>NC_091439.1:58986535-59307782 GCF_964237555.1 Oryctolagus cuniculus
TGCAACATGTAAATAGGTAGATGTGAAAAGAAATGTTTCCTATTATGTTGAGAACTATAGATAAAAATAGGGTCAGAGTTTATCAGAATTTTCTGCTTACATTGAATGAAGAGTAGATTTTTATACTAATACATCTGAAACCCAGTGCCAAGTTTTAACGAATCTGATACGAAAGCTATTCACTATAGCTTGTTTTATAATTTCTTTAATAAAATTAATATAAAGAGAACAGATTTCATGTATTTCACAGGTACAATTCTAATATTATTAAAAAAAACTTTTTATTGAAATATGTATGTATACCAAGAAATTCAAAACATGTACATAAAAATGTGTTTTTTGTCCTCTGACCACACTCAAAACCAACACTCAAATTAAGAACAAAACAGTAGTAGTACCACAAAAGTCCTCACTTTTCCTTCTCCCTTCCCATTTTTTTTTGTTTGACATAGCAAAAAAAAAAGAGTATATTGTCTTTTATATGGGATGATTCAGTGAAGCAGTATTTTTAACTATATAGTAAATGATTTGATAGTCATACAGTCTTTATACTCTCTATATATTAACTGCCACAGATAGTAGAAAACATGTGATATACATCTTTGGGGGCCTGGGTTATTTCACTTAGCATAATGATCATGTGACATTTATGCATGATGGAATATTACTCAGCCGTAAAAAAGAATGAAATCCTGGCATTTGCAGCAAAAGAGGATGCAACTGTTTTATGATTGACAAAAATTTCTGCTTTATGATTTTTCTGAAGAGTCCAAAAATTATAGTTTAGATCAATGTTATTAAAAATATTTTGTTTCAAGATACCAAAGATGGAATTAGTTCACTTTTGTTTGACTACTGAGTATTTCTCTGTGCTTAGGTTTGCAGGACACTTAAAATATACTGATCAGTTTTCACTTTTCAGGTATTTTAAAGGAAATTAACCACAAAGTCCTGAGTCAGAAAGTATGATTAAAATTTTCCACATATAGTGCTGATAATATTACAAGTTAGAATGGAAGGACTGAAGTATGTTTAAATGTGACATTTGACAATTATTGTCCAGTGTGCCATACGAATGTAGTAGTACTCATGGGTCACATTTCATCTCTCTACATGCCTCTATATGTCTACACATTTAGCATAAAATGGAAGTAGTATGATGTTTACCTGTCATAAGTGTTGTTATCAACACAGTGAATACTGACTTGCTACTACATGTCCCTTTCAAATGTGCAGTGTGTGCTAAGTCAAAACAAAACACAAAATAAATGAAAACAGATTAGAATGGAGAGAAAAAGGAATGATACAACAGGACGTTTATAGGCAAATTATTTGAAATGATGTAGCATAGAGAAAATGACATCAAATTTTCTTAAATTACAGGAAACTACACTTAATTACTTTGAAAAATTCAGACCATTTCAGTACTTCAGTACAAACGTTCAGTACAATGAAAACTGCTTATCGAACCTGAACACAAGGATCTAGTTGCCAGAGAAATCAAAGGCTCTTGTTCTATTTCTGATTCACCAGCAAATGTAAAATAAAGAAAATAATGTTTACAACAGACCCAGTGTGCTAAATCTTGCAAGCTTCTGCATTATTCTGTTCCTTGAGGTGTGCCATGTGCTGTTATCTACACAGCTGCTTTGCATCATATTTACTTACTCAACTGCTAACTGATGAAGACAATTATGTGAGACTGGAAAACAGTTTAAATACTCACATGTCAGCAATGTTTATTACTGTTTCCTATTTGTTTCTCACTTCATTGTGAGCATTAAGCAGCAGAGATGATAGATGTTCCTCAAAGGTACCAGTTATTGTATGCGCACTGGATTTAGAAGGCTAATTAATTAAAGTAGGGGCACAGTAACACGTTGTGCCATGCTTTCACTCTTAGGCATAGCCAAGATTGTGTTTATAAAATATATTCATTGGTTCAACAAATATCTAGTGACTTGCTACTGTGAATGTGTATATGTATGTATATGATAAGTGTATTTGTATATATGTGTACAACTTACTACTTTTCCCTCATTTCTTTGTACTGACCTAGGGCATTCCTGCATAATTATTTCTGGTTGACCCAATATTACTCTCTAACTGTGAATGACATTGATGACTTATGTTACCTGAATTACATATGGTATTACTTCTGTATTTAATTAAGTCACTTGAATGACTTCTGTTTTAGTTCTCTAATCTTTTCAGTTAAGGAATTCAACTTCCGTCTCAGAACTGTACTGTAGACTCAATAGGATCTGGAATTCAGTGGAATCTTTAGTGTGGATGGATCTCTGTACCTTAACTGAGCTGGGAGATGGGGGAACATTAGGAATGGGTGAGGAATGGTTAACTTTTAGATATGTGCTGCAAGTTTTATGGGGCAGTTAGATTGAGAAATTGAGGCACTATTAGATAATTTTTATGACAAAATGATAAGTTTAAGTTGAAGACTAGTCAGAGTTTAGGATTTCCTCTTGTTGATCTAGTAAAATACCAGATTGGGCCTGGTTAAAGGGTTTCCTTTCAGGGCAAGACATGTTAAGGAGGATATAGGCTATGGACATGTTTAAAAAGCTCTTTTCGCCCTAAAACTGCCAGGAGCATGAAGGGATTTGTGTGTGTGTGTGTGTGTGTGTGTGTGTGATCTTTATGAGATTTAAAGCATGAATGAGCTAAGTGTATGCAAAGGAGCACCTGAGGAAAATAATACAAATGATATTATATAGATTAATTATAGTGCCAGAAAGGCTGAACTCCTATACATGGAGCTAATGAAAAATACTATGTTGATAACAGAAAAGCAAGGCAACAATACATTATTTTTGGGAAACATACCATAATGTTTACCAGTGAAAAAACTCAGCTTGTTTTCAAGCTGTGAAACATCTAATGTGGATGAACTCGTTGTCAGGAAGTCTTGGTCACTTTCTGTTAGACCTTAGTTTAATCAAGTGTTTACTCCTTAAACACTTGATTAGCAAACTACTACACAGCAGGCATGCAGCAAAGATAGGTACTACCTTGTGATAAGATGAAGAGTAAACACTGGGGCTTGAAAAATAGCAAAAGATTATGACCATAAAGTAAACAAAATATATCTTTGTAAAAATTAAAAGAAGGAACAGGAGAGGGAGGATGAAGAAGAGTGTGGGCAGGAGGGAAGGTAGGATGGGAAGTATCACTATGTTACTAAATCTTTGTATATGAGATAAATGAAATTTGTATAACTTAAATAAAATTTTTTTTAAAAAGAATACTTCATAGGTGGTATCCAGAACATTCACTATATCACATCAAGTGTATAGTGGGACCCGTGTTGTGGCATAATGGGTTAAGCTGCTGCCTTCAACTCTGCTTCCCATATGGGGGGTGATTCAAGTCCTGGCTGCTCCACTTCTGATCCAGCTCCCTGCTAATGTACCTGGGAAAGCAGCAGAACATTGCCCAAGCTTGGGCTTCTGCACCCATGTGGGAGACCTAGATGAAGCTCCTGGCTCCTAGCTTCGGACTAGCCCAGCCCTGGCTTTTGTGGCCATTTGAGGAGTGAACACCATGTAGAGGATATCCCTCCCTCTCTGTCTCTCTCTCTCTCCCCCTCCACACACCCTCTACTTTCAAACAAATAAATCTTTTTTTGAAAATTAGCAAAAGAATGACACAGAGGTGTTGGGCTGCATAGATATCTTAATGTAAGTAAGATATTAATAGACCAGAGAGTAGGATGAGGATGCAAAGGTAGCTGGAGTAGATGGACTGGAATAATGCTGGTGGTGGTGGTAAAAATTGGTGAAATATGCAGAATGCTGATTATGGAGGCCTTGCCTGACATGATAGGTAATTTGAGCTTTATTCTGTATGCAATTGGAAAATTGTAAGATGAAAAATTACATGATTCTACATTTTAAAAACAATTCTGGCTGCAGTATGGATGATGGATTATAAACCTATAATATAAATCTATAAAATTATATGAGTCTAAACAATGGAAAGACAGGAGTTATTAAAGGATAAGTTCAAGAATGTGATAAGGAGTACCTATTGAATTTTGCTCTTTACCAAAATAAATTTCGTGACAGTCCTGAGAGGCTACTAATGATTTAGAACTCTCTTTGTGTAGTAATAGCACTCTATCTTTACATTACTTACACTACAAATCATTCTCATTACAAACAATCCTTAAATGTGGATCTGGTTATCCAGTTTATTGAATCTTTGAAAGACCTAGAATCTATGTCCCATCTATCAGCTATAAGTATACTTCATCTCAGTACATTAAATGATGTTGGAGGTGTTATCAACCAAAGAGAATCATTAAGTACTGTCCTTAGAATTTACTTTTTTGAAGCATGCATATTTTGCCATTCACCTCATTCTCTGCTGTTGAGATAAGCAGGTTTAATATATTACTACAACTCCAATCCTAGCCTTCCCATTCTATTCCAGTTGTAAAAATCACACACACACACTGTACAGAGAAAGAAGATACATACCCTTTGAGCTTTCTTTTTTATCTGTTTCAGTATATAAACATTTTCAGTGGAAGTAAAATTTACAAACAATGAAATGTATAGACCTTAAGGAATTCAGCTTTCCTCTCAGAACATGTAGACAGTTAAACATAACAGTATAGTCAATAAGCCATCAAAGATACAGAATATTTTCATCACCAAGAAAATTCCTTTTACCACCTGCTAACCCCCAGTCTCTAATAAGCAACCACTTCTCGGATTCTATAAATGTAGAAGAGTTTTGTCTGTTCTTGGCTTGTCTTTTTATCTTTTGAATTGTGTCTTTTGGTAAGTAATTTTTTATATTTAATGAGGTTTAATTTATCAGTGTTTTTCTTTTATGAATATTGTCAAGGGGTGAATGGAGCTCAAGCTAGCTGAGCTTCCAGGTGTTGGAGTAGTTGATTAAGGCAACAAGCCAACCTGAAATTAAATTAACATTCACTTCCTGTAATAGTATAAGCAAGGAGCTAAACTTCTTGAAAGAAAGAGCCATCTCTCTTGGTCAGTTTCTCCACATGGAACAATGCCTATCAGGGGGTAGGTGGATCAGCACAGGCATGGAGCTTGTTTCCTGCCAAGGGAGCCCCTGAACAAGAGGCTATCTGAGGTTTGGGTAGAGGGCAGGTGGAGAGATCTGGAAGTGGAAAAGTGCTGAGTGATACTGGAAAAGCTGAAGTCAATTTTCCCTTCCCTCCAGTAAGAAGGTCTTGGAAGAAGTAACTGAGGAAGGCCTCTGGATAGAGAAGGCTGGACTGGGGATACTGACGTGTTGTAGGAGCATTAGCAGCCAGGAGGATGTAAGTCCTTGATAGCAACTTTGATAGCACTCCCTTCATCAACTGTTACATCAGCTTCTACAGGCCACTTGCAGTCTTCAGTTTATGCCCGACCCCCCCTCCCCCGCCCTGCCCCCGTAAAGCCAGTGCAGAGTGTTGTCAAATCTCTTTCTCTCATCTCCTGCCCCTTCCTATAAGATTACTTGTAATTACCTCAGATCCACTTGGATAATTCATGATTGTCTATCTCAAGATCCTTAATCACATACTCAAGGTTCTTTTGCTGTTTAGGATAAGATATTCATAGATTTCAAGGCTTATCTGTATATCTTTGGCAGGTCATCATTCAGCTAATATTTTATTAAATATTTTTATAACTATTCATGAGATGTCTTTTTAATTTTGTTTTCTTATAGCTTTCTCAAGTTGGCATCCAGATTACACTAGTTTCCATTTGGGTTATTTAAGGGTATACTCTTAAAACAAGTTAAAAGTATTCTACCCATCTTCAGAATGAATTTAAGATTGTGAGAATATCCTTAAAGATTTGATAAATTTTCCTAATCAAACCAACTTGAAAGACAGTTTTCTTTGGAAATTTTTCTATTCAGCATTAATTTTTAATTTTTACAATGACATACTTTCAGGTTCTGTTTCGTTTTTACTTATTCCAAGACTGTGACTTGTCTTAAACTTTTAATTGAATACTCAAAGTGCTCAGTGTGAAGTTTTATACTGACTGGACCGAACTCTAAAATTTCTCACTCATTACTCATTTCTACCATCTCTCAGAAGTTAATACCATTCTTTGAATACAGTAAGAACTCACTTGTAGTTCAATTAAATAAGCATTAGGGAGGCCTTCATAGACACATTTGCATGGAGAAACATTATTTAAATCTTATTTAACCTTGTATTGCAAGTTATTAATGATCCTAGAGGAAACCTGACTTTAATAGTTAGATTGCAAATGGAAAATATGAGCAGTGGGGCTGGCATTGTTGCACAGCAGGTTAAGCTGCCACCTGCAACACTGGCATCCCATTTGGATGCCAGTTCCTTTCCCAGATCCTCCACTTCCCATCCAGCTTCCTGCAATTGTGCCTGGGATGGTGCAGATGGGGAGCTTCAGCCTGAGAAGCTGAAGATGGCTAAGAACTTGGATGCCTGCACACACGTAGAAGACCAGATGAAGCTCCGGGCTTGTTATAGCCATTTGGGTAGTAAACCAGTAGATGAAGAGCCCTCTTTATCTCCCTCTCTATATATAACTCTGCCTTTCAGATAAATAACTGATCTTTTTTTTCTGTTAAAGATTTATTTATTTATTTATTTGAAAGTCAGAGTTAGAGAAGGAGATGCAGAGACAGAGAGGTCTTCCATCTACTGGTTCACTCCCAAGTTGGCCACAACAGTTGGAGCTGTGCTGATCTGAAGGCAGGATCTAGGAGCTTCTTCCAGATCTCCCACACGGGTGCAGGGGCTCAAGGACTTGGACCATCTTTTACTGCTTTCCCAGGCCATAGTAGAGAAATGGATCGGAAGTGGAGCAGCAGGATCTCAACCAGCGCCCAAAAGGGATGCCAGCACTGCAGACAGCAGCTTTACCTGCTACGCCACAGCACCAGCCCCAATAACTGATCTTTAAAAAGAGAGAGAGAAAATTTGAGTAGTATAGATAATCTGTAAAATGACTTTCAAAAAAAACCCACATTTTTTATATTTTGTAGTCATATAAAAATCAAAACTGTTAAGTACCTCTGTTTTGCCCTTGCAATAGCCAGGTTATAATGTTGTGGACCACTAAATATTATATAAGTTAGTAATTAACATTTTGAATCCAAATCCTATCCCTTTTACTACATGAAGAATCATGCTATTTGCTTACAAAAGTAGATTTCTGTTAATTAAACAATTCCACATCAGCAGTTTCAAAAGTTTCAGTCAGTTTCAGCTCTTCACTGCTGACTTCCTCAGAAGCTCATTTTTAAATATAAAAGTAGCAGTATTTGCTAGTAAATAAAAACCTCAAGTTATTGGCCATTTCTTTTTTTGCACATGGTAGTCCTTTCTCAATGAACATCAAATAAATGCTTGATTTTTAAAAATTTTAACTCATTTCATGTAAATGAGTTAAAAATTTTAATGTAAATGAGTTAAAAATAAAGCCATGTTTTATGCTTGTGCTTTGTATATACAAGAATATTTCATAACTTTAGCAGTGCTATTGGCTAGTTATTCTCTACCTAGTTCACAAGACAAAATTATGAGCTTGAACAAAGGATGATATTAAATATTTTTAAAAGATTTATTTTATTCATTTGAAAGACAGAGTTACAGAGTGAGGTAGAGCCAGAGAGAGAGGTCCTCTATCTGCTGGTTCACTCCCCAAATGACCGCAATGGCGAGAGCTGAGGTGATCCGAAGCCAGGAGCCAGGAGCTTCCTCCAGGTCTCCCACGCGGATGCAGGGGCCCAAGGACTTGGGCCATCTTTCTACTGCTTTCCCAGGCCATAGCAGAGAGCTGAATCAGAAATGGAGCAGCCGGGACTCGAACCATATGGCGCCCATATGGGATGCCGGCGCTGCAGGCCACGGCTTTAACCTGCTGCGCCACAGCGCCGGCCCTGATATTAAATATCAATCATGTTATTTTTAACTGTGAGATGAGAACTTTAGAGTAGGTAAGGAAATATTTCCATCATATTGCCCAAAATGTCTGTTAAATGTCCTTTGTAAGTGCAGATATTTCAATGTGGCTTCATGACCCTTCTGTCATGTGAATATACACTTGTTTTATAAATATTTATATTTCCTGCAAATTCACCTTCCACTTCATCTGGCTAAATGCAAGTCAACTTGTATGTGAATTTTTTTGATGATAGTATCCTTTGGCAATGGAATTTATTTTACATGTGGATGAAAAGTCAAAATTTGTTACCCCAGTCAAGAAGTGAATCAAGTATAACTAGGATATATTGGTCTGTTATGTAGTGAAGTTATGTATGAAGTTATGTAGTGAAGAGGTTTGTTTGGGCTCACAGTTCTGGCCCAAATTCAAGGGGCCATATTAGGTGATGGCCTTCTTGCTGGCAGACTCTTGTTTCTGACAAGTACAATGTTACTAAACAATTAAAGAAAATATAGACACAGTACCTGATGTGTAACAGTCACTGAATAGATTATCACTATTATTATTATGCATATGATGTCTATAGACACAGGAGTTCTTTATTATGCTATAAGAGACAAAAACAGTACTAAGAATAGTCCCTATATCACCAAAATCAACATTTATTACATACTTACTATATGCCAGTCAACATAGTGCCATGATATGTTATTTAATTTCAATGACTGAGGAGGAAATCAGATTTACAGAGATTCACAATGATAATCTAGTAAGAGTTTCAGAGTTCCAATCCAAGTAAACTACCCCCAGGTGCTATGCTCATATTCACTGTTTGCTGTATGCTTATGTAGATGAGGAGGAGGAAGATGGGTAATCAGGCTTATAAATGAGCTGCACCTAGAGTTTGACATAATTCAACAATAATTTTGGGGGATTTCTTTATCCTGCCCATTGATTTTTTAAAAATCACCTACCAAAATTAATCATTTTAAGCTATATAGTTCATTGATGTTTAGTATATATTCACAATGTTATACAACCATTGCCTATATTAAGTTCAAAATATTTTAATCACCCTCAAAGAAAACTCCATATTCATTTTGTGGTCATTCCTCATCCACCTCTCCCTATAGCCATCTTCAAGACTATGACCAAGCTAGAGAGGGAGGGCAAGTAAAACTTCTGGAAAGCTTGCTTACTAGTATCAAGTTGCCTTTTTCTTGATTCTGCATTTGTTTGCTAGACAAACTTAGATACCTGAGAATTTCTCTCTTTAGCTACCCAGTCTTTATCTTAACTGTTTTAATTGAAAGTTTTCTGAAATAAATGAGAATTTCTTTCTTTTTAAGCAGAGTAGAAAGACCTACCTTAAGATATTTCTTCTAGCTTGTGTTTACATACTTCTCTTTGTGAAATATCAAATTGACAATGCTATGGGGCATTTTTAAAAATACATTTCACCATATTGACCATTGCTCAAATAAATGCAACCATGACTCAAAGCTAGTCTAACTCTGTATTATAGATTCTTTTTTAAGAACAACATGTGAGATGATGAAGTCTGACCTCTTTGTGTAGCCCTGGAAGAACCCAGCTGTGAAGTTGGCAAATATCACCAATAACAGGCAAAGGAATGCTTAATTGAGTAACTGGTCTTTCCAGACCCCTTGGCCATATTCCAAAACTAAAATGAATTGGGAAATACAAAAGATGCCTTATAACCCGTTGGTAGCTTAAGACATTCTGCTCATGGTAATAAATTTAACATTAAGTTACTAAGCTTTCTCATGTCTTAGTTTCTTTATCAGAAATGGTGGTGTGTAGAGAGGGAGATTACAACACTTGTCTTTAAGAATCACTGTGCATATTAAATGGACTGTGTGAATGTATACAATGCCTGACACTTCATAGATGCTCATTACATGTCATTTTCCCCTTTACTTTTGCAAGGATTCTTCACCCTATAATGGAAGGCAACTCGAAATGCATGACTCATGCACCATCCACAGAATCTACTCAATGTCTTTTTCCTTTTCTCTTTATATTGTAAGCCCTTCATTTCAAACAGAGAAATAGAGAACTTAACCCATAATATATTTTTTCTTTATTGCTTATCTGAACTGATACACTTATTCTTGTACAGAGAAAATGAGTATACCTGCTATTTACAGATTTTAGAAATAAAGGAAGAAAAGCTCATCAATGCTCAACTCCTTTATCTTAGCCAACTTCTTGATTTCTTTTTTTTTTAAAGATTTATTTTATTTATTTGAAAGAGTTACAGAGAGGTAGAGACAGAGAGAGAGGTCTTCCATCCGATGGTTCACTCTCCAGATGGTTGCGACAGCTGGAGCTGCGCCAATCCAGAGCCAGGAGCTTCTCACATGGGTACAGGGGCCCAAGGACTTGGGCCATCTTCTAATGCTATCCCAGGCCATAGCAGAGAGCTGGTGTGCAAGAGGAGCAGCCGGGCCTAGAACCGGTGCCCATAAGGGATGCTGACGCTTCAGGCCAGGGTGTTAACCCACTACGCCACAGTGCCAGCCCCCAACTTCTTGATTTCTAATGCCTTTGTGTGAACTCTCTAATTTCTGCATACAGGAATGACTAATTCCTCATCAAAAATCTTTATTTTTTTTAAGATTTTATTTATTTATTTGCGAGGCAAGTTAAAGGCAGTGAGAGGAAGAGACAGAGAGAAAAGTCTACCTTCCGTTGGTTCACTCCCCAAATGGCCGCAACGGCTGGAGCTGTGCCGATCTGAAGCCAGGAGCTTCTTCCTGGTCTCCCACGTGGCTGCAGAGGCCCAAGCACTTGGGCCATCTTCTACTGCTTTCCCAGGCCATAGCAGAGAGCTGGATGGGAAGAGGAGCAGCCGGGACTAGAACCTGCATCCATATGGGATGCCGGCACTGCAGGTGGAGGATTAACCTACTGCACCACAGTACCGGCCCCTCATCAAGAATCTTTAATAAATACCAATGAACATGTCAGTGCACTTTACTAATAGTCATGGTCCCAAATTCTAGCCTCCCCTCTACCATCTTTGTTTTACTTTGGGAATGTAAAAACATTATCAATATAAATAGAGCAGATTTTAATATAAGGAAATGTGTTATATTTTGTGTGGTTTGAACAATGATATACTGAAATAAGCATATTTATGTGTATATGAGTATGTGAATGAAAATACCAAGTAAAATGCACACCTAAAAAAGCAAGTATATATTTAAATACATGTATACATATAATGATGCCAAATGTTCCTTTACTGTCTTGGTTATAAATATGATAATTAATATCTATTTTTTAACTGACATTTTTTCTAATTAGTTATTAGCTTTATTTGGATAAATACATTTAGAATAGATGGAGTTTTTTACACTAACAAAGCAATCCAAATTCCTTTTGCCATTTTTCTGTCTAGAAATCGACATTGAACGCTGTGTTCGAGAATCAATCAACTTGTTTTGTTGGACTCCTAAAAGTGCTACTTATAGACAGCATGCTCAGCCTCCAAAACCAACTTCTGACAGTAGTGGAGTCAGAAGTTCAGCACCTTATTTCTCTGCTGAGTGTCCAGACCCACCGAAGTCAGATCTGGTATGTATTTTCATTATTATTATTAATATTGTCATTTATATATCCTTTTTATGTCTTTTTTTCTAACATATGATTGCATTCATACAAATATTTCAGAAAATCTTTGTGTCTATTTGGTTCTACAATTAGGAAGATTTTTCCAACGTATTCCTATAGATAGAAAGTTTTGCTTTATTATCTATGCAATCAGAGTGTCTGTTTCTACCCTTTTGGAAAGTAAGGAAAGACTTTATTGGGGGGAAAAAAAGAGATAGAGATATTTATCATCACTAGACCTGCCTTACAAAAATGCTAAAGGGAATTCTTCAGGTGAAATATGCTAACTAGTAAAACAAAAACATATAAAATAATAAAGCTTATTCAGTACATGGGACATTCCCCAGGATAGGAGATGGTAGGTCACCAAGTTTGTCTTAACAAATTTAAGAATCATGTGAAGGATCATTTCACAATGACATGATATAAAAACAGAAATCAATAACAGCTTTCATAAATCTGTAAATCATAGAAAATTTACACAGTATCTATATAGCAACTGGTAAGGTAGCTTATAGATAGAAGCAAAGGAATAATTAAAAATGGAGAGGGACCAGCATTGTGGAACAGTGGGAAAAACTGCCAGTTGTGACACTCACATTTCACGTAAGAATGCCTGTTTGAGTCCTGACTGCTCCCCTTCCCATCCAGCATTCCAGCTAATGCACCTGGGAAGGCAATGTCTGATGACCCAAGAGCAGGGCCCCTGCCACCCACGTGGGAGACCAGGATTAAATTTCTGACTTCTCCCTGCAGCCTGGCCCAGACCTGGCTATTACAGCCATTTGGGGAATGAAACAACTGATAGAAAATAGATTTCTATCTTTATTTCTCTCCCTCTCTTTCTTCTCTCCCACTCCCCTGCCACTTTGCCTTTCAAATAAATAAATAAATCTTTTTTTAGAAAAAATTAAAAATAGGGAAAGACTGAGGATTGTTTAAAAATAGGAACTTATTTATTGTTAGTTGACAAAAGAAACAATGTTTTGAAAAACTGTTCCATTCACATTTTTAAGGATTGTCATATTTAGTAAAGATAATTTATAAATGTGATCAACCTAGCTTTCAGCTATAATAATCATATATTTGGGACATTCTGTTATCCATCAAGCAATATGCAAATTTGTTTTCAGATATCATAAATTTAATTGCGTAGACTTTATTCATAGAAGGTAATATTCTAATAATGAAACATTTTTACATCTTATTTAATGTATGTTAAACAGTAGATATTTGCAGTTAGATGTTTTTGCATGAATTCACACTTTTCACCACTTGGCACTTCCTATGATTTTTCATATTCCCAAATGTATGAGTGTATACATGTTTTCATATTTTCCCATCATAATCAAATCATATTTATTAAAGACATTTATAAACATGACTTTGATCATGGTTGAATATAGAGCATTTTTATCAGTTACAATCTCTGCCTCTATAAATACAGAAAACGCAGAGAAAAACAGCTACATGAATAGATATGAAAAACTACAATAAGATATTTCTAAAACAGCCTAATAGGTGCAACAAGAATAAAAACCTACCCTTTTAAATATATATTTATATTGTAGTTTTCCAAAAACAGATTAAGCCTCCCCAAAAGAAAGTAAGTTCTCCACATCACAGGTAATCCACCAGATTTTAGTATCATATATTGGATTATCCTAAATGACCTATAAGATAATTTAAAACTTTAAAATGCAACAGTTCTAGATAAAATGAACTTGTTTCATGGTTTCTTTTTTTTTTTTTTCCAAATTATAAATTCTATCCTCTTCCTAGCAGAGAAACATCTTTTTAGTAGAAAAACAACCTTTGGCAGATAGGCATTTTTTAAAGGAGTTTGTTAATATATTAGATTCTCAGGGTCACAGCAAATGCATGATTATAATTATAACACAATTCTCATCAATTCTCATGTTAATTTGATGATAATACAAAGATAGCAACTTCATTTTAGTTGATAGATAGAATTCTTTAGAATATGACACTCCAGTTTCCCTCCCTCTCTCTCTCTTTCTTCCTTCCTTCATTTCTTGCTTTTTTGATTTTTGAGATAACAATTTTTAATTTAATTTAATTTATAGTCAAAATTTTAATGCTCCACTAAATAAAGAGCAAATAGAGTTCAACTAGTACAAAGTAAAAAGAGTATAGTTCAGCAAGAATATTGGCAAGGGCTATAAATAATAATCAAATGAAAATATGTCCATTTCACTCATATAGAGTAATTTCAAAAGAATCACAGATCATCAAAACTATAGTATTGTATCATTCTTTTTTTTTTAAAGATTTATTGTATTTATTTGAAAGTCAGAGTTATACAGAGAGAGGAGAGGCAGAAAGAGAGAGAAGTCTTCCATCCACTGGTTCACTCCCCAATTGGCTGCAACGGCCGGAGCTGTGCCAATCCAAAGCCAGGAGCCAGGAGCTTCTTCCAGGTCTCCCACATGGGTGCAAGGGCCCAAGGGCTTGAGCCATCTTTTACTGCTTTCCCAGGCTATAGCAGAGAGCTGGATCAGAAGTGGAGCAGCTGGCTCACAAACCAGTGCCCATATTGGATGCCAGCACTGCAATTTGAGGCTTTACCCCTATACCACAGCACCAGCCCCAGTAGTATATTGTTCTTAACTATTGGTTTGATAAAGATGTAAAACAAATTTTGACAAAATTGTGTTGCAGCAATGCTGATAGAGTCATCTCTTTGTTTTTTTGTTTGTGATTTTTTTTTTCCTTTTTAATGTTAGCTCCCACATTATTAGGGAGAACATGAAGTGTTTGTCCTTCTGTGTCTGAATTATTTCACTCAACATGAGGTCCTTCAGATGAAACTGTTTTGTTGTGAATGATAGAATTTCATTCTTTTTATATCTGAATAAATTCTATTGTGTGTACAGACACACACACACACACACACACACCATGTTTTCTTTATTCATTCATCTGATGATGGACACCTTGGTTGATAACATATCATGCCTCTTCCATATTGTGCGGTAAACATGGTGGTGCAGGTATCTCTTTGATACAACATGTTTATGAGTTTCTGGTATTATACCCTGTAGTGGGGTTGCTGATTCATATGGCAGTTCTAATTCTAGTTGTTAAATCTCCAGACTGTTTTCCACAGTGGCTTCATTAATTTACCTTTATACCAACAGGGTATATGAGTTCCCCTTTCTCCATATCCTTGTCAGAATTTGTTACTTTCTGTCATTAGGATAATAGCAATTTTGAAATGGGTGAGATGATATATCATTGAGGTTTTGATTGGCATTTCCCTAATGGCTAGTGATGTTGAATACTATTTTAATGTATTTGTTGACTGTATTTCTTCTTTTGGGAACTGCTGTGGTCATTTGCTCATTTCTTAACTGGATTGGTTGTTTCTTGTTGAGTTTTTTGAGTTGTTGATATATTCTGGATATTAATCCTTTGTTGGATAGGTAGCTTGCAAATATTTTTTTTCCATTCTGATGGATGTCTCTTCATTCTATTGTTTCTTTTGCTATGTAGAAACTTCTGTGTTAAATATAATCCTGTTTGTCTATTTGTCTAGTTTTACTATCGCTGTGGTCAGTGTTGTGTGTCATGCCATTGCAGCTGCTGTCTGCAATGTCAGATCCATATCGGAGTGTGCTGCTTGAGTCCTGGGTGCTCCACTTCAAAGATCCAGTTTCCTGCTAAAATGCTTGGGAAAGCAGCAGAGATGGTCTAATTACGTGGACTCCTGCACCCACAGGGTAGACCCTAATGGAGTTCCTGGCTCTTAGCTTTTACCTGGTCCAGCCTGACGATTGTGGCCATTTCAGGAGTGAACCAATGGATGGATGATCTCCTTCTCTCTGTCTTTGCCTCTGTCATCCTACCTTTTAAATAAATAAACTAAATCTTTAAAAAAAGATATTAATAAACCAAAATTTGGAGTTTCAGTAACAACCAATGTAGGAGAGAATTAATATTACTGACATTTGCTATATACCTGAAATTATACTTGATTTTTTAAAATAGGAATGTCATTTAATCTTTTAATACCATATTTAGATAATTTTATTGACACTGAAAGAAGTTTTAAAAATACATGTGTACAAAGAATAGCTGAAAATACATAGTGTAGAGGACATTCAGCTTGGTGATTTCCTCAGACACATCCAGAATCAATAACTCCTCTAAGAGCTGAGCACTGCTTCACAGATGCAGACCCAAAGAATAGCTAGTGTCCCAAAATACAGTTATCTGAACAATAAATGCAGATGAGTAATTTAATATTTGTTATACATTCATACCAGTCCTCCATGTCAACTCAATTATATAATAACTTTCATGTAAAAGCCATTATTAGCCAATTAAATTTCAATGGAAATGAAATGTAATTGACATAATTCAAATAGGTAATATACATGTCTGATCCCAGCATTATCTCTGGCTGCCATGATGCTCTTGTTCAACACCTGAGACATTCTGAGTCAACAGATACAGCCTGCTCCCTGCATCTCTCCCCTCCGCAGTCCAACTACCATCCCCAAGTCACCTGAGGCTAGAGTTTGTCTTTTCCCTTCCATTTGGGTCTCACTCCCAGTCACTCTCCTCAAAGGAGGAAGAGACCCGATGGTCCTTACAGAGGACACTAAATCAGAATTGGGAACAGGGTCCTTCTGTTGACTCTGGGACAGGAGCATTAAGAGGAGGAAGAGTTGGTTTCCCAGGAGGATAGGATGAGGGAGCTGTCATGAACCTGGAGTTCCACCAATTGTTGTCCAATCTTCTGAAGACCATTCTGAGGGACTGGCCTGGAACACAGCTAGGAAGTGGGTGATGGGAGGTAGTACAGGCCTGGACAGGATTCATGTGAGGTCTATTATTTGATGGTTGCAGGTCAGTGCTGAGCTTTTGGGCTAGAAGAAAAAATTGAGGCATGAAGATACATAAAACCTAAATAGACCAATAACCAAGACAGGTTGAATCAGTAATAAAGACCCTCTGAACAATGAAAAGCCTAGGACTAGGCTTCATTGCTGAATTCTACCAAAATTTTTTATTATGATCTATTTATCTATTTATTTGAAAGTCAGAGTTACACAGAGAGAACTGGATTCATCCCAGAGATGGTTCAATATATGCACATCAATAATCATGATACATCACATTAACAAACTGAATAATAAAAACATGGTTATCTCAATAGATGCAGAGGAAGATTTGATAAAATAAAACATCTTTTCATGATGAAAAACTTAAGCAAATGGGGTATAGACGAAACATTCCTCAACACATTTGAGGCAATTTATGACAAACCAACAGCCAGCATCTTATTGAAAGGGGAAAAGTTGGAAATATTTCCACTAAGATCTGGAACTAGACAATGGTGCCCATAATCACCATTGCTATTCAATATAGTCCTGGAAGTTTTAGCCATTAGGCAAGAAAAAAAAATCAAAAGGTTACTAATGGGAAAATAAGAAGTCAAATTATTCTCGTTTCCAGATAACATGATCCTATATATAGGGGAAACAAAAGGCTCCTTGAGAAGAGTATTGGAAATCCTAAGAGAGTTTGGCAGAGAGGCAGAATATAAAATCAATACAAAAAATTAATAACATTCATATACACAAATAATGCCATGGCTGAGAAGGAACTTGTCAGTCATTCCCATTCACAATAGCTACAAAAGATTAAATACTTTGGGATAAATTTAGCTAAGGACATAAAAAATCTCTATAATGAAAATCACAAAACATTAAGAAAAAAATAGGAGATAACAAAAAAATGGAAATATCTTCTGGGTTTATGGTTTAGAAGAATTAATATCATCAAAATATCCATACTACTCCAAGCAATTTACAGATTCACAGGATCCCAATCAAAATACTAAAACATGCTTCTCAGATCTAGAAAAAATGACCCTAAAATTCACATGGAAACACAAGAGACCCTGAATAGCTAAAGCAATGTTTAACAACAAAAACAAAACTGGAGGCATCAAAATACCACATTTCAAGACACACTGCAGAGCAGTTATAATTAAAGCAGCCTGATATTAGCACAAAAATATACATAGAGGCAGGTGGAACAGATTAGAGAACACAGAAATCAATCCATACATCTAAATCTTAATCTTGGATAAATGAGCTAAAATCACGCCTTGGAAAAAGGATGAAATGGTGTTTGGAAAATTGAATCTCCATATATGGAAATATGAAACAAAACCCTTACCTTATACCCTCTACAAATATCAACTCACAATGGACCAAGATTCTAAACCTAAAACCTGAAATGATCAAATTACTAGAGGAATATATGGGAGAAACACTGCAAAAACATTGGCATAGGCAAAGACTTCTTGAATAAGACCCCAGAAGCACAGGCAATAAAAGCAGAAACAGAAAAATGGGACTGCATCAAACTAAGAAGGTTCTGTAAAGCAAAGGAAACACTCAAGAAAGTAGGGGCAACCATAAAGAATGGGATAAATATTTCCAAACTATACATCTGATAAAGGATTAATATCCAGAATATATGAGCTTCAGAAACAAAACAAACATTTCCTAGTTAAGAAATGGGCAAAGGAAATGAATAGCCATTTTTCAAAGGATGAAATACAACTGTCCAACAGACAGATGAAGAAATGCTCAAGATCACTAGCCATCAGGGAAATGCAACTAAAAACCATAATGAGGCTTCACCTCATCTCAGTTAAAATGGCTTTCAACCAAAAGTTAAACAAAAAAAATTAATGCTGTTGAAGGTCTGGAGAAAAAGGTACCCCTGTAAATTGTTCGTGGGAATTTAAAGTAGTACAATCATTATGGAAGACAGGATGGAGATTCTTCATAAATATGAAAATTGATCTACCATATGACCCAGCCACCTTACTCTTGGGAATTTACCCAAAGGAAATGAAATCAGCATATGAAAGAGTTATCTGTACTCCTCTTTATAGTAGCTCAACTTACAAGAGCTAAGATTCGGTATCAACCCAGATGTCCATCAACTGATGAATAGATAAAGAAAATACGGTATATGTATAGGACAGACTACTACTCCACCATAAAAAAGGAAAGTAATCCTGTCTTCTGCAACAAAATATATGCAACTGAAGACCATTATGCTAAGTGAAATAAGCCAGGCCCCAAAAGATAAATATATGTTTTCTTTGATTTGTGGTAGGTAATATATACAGTACAAATAAATTTTAATATATGTGAGTGAAATTGACATTGAGATTTGATTATTGTTTATAGCCTTGTCTGTACTCCTGTAAACAGTGTTCTTTCTACTTGTTGAATTCTTTATTTGATGGAAGATTAAGCCTGTGGCTACAAATAAATTGAAAAAATGTTATTGGAAAAATTAAATGAAAAAAAGGAAAGGCTGAAATGGGGGTAGGTAGGAAGTATCATTAGGGGCTTAATATTGTATATATGAAATACTTATAGTCTGTTCTCTTTATATAAATAAATAAATAATTATCCAGTGCCTGGCATGTACTAGATACTCAATACAGAATGGACAAAACTTAGTAAAAATTCTCTTGAAATTTGGGGGAGGGGTGTGGAGAAAAAGAAAATGAAGAAAGCTTTTTTTTTTTTTTAAAGAAAGCAATCATTACCTTTCCTTTGTTTTTTTCCTTAATATCTATCAACATTTCTTTACCATTTCCTTTTCTTTAAGCAAAATTGTTAATTTTTCATATTTTTAAGTTTTCAGAAGGGAGAATGGAATGGTTCAATACTTTCAATTTCTGATGCTTTCCACATTATATAACAACTGTGTTTATACTCATATTCACACATACTTATATATTATACATGCTGAAATTACAAATTCAATCACTATGTACATTCTGAGTTGATGTAACAGGGTTATCTTTTACTGTTTTTAAGGGAGAAAATATTATAAAGTGTTACTAGAGAATGTAAATTTTTTTGGGTCCTCAGATTTTGACTCTTTATTTTCATATGAATGAACTTGGAAACGCCATTAAAGGCTATTTCTGCTGAATAGAACTGCTTTCACATAATGAAGTAAGAAGGGGTAGATGAGCCAAGAAGAGAGAGAAGTGGCTACCTCTTGGCTGGAAAGACAAAAGAAGAGTCTGGGGAGTAGGTAGGGTGAGATTGTTGAGTAGTGTAACAGGGTGTGATTTTGTTTATGAAAGCAAAGTTAAATGACTGTAAAAGGTTACATATAAATAACAACACATGTAGACTACTATGAAGATACCTTAAAAAGTTAGTAAAAGGCCGGCGCCGCGGCTCACTAAGCTAATCCTCCGCCTAGTGGCGCCGGCACACCGGGTTCTAGTCCCGGTTGGGGCGCCAGATTCTGTCCCAGTTGCCCCTCTTCCAGGCCAGCTCTCTGCTGTGGCCAGGGAGTGCAGTGGAGGATGGCCCAGGTGCTTGGGCCCTGCACCCCATGGGGGACCAGGAAAAGCACCTGGCTCCTGGCTCCTGCCATCGGATCAGCGCGGTGGCCGCGGCAGCCATTGGAGGGTGAACCAACGGCAAAGGAAGACCTTTCTCTCTCTCTCTCTCACTGTCCACTCTGCCTGTCAAAAAAAAAAAAAAAAAAAAGTTAGTAAAAATTAAAAAATACATTTATTTTGGTGCAAAGATTCTTGAAATTCGGGCATGTGTTTTTCATAATTTGGATTTTGCATGAACTTTTTGAAGGCCTGTTTTATAAAAAAATATTAAAAAATCAATATAAAATAACATTATTATAACCAGAGAGTTGAATGTTTTATCAGTATTTTTTTCCTCTGGTGGACAAATATATCTGTTTGGTTGCAAGGACATGAGTTGCAAGAACACTACACACTTGTATCTTGCTAGGAATCATCCAAGAACCATAGTAAGAATCTAGATTCTAGGAGCCAACACTTTGAGATAGATTTGGTGGTTATGGGGTGTGCATAGAGACTCAAATATGCACTTTCAACAAATTAACATAGGATATTTTGAGGACTGTTTTCCAGATATATTTTCTGATAAAAATAGAGTAAAATTTTAAGTGTTAATATTGATTGATTAACTTTTATGCCAGGTATTGTGAATAGGCAATTGGGATACAGTGGTAAATAAGATTCATTCACTTCCCTGTGCCTCATCAAGGAATAAACAGTTAAACAATCACACAGATAAGTCTATAATAATAAATACCATGCATACTATGAAGGAAAAGTAGATAGAGCCAGTATAGTTGGTGAATAAAGAACTGAGACAAGTTACAGAATGCTTTGTTCAACAGACACTTAATCAATATAACCTTATTTGTGGTAATTACTTGTATGTTATTATTTGATCTATTAGGAGAGTATAATACATGAGGAATTGTGCTAAGCAGTGAGAACAGGAAAATGAGTAATAAATACTTTCTATTCTCTCCTAACCTGTGGGAATTCTGATGAGAAATCTTGTGTCCATCTACTTAGAGTTCTTGTAAAGGTAATCTGGCTTTTTTGTCTTGTACATTTTAGGATCTTTTCCTTATATTTTCTTTTGAACATTTTACTATAATGTGTCATGGTGAAAGTCTTTTTTGATCATGTCTATTAGGGATTATATGTGCTTCCTGTACTTGGATGTCCATATCTTTCTCCAATTAGGGAAATTTTTTGCTGTTATTTCATTGACTAGGCCTTGTAAGCCATTTTCTTTTTCCATTCCTTCAGGAACTCCTAAGACATGTATATTTTGTTGTTTGATGGTATCTCATTTCTTCAACACTGTTTATGATTTTTATAATGTCTTCTTTTTTTGTCTGAGATATTTCCAACAATTTTCTTCTAACTCATATATTCTTTTTTCTGCTTCACCAAGTCTATTGTTAAGACTTTCCACTGTATTTTCTATTTGACATATTGAATTCTTCATCTCTACTATTTCAGTTTTGTTTTTGCTTTAATAGCAGAATTTCTCACCCACATCATGTATGGATTTGTCTAACTCATGCATTTGCTTCTCCATGATTTTGAGTGATCTTACAATCATTCTTTTGAATTCCTTTTCAGATATTTCGTCAGCCTATTCATTTTCATAGTCTAATATTGAAGTATTATGTTCCTTTTGGTGAATCAGATTTTCACAGGGTGCAGGGTTCCTAAGTCATAGAGTGAAGGGGATCCACTCTCTGCCTTCTGAGACCTCTTCCTATAGACAGAGTTACCCTAGCTCCCTGCCTAACAGTTTGGTCGGTGCCGTGTCTCAGCAAGCTCAGTTCCATGCCTGGGTGAGGGAAGTGAAGGAAAGGAGAGAATTTTGCTTTCCCTTCATGGGACTTACTGATCACCTTGCCCCCTGCCAACTCTGTAGGACTGACTCAAAGTATATGGGGAGTGTGGATTTCTCCCTCAGACAAAATTCACCAATGGCACACAGGCCACAGCAGCCTCCTCTTGCCTTATTTTGGGAAGATGGTGCTGATCACAGGTACCTTGGTGGGGGGAAAGGAAGAAAACAATGAATCCTCTCTTCACAGAGTTAAATGACAGCGCCCCATCCCCACCCCCAGCCAATCAGGCCAGATTCAGTCAGTGGAGACCATGCGTTTCCTCTCAGACAAGATTACCAGTGACACCAGGCTGCTGTAGGCTCCTCTTACCTGGCTGCAAGATGGCATCCACACCGGCCAATCCACCAGCTCTAGAGTCATGAGTGGCATGTTGCAAGCTGCTCTGTGTGTGTATAGTCTTTGCTACTCCACTGAGTCTCTCTTCTTTCTGTAGACTTTCCACTGAAAACTTCTCTCCAACTGTACCTGGAACACAGTTCCTTCCTTATTCTTCGGGTATCTTTCCCTGATCAAAATCTGTGTGTCTTCTCCCTCTTCAGCCATCTTGGATCTCAAAAATTTAATTTATTAAGGGCTTTATAGTAACAAAAGTTTACTCCGATCTTTTTTCAAGTATTGTGGATTACAAGTTTCCCAAGTACCTTGCCAATCAAGGGTACATGCAGAAAAGTGGTATGGACCATGTCCTGGGTTCAAATAAAGATAATTAATACTAGCAGTGACCCTACCATGTCTCAGTTACAATTGTGTTGTACATTTTCTAGACTCAAATGTTATTTCAAACAGACCTCCTCAAGCCTAGAGTTAGCAAGATTTTTATCATCTTATATAAACGCCTTTACCACAATTTATCAATTCCATATTTTGAATATAATTTAATTCAGCATACTTAAAAACTGTTTAGGCAGATATAAATAATGCATCATCAAGGGATTAAAAAATATTAGATTGTTCTGAAGGGTAAACTGAACCAAAAGTTGTCTCAGATCCTTTGTGAACTGATTTATGCATAAATAAATATAATGAAATAAGATGATTCTTTGTTTCTAGGTCAAGAAACTATAAATTAATTATAAATGTTTATCACTGCTTTTTCTCACTGAATATTCATACATTTCCCATTTTATAAATCTAATTTATTTTATTGCAGCTGCCTACAGCTTAGAAAATTTACACGGTATCTAATCACTGTATTTTAAAACATTAATTTATGTTTTTGACTTTGTTTTGCTAAATTATCTTAATAATATAATTATAATAATAAAAAATTATTATTATAGTTGATTTTAAAAATCTTCTCTATTAGTTATATAATTACCTTGATCTTCTTAACCTAAGTCATTAGTTAGTAAATGGCACTTTTCTGATTTCAGTGTACACTTGTTTATTCTGAATGGTTAGTGGCCTATAAATGGAGCAAGTGAAACAATCATAGAAGAGATGCCCAGAGCAGAGAGTAATTATCTTCATTATATTGAGGAAGTTGTTTTGTTGTTGTTATTATTGTTTCGTGGGTAGTGGATAGAAAAAAAAATTTTAATCATTTTGGGCAGGGCGTTGTTGGAACAGAGATCTTAATGGGAACCATAAAAGAAGTAAATATGAAGTATTGTCATTTTCAATAAAAGTAACACTTTTCATGATATGGAGTCTAGTAACCTACTTAGGACTGGGCCGAACTGGCAGCTGAACTGATCTGAGACAGTGCGCACTTCCCTACAGATGTCAGGGCTGCTCTGATACACCATTAGCATGTCCACATTGCAGTTGCTAGAGCTGTTATGCTGGAGGCAGTTTTCATTCCTTTGTCGTCTGATTTAACTCAGTGTTGATTTCTGACAGTTTCTGTAGCAATGTTTTTCCACCAGTAAATCTATAGAATTTATTTTCTTCAGGAAGAGTGATGGGCACAGATAGTATAATTCCAGCTACCTAATGAATATCTTGGGCCTTGCACTGAGATCGTTATGCAACCTCAAAGTTCAGGAATGTCATTTGATATATCACTGACATTCCCTGCCCTTTAAAGAAAAATGGGTCCTGGCACAGTTCTACAGAACAGCTAGTAAGAACAGACACAGTTATTATATGCAGGATTCAGTGAGTCTGATGATTTTCAGATTCCAGAGTGTAAATGTCCTGTTTACTTCAGCCCTTCTCTAGGGATTTCCTATAGAATTTGCAAGATAAACAAACACTGTTACATGAGATTCAAGAATTATATATAAAACTATGTTTAATTTTCAATTTTTAACCTGATTTTTATATGTGCTAACAGAATCTAACCAAGAGAAGTAGATATTGAAAAAGGAAAAAGCAGCTTTTATCTACAGCATCCTCACATCTGCTAGATAATTGCTGCTAAATATATGTTTTGGACTGCTGTTAAGAAATTATGCAGAAATAAAATAAAACAAGCACTTAGCAAAGGATAGACAAGTAGAGTCTGACAGACTTGACTAATTGTTTTAAACTTTCTTTTTTTAAGATTTATTTATTTGAAAGGTGGAGTTAGAGACAGACAGACAAAGAGATACCTTCCATCTGCTGATTCACTTTAATAGCCGCAAAGGTCAGGGCTGTGCCAGGCTAAAGCCAGGATTCGGGCACTGTTTCTGAGTCTCCCAGTTGGGTGAAGCACTTGGTCCATTCTCTGCTATTCTCCCAGGCACATTAGCAAGGAGCTGAATTGGAAGTGGAGCAGCCGAGACTCAAACTGGCATCCATATAGGATACGAGCGTCACAGGCAGTGGCTTTACCCACTGTTCCACAATGCCAGCCCCTAATATTTTATATTTACCAAATGGATATTTGTATAAGTTTAACATAAATAAAATGTCTATTTTCTTGGAAAAACTAAATAGTCCTCATTGTTTCTAAAAATTCATGGTAAACTGGCTCCCCTTATTTATTTATTTATGTTTCCTTTTTTTTTCCAGATACATTCATTTGTTAGTTTATTTCTTTTCCAGTACCAAGAGTTCATTAAAATTATACCAGATATTTGACTCTTTGTTCCTATATAAATTTTAGAATTGTTAACTTATTTCTTAATCCCTGGGGAATAATCAGTTTGGTATTTGTATTGTGATTTAATTAAATTTGTAGGTAAGTAGGGGGAATTGATATATGAGATTGAGTTCTATTTCTTCCAAAAGTGAGGTATGTCTATTTATTCATGCTTGTTTTGGTGTTCCTCTGTGGCATTTTAAATTTGTCCTATTCTTATTAGTTGTTTTCCTAGACTTTTTTTTTTTTTAAAGCATGAAATACATTTGTTTAGGTAGCCAACAGATTCGAAGGTGACCCTATAATGAGACTTGCTGAAGAGCTAATGCTTGAGGGAAAATTCTGCCAAAGAAAGAATCAGCTTGGAGCAAGACACCTGACTCTTCAGTCCAACAAAAGGAAAAAGCGGGCCAGTGCCATGGCACACTAGGTTAATCCTCCACCTGCGGCACCGGCATCCCATATGGATGCCGGTTCTAGTCCTGGCTGCCCCTCTTCCAGGCTGCTGTGGCCTGGGAAAGCAGTGGAGGATGGCCCAAGTGCTTGGGCCCCTGCATCCACATGGGAGATGGTGAGGAAGCACCTGGCTCCTGGCTCCTGGCTTCAGATTGGCGCAGCTCCAGCCGTTGCAGCCACTTGGGGAGTGAACCAATGGAAGGAAGACCTTTCTGTCTCTCTCTCTCTCTCTCTCTCTCTCTCACTGTCTATAAGTCAGCCTGTCAAATAAATAAAGTCTTTAAAAAAAAAGGAAAAAGCAGCTTTTTCCTTTATGTTAGCATGTTAGCTAAAGATTAGAGTGTGGCTGTTGGACACTCTCTGTGGCTCCTTTTTTTTTATTTATTTAAAAGGGGAAAAAATCATGAATTTCATATATATATATTTTTATTTTTATTTGAAAGGCAGAGTTACAAGGTGGTGGGTGTAGGGTGAAGGGCTTCCATCTGCTGGTTCACTCCTCAAATGGCCACAACATCGGAGCTGGGCTAGGCCAATGCCAGGAGCCCAGGGCCTGGGTCATCTACATGGTTGCAGGGGCCCAAGCAATTATGCCATCTTCAGCCGCTTTCCAAGGCACATTAGCAGGGAGTTCTATGAGAAGTAGAGCAGACAGGACTTGAACTGGCACCCATAAGATGTTGACAGCATCACAGGAGGCAGCTTAACATGCAACACCACAGCTTCAGCCCCCATATATATATACATATACGTATATACATATACATATATATACAGTTTTGAGAGCATAATATTTCCCACCCAACCCTTACTCTTTCCCTCATTCCCACCCTTCTTCTTCTTCTTTATTTTCTTGTTTTAATTTTTAGAATGATGTTGTGGAGTTTGATTTCTTTGCAGATTCTGATTATCAACCCTTTATCTGTTGTGTAGTTTGCAAATATTTTTTCCCATTCTGTCGGTTGCCTCTTCACTCTCCTGACGGTTTCTTTTGCAGTACAGAAACTTCTCAATTTGATGCAATCCCAGTAGTTAATTTTGGCTTTGACTGCCTGTGCTTCTGGGGTGTTTTCCAAGAAGTCTTTGCCGGTGCCTATATCTTGCAGGGTTTCTCCAATGCTTTCTAATAATTTGATGGTGTCAGGTCTTAGATTTAGGTCTTTAATCCGTGTTGAGTGAATTTTTGTGTAAGGTGAAAGGTAGGGGTCTTGCTTCATGCTTCTGCATGTGGAAATCCAATTTTCCCAGCACCATTTATTGAATAGACTGTCCTTACTCCAGGGTTTGGTTTTAGATCCTTGATCAAATATAAGTTGGCTGTAGACGTTTAGATTGATTTCTGGTGTTTCAGTTCTGTTCCATTGGTCTATCCATCTGTTTCTGTACCAGTACCATGCTGTTTTGATAACAACTGCCCTGTAGTATGTCCTGAAATCTGGTATTGTGATGCCTGCGGCTTTGTTTTTGTTGTACAAGATTGCTTTAGCTATTGGAGGTCTCCTGTGTCTCCATATGAATTTCAGCATCATTTTTTCCAGATCTGAGAAGAATGTCTTCAGTATTTTGATTCGTATTGCATTGAATCTGAAAATTGCTTTTGGGAGAATGGACATTTTGATGATATTGATTCTTCCAATCCATGAGCATGGAAGATTTTTCCATTTCTTGGTATCTTCTTCTATTTCTTTCTTTAAGGTTTTGTAATTCTCATCGTAGAGATCTTTAACGTCCTTGGTTAAGTTTATTCCAAGGTATTTGTTTTTGTAGCTATTGTGAATGGGATTGATCTTAGCAGTTCTTCCTCAGCCATGGCATTGTCTGTGTATACAAAGGCTGTTGATTTTTGTGCATTGATTTTTATACCCTGCTACTTTGCCAAACTCTTCTATGAGTTCCAATAGTCTCTTAGTAGAGTTCTTTGGGTCCCCTAAATAAAGAATCATATCATCTGCAAAGAAGGATAGTTTGACTTCTTCCTTCCCAATTTGTATCCCTTTAATTTCTTTTTCTTGCCTAATAGCTCTGGCTAAAACTTCCAGAACTATATTGAATAGCAGTGGTGAGAGTGGGCATCCCTGTCTGGTCCCAGATCTCAGTGGAAATGCTTCCAACTTTTCCCCATTCAATAGGATGTTGGCCATGCGTTTTTCATAAATTGCTTTGATTGTATTAAGGAATGTTCCTTCTCTACCCAATTTGCTTAGAGTTTTCATCATGAACGGGTGTTGTATTTTATCAAATGCTTTCTCGGCATCTATTGAGATAATCATACAGTTTTTCTTCTGCAGTCTGTTAATGTGTTGTATCATGTTGATTGTTTTGCGCACATTAAACCATCCCTGCATACCAGGGATAAATCCCACTTGGTCTGGGTGGATGATCTTTCTGATGTGTTGTTGCATTCTATTGGCGAGAATTTTATTGAGGATTTTTGCATCTATGTTCATCAGGGAGGTTGTCTGTAATTCTCTTTCAATGCTGCATCTTTTTCCGCCTTAGGAATTAAGGTGATGCTGGCTTCATAAAAAGAATTTGGGAGGATTCCCTCTTTCTCGATTGTTCTGAATAGTTTGAGAAGAATTGGAGTTAGTTCTTCTTTAAATGTCTGGTAGAATTCAGTCATGAATCCATCTGGTCCTGGGCTTTTCTTTATCGGGAGGGCCTTTATTACTGTTTCAATTTCTGTCTCAGTTATGGGTCTGTTTAGGTTTTCTGTGTCTTCCTGGTTCAATTTAGGTAGGTTGCATGTGTCCAGGAATCTATCCATTTCTGATAGGTTTCCCTGTTTGCTGGCATACAAGTCCTTGTAGTAATTTCTGATGATTCTTTTTATTTCTGTGGTGTCTGTTATTACATTTCCTTTTTCATCTCTGATTTTATTGATTTGGGTCTTTTCTTTTTTTAGCTAGTTGGGCCAATGGGTGTCAATTTTGTTTATTTTTTCAAAAAACCAGCTCTTCGTTTGACTGATTTTTTGTAATTTTTTTTGGATTCAATCCTGTTAATTTCTTCTCCGATTTTAATTATTTCTCTTCTCCTACTAGATTGGGTTCTGGTTTGCTGTAGATTTTCTAGATTCTTGAGATACGTTGAAAGCTCATTTATTTGGTGACTTTCCAATTTCTTGATGTAGGCACCTATTGATATAAACTTTCCTCTTAACACTGCTTTTGCTGCGTCCCATAAGTTTTGGTATGTTGTGCCGTTGTCCTCATTTACTTCCAGAAAGTTTTTGATTTCTTTTTTGATTTCTTCTATGACCCATTGTTCATTCAGGAGCATGTTGTTCAATCTCCATGTGTTTGCATATGCTCTAGGGATTCCTGAGTTGCTAATTTCCAACTTCATTCCTTTATGGTCTGAGAAGCTGCATGGTATGATTCTAATTCTTTTGAATTTGCTGAGACTTGCTTTATGGCCTAGTATGTGGTCAATCCTAGAGAAGGTTCCATGTACTGCTGAGAAGAATGTAAATGCTTTCTGTGTAGGATGAAAAGTTCTGTATATATCTGTTAGATCCATTTGGGCTATAGTGTCGTTTAAATCTACTGTCTCCTTGTTGATCTTCTGTCCTGTTGATCTGTCTATTTCTGAGAGTGGAGTATTGATGCCCCCCAGTACTATTGTACTGGAGTCTAAGTCTCCCTTTAAGTCCCTAAACAAATATTTTAAATAAACCGGTGCCCTGTAATTAGGTGCATATACATTGATAATTAATACTTTCAATTTACTTGATAATCACAGGCTCACCACAACAGTCGGCCCCATGATCTGATTTTTTAAGAGCTTTATCAGTTATCATATCTGTTGCTGATGACCTCTAGG
This sequence comes from Oryctolagus cuniculus, assembly GCF_964237555.1. Lineage (NCBI taxonomy): Eukaryota > Metazoa > Chordata > Mammalia > Lagomorpha > Leporidae > Oryctolagus > Oryctolagus cuniculus. The sequence goes on from NC_091439.1 coordinate 59,015,687, forward strand.
AAGTAAAGAGAACTCATTATCATTGAGTACTGAACTTTGCCTTTTTATTGTTTCAGCTTTTGGAGCCAACTCTAAATCTAGACTCTACCCTATCTTCTATTTATGTAGAGGCTGTCAGTCCTACCAGAAACTGCCAATCTTTTAGTTTATGCCAAGATAATATTTAAAATTCCTGCTCTTGGTTGAGTGGAAATATTCCCAAATTTCCATAGAATGAAAAAGCTTGTGATTTTGAGAGAGAATTAGAGGGAAAAAGTATTATATTTGAAAAACAATGAAACTCCACTCAAAATTTATCAACCAAAATTTAAGAATAAATTTCAGTTAAATTTAAAATGCCAAGATAGTGTAGCTTGATTTTTGGAAAGTTATCATTGTTTTTACTGCCATACAGCAAGTAATTTAAATTTATTTGAAAGGTAGAGTGGCAGAGAGATAAAGGGAGGGAGGGAGGAAGGAAGGAAATAAGGAAGGGAGGGGAAAGAGAGAAAGAAAGAAAGAAAAAGAAAAAAGAGAAAAAGAAAAAAAGAGGGAGGAGGAAAGAGAGAGAAATAGAAAAAGAAAAGGAAAGAAAGAAGAAAAGGAAAGGAGAGGAGAGGAGAAAGGAAAAGAAAAGAAATCTTCCATATACAGCTTCCATATACTGGTTCACTCCTCAATTATCCACAGAGGCCAGGGCTGAAACAGGCCAAAATCAGGAACCTGGAACTCCAGCCAGGTCTCATGTGGATGGAAGGGATCCAAGTACTTCTAGCATCATCCAATGCCTTCCCAGGGTCATTAGAAGGAAGCTTGATTGGAGGCAAAACAGCCTGGACTTGAACTGGCACTCTGATATGAGATGGTAGGATCTCAAGCAGCAGTTTAACTTGCTGTACACAATGTCAGTCCCAGACTCATATATTTTAACTACTAAATCTTAACTTCTAGTTTTATAATAGGATAGCTATTTTATTTTCTTTAAATAAAACATGCAATAATATATTCAAATATCTGGCAATGTGGCCAGAAATTCCAAAAATAAATACATTTTAATAAGATACATGTGTTGAAATGTATCTGTACATTTTATAGATACTATAGCACTTTAAACATTTACTTTACCAGAAGAACTATTTCCTGGAACTCCTTTTATTAAATATTTTTTCTTGGGGTGGGTGTTTGGCACAATGGTGATGATGCTGCTTGGGATACCCTCATTGCATATCGTAGCTACTGGATTCAAGTCCTTGATCCACTTCTGATCCTAGCTTCCCATTTACATGTGCCCTAGGAGGCAGCCAGTTATGGCTCCATTCATTTGGTCTGTGCTATCCATGAGGAAAGCCTGAATTGGGTTCCAGGCTCCTAGGTTCAGCCTGGTCCAGCCCTGACTAGTTCAAGCAGTAAACCAGTTGATAGGCAGTCTCTCTCTGTCTCTCTGTGTGTTCTCTCTGCCTTTCAAATAAATAAAAATCTTGAAATCTATGTGTATATTTTTCCTTGTTACTTTTAAATTAAATATTAGGCTTTATGAAGCCCAAAAGGAGCATTTGAAGATTTTTTTTAATTTATCAAGTTTACATAAAATAAATATTGTACTAATTCATTTTAGGTGATAATTTTAATAATGATAGCTGTTATATTTGTTAGATTGTTAAATTTTCTCATAAAAATTCTATATTTTTCATGCCTAATTTGTGTTTCACAAACTAAAATTATTGTCAGACCTTAAATGAATTGAAAAATTAGACAAATCCTAAGATGCCTTTTTTTTTTTTTTTTTTTTTGACAGGCAGAGTGGACAGTGAGAGAGACAGAGACAGAGAGAAAGGTCTTCCTTTGCCGTTGGTTCACCCTTCAATGGCTGCCGCGGCCGGCGCACTGCGGCCGGCGCACCGCGCTGATCCGATGGCAGGAGCCAGGTGCTTCTCCTGGTCTCCCATGGGGTGCAGGGCCCAAGCACTTGGGCCATCCACTGCACTCCCTGGCCACAGCAGAGAGCTGGCCTGGAAGAGGGGCAACCGGGACAGAATCCGGCCCCCGACCGGTACTAGAACCTGGGTGCCAGCACCACAAGGTGGAGGATTAGCCTAGTGAGCCGCAGCGCCGGCCAGATGCTTTTACTTATGTTTTCAATGGGAAAATATAAAATGGATACCAATCAGTTGAATAGTATTGATAGTAATCATTCATTCTTATCAGTTAATATTCTATTATATAATATTATAAACTTAAAAAACGTTTCAGTGATCTCCAGCTTTTGGGTTGGCTTGTGACTCTGATCTCATTTAAAATCAGATTCTCTATACTGATATGAAATAAGTTTGAAATATTCACAACTAAATACACTACAGACATTGATGATTCTGTACCTATATTCTCTTTAAGAAATGTCTAGGGGGCCAGCGCCGTGGCTCACTTGGTTAATCTTCTGCCTGCATGCCGGCATCCCATATGGGCGCCGGGTTCTAGTCCTGGTTGCTCCTCTTCCAGTCCAGCTCTCTGCTGTGGCCCGGGAAGGCAGTGGAGGATGGCCCAGGTGCTTGGGCCCCTACACCCGCATGGGAGACCAGGAAGAAGCACCTGGCTCCTGGCTTCGGATCGGCGCAGCTCCGGGCATTGCAGCCACTTGGGGAGTGAACCAACGGAAGGAAGACCTTTCTCTCTTTCTCTCTGTCTCACTGTCTAACTCTGTCAAATTTAAAAAAATAAAAATGTAATGTCTGGGATGGTTTCAGCGTATTGATATAAATGAGTAGAGATTAGAGGCAACTGGGTATCCTCCCATCATCCTAAGATTTTAAACAGTCTTCTACCTTCATTACTGAAACTGAATTTTTCTTCACTTAGGACATCTCAAGTATATTCAGATATAAGTGGTTGAATGCTACATGATTGGAGGTGAACATTTCACCAGAAATTAGTCATGGCAATAACATATAATACCACAGCACATCAGAGATTTCATTTACCTTGTCTTTGGCACCACGATAAGGATGAAGAAAGGCAGATCTGATTTGCTTCCCGAGGGATATGCTAAAGCTTTTTAGCCAGAGAATGTTTGAGTCAGTTGTTTGACACCTTTTTGTTATACAGCGAGGGAAGTGCTGGGAAGAATATTACAAGTAATAGGGGATACCTGAGTAAAAATGGTGGTGCTCATCACTTTGGTGTACAAGGAAAGAAAGAAAAGTAATGAGGTCAGCAACCCAATGCAAGTATAACTGTACCTTGGAAAATTAGAGTTTGAGGTGAAATATCAATTAGACTGTCACCAGATGACTTGGCTCCCTAAGTCTCCAGATCAGTACTGCCATTGAAACCTCACCACAGACAAGCTATGTGGGATAGCAGCTCTATCACATTCCAGAATGAAGGTACCAAAAGTTCTACCCTAGGGACTTAAGATGAGTAGAGTCATTCTCATTAACTATTTCACATTTTTACCTCAGCCCAGAAAATCAGGCTCTGGCTTTCGATTGAATATAATTTCTAGAGGCTTATAAAAACTTAAGAAATCAAGCAATACCAACACCACCAACTATGCCATGTTGCCCCCTTGACTCTGTGTTGCCTCATGAATCACTGACACTAGCGTACTTTGCTTGTAGCCTCCATCTCTTCCATGTTCCCTTAGGCCAGTTATACTGAATGAAATACTTCCCAGACACTTGTCTTTGAAATACAGACGTTCTTTTTGATGTAACTTTTCATAAACAGATCATCCTAATAAACAGTGCTACTAAGTGCTGCTAATTAGAGTCACTCCTGAATCTCCTCAGGTAGGAACTCAATGATGTCATTTAGTTAAATGTACAGATGTCTACCTTTTGTCCCAGAAGGCAAGTAAGAGTTTGGGGACCTATTAGCAGTTGGAAATCAATCAGAAATAAAGTTAAAAGACACAATTGTCATCTCCTCTGCTCCTTCAGAAAACTGAGGCCCAGGGAAGTGAAATAGCTCGAAAATGATACCGGTTATCTAAAAGGAAAATATTCTTTTTCCTGAAACTTAGCTTATACACAATTTTTCCAGAGCACATCTGTGAAAATTTTAGCATAAAATCCCTAGTCACTGAAAAAAATTATCTTCACTCATCTTTGAATTTCGTATTCATGTATATTATCTCTCCCATATGTGAGGGGAAACGTCCTCTCTGGTCTGAGAGCCGTATTATGCAGCTTCCAGAACATGACAGTCATTTCAAACTCCCATTTCAGATACTGTTATTTCTGAATCCTAGAAATAGTAACCTTTTCCTATGTCTCTGAAAATAAGGAAGATAAATGCAAACATCAAAATGCCACTGAAGCGATTTATTATTTTAAATATTATGGTTAAAGGTACTATGTAAATTGATGAAGTTTTTGAAGGTAATTTGTTCTGTAAAATTCTTTTCAGGATAGTAGTTTGTATCTGGCTGTGACATTTACAAAACCTGCACTCCCTGATACATGAGCTTGAAATATGTAGCACTGAGAAAGTAAATGTGGGAAAATAGGGATTGATGAATATTATCCTAAACAATCTCAATTTTGTTTTTCCAAGCCTCATTAACATTTTACATAATTTAAGACTTCTCAGCAGTTTATCAGCATGACTGCCAAAATTAGAATTTTTTGGCCAGTGCTATCGTTTACATTCAATTGTTTAGCCTTTCTCATGACTCTAACTGCAATTTCTATGCTGATTCCAAAAATATCATTTTTTAGCCATGAGTTCTCGCAAATGCCAGTTTCTATCTCTAACTGCATTCTTGATGTTTCTGTTTGGTAAACCCTGTTCCATCTCAGTTTACATGTTGACATCTGAATTTATCTTCCCCTTATCTGCCATGTGACACTGTTACTATCTTTTTTTCCTAATCAGTGTTCAGAACTTAAAAGGCATCATTTACTTATCCCTGGATTTTATCTCCTATATATTTCTGCTTTATTCTGCCTCTCATATGTCTGTCTGTCTTTTACCTTTACTTTAATCTACCCAAGTTGACTGCATAGCTACCAAGTTCCAGGCTATCTGCTAGGTGATGGAGGTGTCCAATAAGCTGGGCTTCTACTTTCTAGGTACTTAAGTATATGGAAGAAAGCAGAGCAGGGGCTATAAACCCAAGGAATTCTAATTGGATATTTGTGAATTGAACATTTTGAAATTCAAGTAGGATCCTGTCCTGAAATAGCTGCCTTATTCATACCAGATTGAAATGGAAAAATAGTGAGAAGGATTTTAGATGAGAGGCTTTCTTATTCCTAGAAGTAGAACTAATACCCTAGAAGTAAAATCAGCTCAACATGTTTGGTAGAATTGACTTACATGCTGAAGAAAACCCCCAATCCGTACCTGTGAACCTCCTATCAATCATTTTCATCTCAACTAAAATGTTGCCATTTCAAAGAAATATACCCAAATTCTCCATTCCTCTCCTGGCCAAATGAACTGTTCCATCTTTTGTATTATGTCAGAAATCAAGTTACAGTGGGTTCAAGACAAAATGGTATTACAAAATTAGAGATGAGAAGGAAGTACAGAAGTAGCAGCTTAGGAGTAACTTACCTTTGGAGAGTAATTTTATTTACTTTTTGTTTTACTTTATCTTTCACTGGGATCTGGATAGATTTAAATATATCTGTAGAATAAGGAAAAATAATTTACAGGGAAAATTTGAAAGGAAAAGTGGGGGACAATGAATGATGCAAAGGTCTCAATTTCCAATGTTATCACTTACTCTAGATTTTCATAAAATTCACTGTTAAAAAATCTTTCTGCCTGTTATCTCTCCCATCTTTATTTCCTCCTTCAAAATAATCTTCCCAAGGTACTGCCCTTACCATGTGATACATAACTCAAGAACTCCTGTAGTACTGCCCAGTTTCTTACATATCCTCAAACTTTTCCTTTAGAGCCCTCATGATCTGACTCCTACCTTCCTAGTCAACTTTATTTCTCTTCCATTCTCAGGATAGATTCTCAGGTCAGTAAAACTAGTCTCTTTATTATTATTCCACTCCCATTAACTTTAAGTTCTATAAAACAAGTATCTTTGTTCATTTTGTTCACTGATATTTTCCAAGCACAATGCATGGTACCTAATAGTTGCTCAATAAATACCAGTGGAGTATTTCCTTGCTCATTCACATTTCAGCACTCTAATAACTATCTACTTCTGCAAATCTCTTATTCCTTTCTTCTGCTTTTCCAAACCCTACTGATTTTTTCTGAATCAAATCACATTTTCTCTACCAATAAATTACTAACTTCTTTTGCCCAAGTTATGTTTCTTCCCTTTCCTGAGTTCTCATAGTGTGTACCTCTGATCCCCTGCATGGAATCTTTTAAGAGGCAACGTAATGATGTGTTTAAGAGTTCAGACTTGAGGGCCAGACTTGTCAAATTTAAATCCTGGCCAGTTTTAAATAGTGATTAAATAGCCTTTGGCAAATTTTTAACTTCTTTATTCCCCAGTTTTCTCATCTATAAAATGAATAAAATACTAGAACTTATCTCAAAGGATTATTGAAAGACTTACATGTGTTAGTATATCAGATACTTATAATAGTAACTAATATATACTAAGCACTATATAAGTATTTTCTATTACTGTTAGTTTTATTACTACTTTATTTATGTTAGTCTTGCCTTTCTAGCATGATTGTGAGGTCTTTGACCTAGAAATGTTTTCTCTCTCTCTCAAAATGGCCAGGAAAAGCTAGTTAAATTAAATATTTCTTGAGTATGAGTACTTACTCAAAATTTAGATTGCGTTAAGACTACTTTTTAAAAATATATTATTTATTAAGCTGGATCTGCGGCTTACTAGGCTAATCCTCTGCCTTGCGGCGCCGGCACACCGGGTTCTAGTCCCGGTCGGGGCGCCGGATTCTGTCCTGGTTGCCCCTCTTCCAGGCCAGCTCTCTGCTGTGGCCAGGGAGTGCAGTGGAGGATGGCCCAGGTACTTGGGCCCTGCACCCCATGGGAGACCAGGATAGGTACCTGGCTCCTGCCATCGGATCAGCGCGGTGCGCCGGCCACAGTGCGCCAGCCGCGGCGGCCATTGGAAGGTGAACCAATGGCAAAGGAACCTTTCTCTCTGTCTCTCTCTCTCACTGTCCACTCTGCCTGTCAAAAAAATATAGATAGATAGATTATTTATTTATTTGAAGGGCATAGCTAGAGACAGAAAGGGAGAGGCAGAGATTTTCCTTCTGCTGGTACACTTACCAAATGGGCTGGGTCTAAATGAAGCCAGGACCAGGCCGAAGCCAGGAGCTTCATCCAGGTCACCCATGGGTGCAGGGGCCCAAGAAGTTGGATCATCTGCTGCTGCTTTCCCCGGGCACATTAGTAGAGAGTTGGATCAGAAGTGGAGCAGCCAGGATTCAAACTGGTGCTCATGTGGGATGCTGGCGTCACAGGCAATTGCTTAACCTGTTGCACCACAACACTGGCTCCACATTAGGACTACTTTATCATTAAATTCAAGCTCCTTTATTTGGGTTCCAATTTTAATAGCAGCAACTTATTTTATACAAAGAACCATAGTTTACCAAGCATTTTTTATCTACTAAACAAATTTATTCTCATACTTGTGGGGTAAATAAGGCAATTATCATTATTCTTTCTTCACAGTTTACAAATTAAAGTCAAAGAAAGTAAAGAGTCCCTACGCCTCCCCTCTCTGCACTCTGTCATCTGCCTACCACAGCACAGAATGTCAGCCAGCCCCTTTTTCAGGCATGCCCAGATCTGCATGCATGAGATTGAAAGAATCTCAAATCACTTGTCTTGCGAGGAAGAATTTGAGTGTCCAGAAATACCACATAGGAAATGAAAGGAGATGCATCTTATCTTAAACACTGTGGTTTTCATTATACTGACTCTTCCCTCTGCCAAGCTCCTTATATAGGCTGTCAAAGAAGGTGCTGGAGTGACAGAAGTGGTTGGTTCACTTCAGTGACTTCACGGTTTTGCCTGGAGGAAGTGTTTGTGGCTTTTGTTGGCAACTTCTATTATTTGGTGGTACATTAGAGCCTTATTGTTTCAACATTGGGATTGTATTACTTAGCATCATATGCCATCTGCATTTATTTATCAAACATTTTAGCACCTTCTCTGGATGGGGCACCATACACTTGCCATCAAACATATAAAAGAAGTATAAAAATGTTAACATGGGCCAGCGCCACAGCTTACTAGGCTAATCCTCTGCCTGTGGCGCCGGCACCCCGGGTTCTAGTTCCGGTTGGGGCATCGGATTCTGTCCCGCTTGCTCCTCTTCCAGTCCAGCTCTCTGCTGTGGCCTGGGAAGGCAGTGGAGGATGGCTCAAGTCTTTGGGCCCTGCACGGCGTGGGAGACCAGGAGGAAGCACCTGGCTCCTGGCTTCAATTGGTGCAGCGCACTGGCCGTAGCAGCCATTTCGGGGGTGAACCAACAGAAGGAAGACCTTTTTCTCTCTCTCTCTCTCACTAATTCTGCTTGTCCAAAAAAAAAAAAAAAAAAATTTTCTAACATGTTGATGTAATTGGCTGTGTGTGGTCATCAGCATGTTTAAATTAATCTGTTTTCTCTCAGAAACATCACTTGTTTGACTTTTCCTGGTTGTCCTCCACATAATGTATGCTTTCATTTTCATAGCCTGCTTTGGCTACATAGACCTTATATGTTTCCATTTGAATTTTAGGACTGATTTTCTAATTCTTTGAAGAACATCATTGATATTATGGATAGTATGTACATATCTACAATAGTAATATTCTAATATCTTCATGATATTAATGGATATTTTCACAATATTAATTTTTCCAGTCAATTAACAGTCCAGTTTTTTGCATCTTTGATTTCTTCCATCAATTTATAAATTTCATTATAGAAATCTTCCACATTCCTGGTTAGATTTGTTCCTAAGGCCGGCGCCATGGCTCAATAGGCTAATCCTCCACCTTGCGGCGCCGGCACACCGGGTTCTAGTCCCGGTCGGGGTGCCGGATTCTGTCCCGGTTGCCCCTCTTCCAGGCCAGCTCTCTGCTATGGCCAGGGAGTGCAGTGGAGGATGGCCCAGGTGCTTGGGCCCTGCACCCCATGGGAGACCAGGAAAAGCACCTGGATCCTGGCTCCTGCCATCGGATCAGCGCGGTGCGCCGGCTGCAGCGGCGGCCATTGGAGGGTGAACCAACGGCAAAGGAAGACCTTTCTCTCTCTGTCTCTCTCTCTCACTGTCCACTCTGCCTGTCAAAAATAAAAAAAAAATAAAAAAAAAAAGATTTGTTCCTAAGCAGTTTTGATTTTTTTTTTTTTTTTTAGCTACTATATGTGGGATTGCTTTTGAGATTTCATTCACTGTTTACTATCTGTATAAAAATGCAGTTGATCTGTATGTGTTGGTTTTGTATCTGGCAACTTTACTGAGTTTGTTTTTAGTTCTTTTTAAAAAAAAGTATTTATTTGGAATGCAGAGTTACAGAGAGGGAAAGGCAGAAAGGGATCTTCCATCCATTGTTTCATTCCCCAAATGGCTACAGTAGCTGGGGTTGGGCCAGGCCAAACCCAGGAGCCTGGAACTCCAACTGGGTCTCCCAGAAGGATGGCAAGGACCATGCATTCCGTCTATCTTCTGCTGCATTCCCACATGTGTTAGTAGGGAGTTGGAATGGAAGTAGAGCGGCCAGGACTCAAAAGAGTGTTCATATGGTATGCCAGTGTTGTAGGTGGCAGCTAAACCCGCTGCACAACAATGCCAGACCCTGTTTGGAGTTCAAATACTTATCTGGAAAAGTTTAGGTTTTCCTATATATAGAATCATATCATCTGCAAACAGGGATAATTTGACTTCTACTTTCCAAATGTATGTGTTTTATGTCTTGCTCTTCCAGTTGTTATGGCTAAGGCTTCCAGTACTATAGTAAATAAAAATAATGAGAATAGACATTCTTGTCTAGTTTTATATCTTAGAGGAAATACTTTTCTCCATTTGGTGTTTTGGTAGCTGTGAGTTTGTCTTATATAGCAATTATTATAAATTATTCAGGATTTTTTATCATGAATGGGTCTTCAATTTTATTGAATGCTTTTTCTGATGTGATTGATATATGATTTTTAAATTATTTATTTATTTATTTGAAAATCAGAGTTATAGAAAGAGAGAAAGAGACACAAAGCGAGATATCTTCTGTCCACTGGTTCATTCCCCAGATGGCTGCAATGGCCAGGGCTGAGCCAGGTGGAAGCCAGATCCAGGAGCTTCATATAAGTCTCCCACATTGGTGGCAGGGCCCCAAACAGGTGGGCCATCCTCAGCTGGTTTTCCCAGGAACCTAGCAGGGAGCTGGATTGGAAGTGGAGTAGCCTGGACATGAATTGGTACACCTATGGGATGCGGGCATTACAGGCTGCAAGTTTATACATTATGCCACAACACAAACTACAAGATCGTACGATTTTTATAATTCTTTCATTCAATGGTGATGTATTATATTTTTTTACATTTATATATTTGTACCATCATTGCCAACCATGGGATAAATCCCACTTCATCATGATGAATAAGAATTTTCGTGTGCTACTGGATCCAGTTTGGTGGGTTATTATCCACTATTGTGGATATCTTTGCTTCATTCTCAGTTTCAGCAGGAAAGCATTCAGTTTTTATTATTACTATTTATTTTATGATCCTTGAGCTAAGGTTTTTTGGTTTTTGTTTTGTTTTGTTTTGTTGCAAATGCCCTTTATTTGAGGAGGCTGTCTTACATTCTTAGTTTGAAGAGTGTTTTTTTTTTTTTAAATCATGAATGGATGTTGACATGTGTTCATTTATTTTTGTCTGCAATGATATGATCATATGTTTCACCTTCCTTTTATTAATGCAGTGAATCACAATGATCGTATTAACATTTCTGGAATAAAATACATTTGTACAGGATACTGGAATACATTAGATTCCTTTTAAAGGTTTTATTATTTTCTATTTTTCTTTTGTTTGATTTCTATTGGATTTAAAACTTTCACACATTTTCATGATGGTAATTGTCTTGCTTTTGCTTTTGGATATAGGACTCGCTTAAGCATCCTGTCTAAGACTGGTCTGGTTGTAATTAATTTCCCTGAGTTTTTACCCGTCTGGGAAGTCTATTTTTCCTTAATTGGTGAAAGATAGTTCTTCTGGTGTATAATTCTTGGTTGTCAGGATATTTTTCTTTTAGAATTTAGAATGCCATTCCATTTCTTCCTGGGCTGTAAGGTTTCTACTAAGAAATCTGCAGTTAGCTAATGAAGTTTCCCTTACATGTGATCTAGCACTTTTCCTTTATAGTTTTCAGAATTATCTCTGCATTATGTTACTGACAGTTAGGCTACTTTATGTCACAGTGAGCATCTTCTCTAGTTTATTGGAGGTTCAATAGCCTCCTGTAACTGGATGTCTGTGTAATTCCCAAGATTGAGGCCATTTTGAACTATTATTTCATTGAGCTGCTTTTTCTTTGACTTTCCCTTTGTCATCCCCTTCTAAAATTTCAAAAGTTTGAGTATTTGTTCATATATGATATCCCAAAGGTCTTGGAAGCTATCTTTGTCATTTTTCTTCTTCCTTCCCCATCCTTCCCTAACCACCCCCTTTCCTCCTCTTCCTCCTCCTCCTTCTTCATCTTCTCTCGCTCTTGCTCTCTGTCTCTGTCTCATCTAACAGATATTTCATAAGTCTTGTCTTCTAGTTCACATTGGTAGGCCTCTTCAGCTTTAGTTCCAGTTGGACACCATAGTATAATCTCTATGTACCTTCTTTCATTATAATTGATGACAGCAGCAGTGGACCCCAGGAGTCTTGTACTTGGTACTTGTGTGACACCACACAAGGTCACATGGTTCCAGTGGTGGCCAACAGCTGCAGGGACAGCCCTGGGGTTCTAAGAATACCCACCCAGAGTCCTGGCAGAACACACACACACACACACACACACACAAATAGCAGCAACCCACGGTCCAGGTAGGATCATGTGGGTCCTAGCAGTGGCCTGTAAGAATACCACCAGTAGTCCTGGTGAGGTCACACAGCACAGCAATAGCCCACCAGGTGGGACAGAGTCACATTAGCACTATTTGGCAGCCCTGGTATATGTAGGTCCCTGTGGTACATACTGCCCTGGATGCAGACTGAAGGGGTGGGAATGCAGAGAATTGGCCCAGTGTGTCAGAGGGCTAACACCGTTATTTATATGGTACTTGAGGCAGGATCCTCCTGTTAGTCTGAACCACCTATCCTTTGTAGTGCTGAGTGCTGTATTGGATAGGCTGCTGTGGTCACAGCTGTACTGCTGGATCTAATTGGTTTTGTGGGACTCAGCCATTTTTGTTAGAGTGATGCAATGTCTATGGACCCCAGGGTAGCAGATCAACAGATTTCTATCCCCAGGGCAGTGCAGAATTCCACAGTGACTCCTTTCTCAAGTTGACACCACACTACCACAGCTTATACTCTCAGGCTTTTTTTTTTTTTAAAGATTTATTTATTTGAAAGTCAGAGTTACACAGAGAGAGGAGAGAAGAGAGGGAGGGAGGGAGGGATGGAGGGAGGGGTCTTCCATCTGCTGGTTCACTCCCCAGATGACCACAATGGCTGGAGCTGTGCCAGTCCGAAGCCAGGAGCCAGGATTTCCTGGGCCATCTTCCACTGCTTTCCCAGGCCATAGCAGAGACCTGGATTGGAAGTGGAGCAGCCGGGTCTAGAACCGGTGCCCATAGGGATGCCAGCACTTGAGGCGAGGGTGTTAACCCACTGCGCCACAGCGCCGGCCCCTGCTCTCAGGTTTAAGGTAGACATACGTGAGTTCCTTCTCTGAAGGAAAACTGCCCTACATACTCTGAGTATCTCATTTTAATGGCCTCCAGGCTTGTGACAACTGTGGTACCTCTTGTAGCCAGGATTTCCAGTGTCCAGCACCTGTGAAAATGGGCTCTGCTGAGGCCCTCCTATTTAACTGACCCCTGAAATGTGCACTTCCCCTGGCCATGTGGCTACTGAGATGGATATTTCTCTGGCCATGGGGCTAGGATGACATTTGCCAATACTTTTTGTTCCTCTCTATGCTGCTATCCCAGGTCTCCCTTGATAAACCCCCATATTCTCCCTCATTCTCCTCAAATTTCAGTTATTTATTCATTATTTTGGTTCTTCTCTTTGGAGAGGGAGGGAATTATTGGGTGTATCTATTTAGTCAACTTGAAATGCTCCTTTACTCAGATTATCTAAACTTTTGATTACACATATACACATATATCTATTTATTTCTACATAGGTTTATGGATATATTTGTATGTGTATTCATGTTTTCTAATCTTTGGGAATGGTTAGAATATTTTTAAATGTACTAATATATAAATGTACATAATATTTTTAATAATACTTTGTATACTTAATTTATTATCATTTTTATATTATTAAAAATGAAAAAATCTCATACACATATATATAATCCATTCACATATTCTCCAGCTTTGTTCTTTTTACAAAATATCAACTCTAATAGTCTTTTCCTTTATTGACATATTTATTATGACTAATTTTGTAAACTTTTCTAAAGGTAGTTTTCGGGTCTTTTGTTTGCTTTCTTTATATTCACATAACTTAGTTGAATTAGATAAAGTATATTTTGCAAGCTTTTTGTACTAGCAATTCTCATATTCAGTTTTTCAATAGAGGAAAGCCAAGATGACTTTATTGAGAAATTGTTGAAGTGGATGTAAATCAATGTTCTTGATTAACCATCACTGTGTGGAGCAACCCGGACTAGACTGAGTTACTGGAATTAAGACTTATTCTATGCATCTGCTCTCCCACAATATGGCACTGGGAGAGAAGTAAACAGCTTCCGCACAGCTGCCTCCAGTTCAACCAATAAACTGTAGGACTTGCTCCTGATTGGAGGAGAGCGGCGTACTCGGCGTGTGGGCAGCCAAGTTGGGATTGGCAGAGGAGGACTATAAAGGAGGAGAGAGACGGCATTCACCGGGAACATCTAAGGGGAACACCTGTGCAGCCCCCGAGAGAGCCGGCCGGCGGTGTGCCGCTTCCCTGCGGAAGTGGGGAATGTGGCCAGGGGGAACTGCCCTTCCACGGAGGTGGAAGGGACAGTAGCCAACCCGGGAAGAACCAGCAGCAAACCCGGGGAGGGCCGAGCAGACGAAAGAACAGGGCAGGGTCCTGTGTCATTCCTTCACGAAGAGGGGGAGCGACAATCACAGTTCCCAGAAGAGAAAATCTGATAATTTGCCATCCTTGAAAGTATGTCCGATAGCACTCTGGCCTCAGAATCAGCCCTTAAGGCATTCGGATCTGGCTGAAGAGCCCATGAGAGTATTTCAGGCATGGAAAGCCAAGACACTCTGGGAAAAAAAAATAAAATAAAATAAAATAAAATAAAATAAAATAAAATAAAATAAAATAAAATAAAATAAAATAACCTAAATGAAAGATCTCTGCAAGTGAGATCCCAGTGGAAAGAACGAGCCATCGAAAGAAGGAGGTACCTTTCTCCGAAGGGAGGAGAGAACTTCCACTTTGACTATGACCCTGTCTAAATAAAATCGGATTTGGCAAACTCAAAAGGCTTCCATAGCCTTGGCAACTCATGACAAGAACCTAGGGTGATTACTGATACCATAAATAAGAGTGTCAATTTGTTAAGTCAACAACAGGAGTCACTGTGTACTTACTCCTCATGTAGAATCTCTGTCCTTAATGTGCTGTACATCATGATTTAATGCTATAACTAGAACTCAAACAGTATTTTACACTTGTTTTTTGGTGTGGGTGCAAACTGTTGAAATCTTTACTTAAAATATTCTAAATTGATCTTCTGTATATAAAGAGAATTGAAAATGAATCTTGATGCAAATGGAAGGGGAGAGGGAGCGGGTGGTGGGAGGGAAGTTATGAGGGGAAAAAGCCATTGTAATTCATAAGCTGTACTTTGGAAATTTATATTTATTAAATAAAAGTTTATTACTATTATGTCTAATAATAGAAACATATGAATACATTCTGCCCTATTGGATTATTTAATCTTATTTTATTCATTCACTCATTCATCAAATATCTGTTGAGTTTTTTTATGCCAGGCCTTTTGAAAATAAAAATATAAAATGACATGGAATCTCCATTCAAGGAATTTATATGTCAAATGCATAAACAGACAGTATATCACAAATATACGAATTGCTGTGGTAGAGATAAGTACACATTGTTTTGTGAATATATACATACCTCATAACAGAGTTACTCAGGAAAAGTAGGGGAATAGCAGATATTATTTTATTCATTTATATTCAATGAATATACTTCAATGTTTTCTTTTTGTCATATAATATACTAGCTCTCAGTACTTGGGAAGAAATAAATAAAACAGTTATTTTCCTCATCCTTAGGAGCTTTTAGCCTTGCAGGAAATGAGTGATCCCAATATAATACAGATGTATACCAGATATCTATAGAGACATAGAAGAAAAACTAATTCTATTAAGAGTTAAAAATAAATGCTTTCTTCATAAAAGAATTAATGTATGAGCTGAGACTTGAAGGTTAGCAGAATTTTATTAAATGGACAAATTGTGGCATTCTATGCAGAGGGAACAGGATACACAAATGCACAGTAGCTAGAAAAGATAAACAGTGTGATAATGCCAAAGCATAAAGCAGGAGGTTTGTGAGGGGTGAAAAATGATGTATAACATAGCAAACATTTACAAAGCTCTCACAGTCTGATGCCATTCTAAATACTTTATATAGATTTACTCATTTAATCCTTACAGCAGCCCAGTAGGATTCAGGTAACTCTCCTTTGCCACTTTATAGGTGAAGAAATGAGGCAGAGAGGTTATATATTACACTCAGAGTAAAATACTAATAAATAAGCTAGCCAGCCTGTAAGCCCAGGCAGTCTGACTCCAAAGCCTAGGGACTCCCTCCTACTACAAAGAAAGATCCATTCACAAAAGGCTTTGTATGTTGTAAGGAAATTAGTTTCATTTATCAATTTCTAGGAGGTATTGAATTATTTTTAATACCTCTCTCTCTTTCTCTCTCCCTATATATATATATGTGTGTGTGTGTGTGTGTGTATGTGTGTATCCAGTTGTTGTTAACTCAGATGGCATTTCAAAGATAGATCAACAAATTTAGATGAAGATAGAGAAGAAAAATACTAAAAAGAGAGGCAAACATTTTATATTTCATATAAGCTCTACAGAGAACAATGAATCAAAAACAAATTTGAGTGCTATTTTGGTGGAGCTTGGGGATATGTCAGGGAGTAAAGGAACAATGAAGAGTTTCCAGTGACTTTCATATTTCTGTCTTGAATAATGAGGGTGAACTTAATACCAGGATGCATGACAGGAAATATGGAAGTTATTCTGTCTACCACTCCTGCATTCTCACGGATAAAATACCTTCAGAGTTATTTTAAGAGTTTTGTTTGTTCATTACCTATATAGCATAAGGGCATACAGGAATTCTTTCATTAAAATCTACCATTTAAGACTCTTGGATATCATTCATTCCTTCTCCCAATAGATAACAGACACAGCAAAATGCCTGCCTTGTTACCAAGTTTTGATTTTTCATTTGCTTGGAACTGTAGGTTGCCACAGAATATGACATTTAAAAATTAGTTCTCAAACAAATTCAGAAGTTTGGATTTGGAATAGCTATGCTCAACATGTATTGTTTGTATAGGATATTGAGCAAAAATGATAAATTAATATGTATTTCCAAAGTTATTCTATAATTATCCCAAATTCTTACCTGTTGTCCATAAACAAAGTCCATGAATTTGAAATTCCAGTCATGCAAGGAAAAGGTCAGCATCAATTACATGGTATAAGAAAACATCCATGCAGCAGCAGCTTTATTCTCACAGCTGTAAGTTCAAATTCTATAACAAATGTCAAAACTGCTTATAAAACTGGCAAAAGTCTAGATGCTTATGTTTTAACATTTTAATTACCTTCTTATAAAGCAAAGCTATATAATTTGTTTTGAATCTAATTTACTAATATCCCAAAGTTAATTTACAGATGATATTCTTTATATGAAAGTTCTTTATTCATACACATTCACAAAAGTTCAGAAAGTTGTGAATTTGTATGCAGTTCTTCTGCTTTCTGTTCTTACCAGTAAATGTAGCAATGTTCTTTTTTGAAAAAAAAAAAAAAAGTCTCACATATGATGCATTTGACTGAAGCCAATGCCAACATCAGTCTTTATTTAAATCAGTGAGTTCTACATAGAAAATACTTTGGGAAAAATCCCCTTCCTTATCAATCAGAGGTCTCATTTGACCAGATGAAACTTTAGTTTGAAATTCCGCTTTCATCACTAAATGACTAACAGCGCAACTGAGTCTTGATGAATGTATGACTTCATATGAACACTGGAGAAAATACTTGTAGAGCTTACAGTCTAATGAAAAGGGAGCTAGAAGCATTGACTATATGCCTTGCTAATTTAAAGGCTCTTTGATCTTTCTGAAGCACTTTTAATTTCAGAATATTTAAGTAGCTTCAATGCTTAATATGAAAAAATTAAAATTCCTAATGCCCATTTTTATTAAAAACCATAAACCCATAAAATACAGCAATTTCCATTTCTATTTAAACATTAATGAAGTAGAAAACAAGTGCTTTACAACTTAAGAATATAGGGCGCAGTCAGGGAAACCCAACAGATAAAAGCTGTCATCAAACTCTAAGATCTAAAAGTTAATGATGGTAAAATATGGAAACAAAAGAGACTCCTAAATAGTTAAAGCAATCTTATACAACAAAAAAAACAAAACCAGCAGCCTCACGATGCCAGATTTCAAGACATACTACAGGGTAGTTATAATCAAAAGAGCCTAGTACTTGCACAAAAATGAACTGCAGACCATTGGAACAGAATAGAAACTCCAGAAATCAATCTGCACATAAACAACTAACTAATCTTTGACAAAGGAACTAAAATCAATTCCTGGATAGAGGACACATTCTTCAACAAATTTGCTGAGAAAATTGGACCTCCACATGCTAAACTATGAAATAAGAAGCTTACTTTATACCTTTTACAAAAAAAAAAAAAATTAATGCAAAATGGATCAAGGTTTTAAATCAATGCCTTGATAGTCATCAAATTGCCCTGGAGAACATTGGGAAACTCTGCAAGACATTAGCATAGGCAAAGACTTCTTGGAAAAGACCCAAGAAGCCAGACAATCAAAGCCAAAATAGATAAATGGGATTACATCAAGCTAGGACACTTCTGCACTGCAAAAGAAACACTCAGCAAAGTGAAGTGGCAAATGACAGAATGGGAGAAAATATTCGCAAACTATAAAACTAGTAAAGCATTGATATCCATAATCTGTAAGAGCTCAAAAAATTCAGCAACAACAAAACAAACAATCCAGTTACAAAATAGGTAAAGGATTTGAACAGGGATTTTTCAAAAGAGGAAATTCAAGTGGTCAACAGACAAATGAAAAAAATTCTCAGGATCATTAGTCTTAAGGGAAATGCAAATCAGAACCACAATGAGGTTTAACCTCACTGCAATTAGAATGGCTCTCATACAGAAATCAACAAACAATAAATTCTGGCGAATATATGGGGGAAAACATACCTTAATCCACTGTTGGTGGGAATGTAAACTAGTACAGCCATCATGGGAGACAATGTGGAGAAAGCTCAGAAAGATGAAAATAGATATATCATCTGACCCAGCCCTCCCATTCTTGGGTATTTACCCAAGGAAAATACAGTTGGCATATGAAAAAGTTATCTGTACCCTCATATTTATTGCAGCTTCCTTCACAGTATCTAAGATATGGAATCAAACCAGATGTCCATCAACAGAAGACTGGATAAAGAAATTATGGTATATACACACTGTGGAATACTGCTGAGCCACAGAAAAGAATGAAATCCTGTCTTTTACAACAAAATAGTTGCAGCTAGAAACCATTATACTTAGTGAAATAAACCAGTCACCAAAATGCAAATACCATATATTTTCCCTGATCTGTAGTTTCTAATAGAATATCAAAAATGTTGTATAGGTTTGAAATTGATATTTTGAGCTTCAATTATTGTTTTCAGCTCTGAGCAGTTTTTTTTTCCTTCTTACTATCTGTTGAACTCTTTACTTAGTATAGAATTAATCTTATGAGTATAAAGTAAACTAAAAGTTATCATAGTAAAAATTTAGAAAGGGATTAGGAGAGGAAGGAGGAGGAATTGTGGGAACAAGGGTAAGAAGGAGGGTGGGATGGGAAGTATCACTATGTTCCTAAATTTTTATACATGAAATTTGTGTACCTTCAATAAAATTAATTTTAAAAGAACTACCCTGGCAGAAAACCAGGAAAACCTCAAAATCATCATATTTTTTAGGCCTAACCTATTATGAAATAAAATTGTTAACTTCAAAAAATTAATAATAAATCTGTTTTGAATTGAGATGTCCTAAATTTCATGCTGGTGTTGGGGGGTAAGGAATCCTTCCACCTTCTAAGAAACATAGAGAATAATCGTGAAGAAGCCTCAGTCTTTATCAGCCTTAGACTACATGATAGATATACAGACCCATGTGCTAGTTTAATAGTATATAGTTCAATTTTATTTCTTTCACAATTAAGACATATTGTCAACTTGGTTTACTATCTAAGAAAGCATTGTTCTTTGTTCATGTCTGAAAATCTAATTTCTACTCAGACTTTCATATATAACAAAAATTATAAAGAACAAATGCATATATTGGGACCAGTTTTCTTTATTATATGTACTGAATTGTAATGCAGTTGTTCATGTTAGTTGTAACTAATATGATTCACAATAGCAGTAATTATATGTAAAGAAAAGTGAACCTTGCTTAAAGGGGCTATTTTTAAAATATGCACAACACTCTTATCAAAAAAAAAAAAAAATACTCTTTCTTTACATTTGACCCAGCAACTTGCAGTGAAGCAAAAAAGTAATTCTTTCTTATAGGTGTGACTAATAAAGAACTAAACCTCAATAGTTAGGAACATGTTACACAATATAAAATGGGATAGTTTCTGCTTCTTACATATGGATTATTGAATGGTATTAAGACCCTAAAGATATTTTATAAGGCTATAGTTTGTAAAATCTTCTCAATAATTTCGTTCTCTGTACATTTTTTTTTAGTCAAGAGAATCCATCCCATTAAATGACCTGAAATCAGAAGTATCACCCAGGATTTCAGCAGAGGACCTGATTGACTTGTGTGAGCTGACGATGACCGGCCACTTCAAAACACCTGCCAAGAAAACAAAGTCTGGTAAACCAAAGCTCCTGGTGGTTGACATCCGGAACACTGAAGAGTATCCTTTACCTATGTGGCTTAAAGGGTGATGCTGCCTTATTCATTTTGCTTCCTTTCCTTTTTTTTTTTTTTTTTTTTTTTTTTTTCACAGGCAGAGTGGACAGTGAGAGAGAGAGAGAGAGAAAGGTCTTCCTTTGCCGTTGGTTCACCCTCCAATGGCGCTGATCCGATGGCAGGAGCCAGGTACTTATCCTGGTCTCCCATGGGTTGCAGGGCCCAAGCACTTGAGCCATCCTCCACTGCACTCCCTGGCCATAGCAGAGAGCTGGCCTGGAAGAGGGGCAACCGGGACAGAATCCGGCACCCCGACCGGGACTAGAACCCGGTGTGCCGGCGCCGCAAGGCGGAGGACAAGCCTAGTGAGCCGCGGCACAGGCCTCCTTTCCATTTAAAGGGTTTATGGTGAAACAATAGAATTTCTAGGATTCTGAACTCAAATAGTTAAATTATTGTCATACTGGATGCCAGAATGATCTCTATGAGGTTTTATACGATAATATTACATACCAGAGAGACCGAAAAAATGTTTTTCAAGAAATACTAAAACATTGAAATATTTTGTTGGTATTTTGTGTTTCTCTGATATATATTGCTATTCATTAAGGCATTTGAATCCTTTGTGCTATATATGCCTGATCTACCTTATAGCCTAGGGAAAAAAATTTACATTTGAACAACATTTACATTTCAATCAACATTGAACTTGTACTTCTAATTTTCAAAACATTGGTTTATAAGAACATGTATTTATACTCAATACAAGGTATTTTTCACTAAGATTTTATTAATGAACATAAAACTTTCAGTGATTTTGTTTGGTATTAAGGTATTAGCTATTAGAAAATAACAGTTCACCTTTTTCTGTTCTATTTTTATCCATCTGTCAGATCTCACAAAGCATGCTTTGATTCCATGTTCTCTGGAATCTAGGTAAATGACTTTCATACTGTTTTTTAATACAACTCCCCTTTAAAATGAAATCTTAATGAGAAACTCAGTGTACAAAATATAAATGAAGAATTTTACAATTAATTTTAATAAAGTCACATTGCTAATTTGAAAGTTGGTAGTTTCTTATATTCTAAAACTAGTATATAATAAGTTTTCATGTACATATTTTCAATCACAAGTTTTTTTTAAATTTTATTTATTTACTTGAGAGGTAGAGTTACAGAGAGAGGGAGAAACAGAAAGAAAGGTCTTCCATCCACTGGTTTACTCTGCAGATAGCCGCAATGGCCGGAGCTGAGTGGATCTCAAATCAGATGCCAGGAGTCTTCTCTGAGTCTCCCACGTGGGTACAGGGTGGAAGCACTTGGGCCATCTTATACTGCTTTTCCAGGCAATAAGCAGAGAGCTGAATTGAAAGATGAGCAGCTGGAACATGAACCAGCTCTCATATGGGATGCTGGTGTCACAGATGGAGGCTTAGCCTAGTATGCCACAGTTGCCAGCCCCTCAATCCCAATTTTTAAGTTGAAATTTTATTCATTCTTTTAAATTATAATTTTAAAATGAAATTCAAAATCGTATACTTACAGAACTGCTAAAGCAATCCAAAAATCTGAGGTTACTGAAAGTATTATTGAGAGCCCACAATTTCAACTCATATATCCCATCTTTTTACAAAAGGTACTTTCTGTTTTTCCTAACCTATGAGATCGCTGAGTTTGGGGAAATTATATATGTTGATATCCCTGGTTGTTAGGGCTTCAGGATGCTTGAATTTACCGAGCAGAGTCAGTGAATAGGCTACCATTACAAGGTATTAAATTCCACTTGATTGGCCAATGTTCCTTGCTCTAGAAGTTCTTCTGATCTGGTATTTTAAGGACATGAAATACTTTTTGCTTTAGCCTACCTCAAAAGTAATTTAAAATACCTTATGCATAGTACTCCTTTGATATTTCCTTTTAAACAAATTATTTGAATTTTAAAAACAACATTACGAATGTAATACTCAATCCAAAATTTTCCAAATCTTATAGTCTGATTTTGTTTTTGATGATACTCTATTACCTGTAGTATATATCCAGACAGAATGGCTAAAAGCAGAGCAGTTTGCCTGAACATTATTCTCTTCTAAGTATAGGTAAGTCATTGAATATACAAGTGGCTCTGTGTCATTCCATAACACTTGGTCTAATGTTGGAACTAGGCAGAGACCTAGATGGATGTTATTACTATTTACAATTTCAGGCTAAAAGGAGAAAATCACTATTGCTGTATGCTACTTGAGAATGGTAAGTCTAAGTTAATACATGCAGGAAAATGAAGTCACCCATCTTTTATTAATTTCCTGTAGGACCCAGCTTGTGAATTTTTTTAAAGGTCTTTTTTTTTTTTTTTGAAAGCCTACTTTAAAACTAAGGTACTGTTCAAATGAGGACATTTATTCTCACAACCTTCCTAACTTAGACAGAGGAGATATATGTGAAAGGGCCTTCCCTCTATAATGAGTTTGCTTATTTAGATGTAATCCATTTAAATTTTTCATTACATTTTCCCTAAAATTAAGATGCTGGTGTTTTAAAACTTAATAAAGCTTATTGCAATCTATGTAACAATGTATAAGTAATTTTAGAGTTACACTCCATTCTTACTGAGATAAAACATCACAATTAAACTCCAAGATTTATGTGACTTTACCAATCTGTTTAAAAAGTGACTATTTAAATGCAACTATGTTTTTTAAATAATTTCATTTCTTCTGTAGTCCTCTATAATATTGAAAATAAATGAAACATTCTATACCTTTTCCTTCCCCAAAGGTAGTAATTTTTGAAATGATGTTTATAATATTTAACAAATGATTAATAATTTCCCTTATTGTTTTTATCTTCTACTTTTCTGTTATAAGTCATTGAACAGGGAAGACTTTGTATAACTTAGCTCTTAAGTTTTCATATAGGTATTAACTTTTTTTTTTTTTAACTTGCGCTTTCAGGATATTGAATTTCTAAGATTAGGCTTTATCTCATCTTTTTTTACCCATGTTAAATAACTGAAATAATTGTTTATGAAAGGGAGAGAGCAATTTATCCTTAGGAAAAATAAACTGTTTCACATTGATGAATTTTAGAGACAGCCTTACCTACCCCAGAACTCTCCCATGCCTGGTTGCCTGATATTTATTGTTAACACTTCACTCATTTAGTTTGTGACATGAATATTCCAAGTTAAAATACAGATCCCTTGCAAGAGGTAATATTTTAATTTGTTATTGGTTTTGTGACTACTGAGGAGAAATGCATTAGCACACAGGCAATTTTAGGGGAGCTATACCTAACCCAGGTGGTGCCTTAGGGAGGAGGGAGTACAAAGGAAAGCTCAAGGACATAAGACAGGTTTCACCAACTTGCCAACAAAAACACAATCTTAAAACTCTAGAATAAGAAAGAACCCTAAAAATAACAGTCTAAACCCGTAATATTAATGCTGAAGGCTCAGGGAGACTGAACAACAAAGTTTTTGAAATCATATTTTTCTTTTATTTATAAGAGAGAAACGTGAAATATTAATCTAGGTGAAGGTTCAAGTCTGATAGATTGGCTTTTCAATGCATTATGAGAATTCTGGAACAAACAATAATTGTGTAATAATAAAGAGGTAATAGAAAGTTTCTTGTATGATGGCATAAACTTCGTAAGTAATAGTTTCAAAGACAATATGCAAGCCAAACTTACTTTCTTTAATACATGTAAATATTTAGAGTTTCAAATTTCCTGGAGTTTATATTATGAAAGTTCTTAGTGATGTAAATGTGGGTACAGCTGATGTTATCTATAATCAGAAATACTTTGAAGGAGTATTTGTCTCATTTGCTTGAAGGCAAAGCTGAGTTTTTAGAGCTTTATTTGTAGAGCTTTTATCATTTTTTCTTTAATATCAAAAGTTATATAAAAGAGTTTTGAGGTTTTTTTTATTTAAAAAAAAAAAAACACATAAAGCCAGTTGTTTTTATTATTCTACCATGTTTACCTTTGTTAGTACTAATGTTACTATTGTTTCTATGTCCTTAAAAATGTATTCCTAGAAATTTCTTCAAAGTAAATTAGATATATTTGTGGTCAGAGCAGGATGAATGGTGATAAGGAGTTTAGTAAGTTTTTTTCATCCTGTTTGAGTTTAGATTCATTCTACCTAAATTAACATTTCCATCCAGTTGTATTTCCATATGTGAAAGAACTTGTTTTACATGAGTATATGTGATAGCTATATCCACTGCTTGGATTAGTACTTAGTTTTGAGAAGTATTTAAACTGCTGAAGATCTGCTATTTTCCCCAGACCTATCTATAGCCCCAATTCCTAGGGTGCCTGACAATCTCGTTCCATCTGGCAGTCCTGCTTATGGATCTGCTTTGCTAAGTAATGGAGATTCACAATTAAATGACAGCCCCTATCCACCAGGGATGTATGGTCTTGTAGCTGAAACAGACACATCAAATACATAGTTGCAGTATAATGTGAAATGGTCTATGTCTGAGGTATACCCAAAATGTCATGGAAATACAGATGGCTCCTAACCCAGATGATGCCCGAGATGAGTCCTTAAAAATCAGTAGAAGTTAACACAGCAAAGTAGGGACAGAGGACTTCAGACTGAAGCAGGAAAAACAAACAAACAAACAAAAAAGTCTATGGAAAGCAGGGAGGCCGAGAAGGACACATTCAGAGAATTACAAGAACTCTTTTGGGTGGAGATGATGTAGGGCTATGTGGCTGGAATATATGAGAGTTAGAAATGAGACTAGACTAGGAATAGGCAAAGACAGCTTCATGTGGAATGTTCTTTAACATACTGAGAAGGTTGGGTTTTATTCTAAAGGCAGTGAAAAAGTATAATTTTAATCAAGTAAGTGGAATTCTCAGATTTATATTTCAGAGAAATTATTGTAATCCATGTGAAGGATGGACAGATACAGAGATAATGGTTCAGGCAAGGCTGGAAAAATGGAATCACCCAGAGATTTATGTATATAAACATTGTTTTGTGCTGTCATTAAGAAAGAGATCTCCAGCGTTGCTCTAAAATAAGCCAGTTTTACCAGGTGCTTTAGGTCATTACCTGTGCTAGAAAAAAAAAATCCAGAGAAAGCAGTTTTCCTGCTATTTAATTTCCTTTTTTTCAAAGTGTGTGCTGCAAAAGGGAATTTTATGTATGGTATTTGCAAGCATTGTTATGGTAGTGAAAGGCATTTTAGCATATTTAATACTGAGATAAGGTACTCTAGATTTGCATAATTCTGAAAGTCATTATTTGAAAAATATGTAAGTCATATTTTAGACATTTTCTTGTGCATTTTAAGAGATTCAAAGATGAAATAAATACAGGTCATTGCTGTAAGTTGTTTAGAGTTTAGATCGAAG
Source organism: Oryctolagus cuniculus (assembly GCF_964237555.1). Classification (NCBI taxonomy): domain Eukaryota; kingdom Metazoa; phylum Chordata; class Mammalia; order Lagomorpha; family Leporidae; genus Oryctolagus; species Oryctolagus cuniculus. Next base: position 59,041,410 of record NC_091439.1, read on the forward strand.
TATAGACAGAATAAAATTGTTATTGAAAGATGTACAAGAAAGGGAAGATTCCACGGAGGAAACATGTAAAAGAATAATAATATTTGAACACTAAAATAGGTGGAGAAAAGATAATTAGAGAAAGAAAATTATAGGAACCAACAGAAAATACATTATTAACAGAGCATGGTCAGAATTAAAGTAGTTAGGTCTTACTCATGAGGACCAAACTGAGAAATTTGTTCTCTTGGCAGCAGTGGAAGATTTCTCAGCAGAAATGTGGTTATCAGCACACCTTATTTTTAAAATATTAACCTGGGGGAGAGTTCAAGATGACCAAGTAGAGATGCCAAGCCTTGGCCTTCTCCTCCACTGAGAAGGCCCAAGGCATTCATCTCAAGATGAATACCCAAAGATCACTTGAACATAGTAGGGGAATGGTGGGATCATAGCAAGACACTGAGATGAAGCATGGCAGCACAGGGAAGGGAACAAAGGCAACCAGTCCCTGACTCCTCATGGCTGAGGAATTTCCCCTTTCTAGGGGAAAGGGTAAGCAGAAGCCTCAGTGGAGCCCATCTGCAGGAATACTTATGGGTATGAAGTCACCACAGAGCTGTACTCAGGAAGCAGGGCTCCCTGGGAGAATCACTTCAGAGAAAACACTTGCGATGTGCCTTCTCCTCAACCCTCAGAGCACAGTCTGTTACAATGTAGTACCACCATGTCAAGGAGTCACTGTCAAGCCTTGCGTATCTCCTTCCCAGGAGTCCCATGGATATTCCTGCACTCTAGGAAAAAAAAAAAAAAAAAAAAAAAAAAAAAAAAAAAAAAAACAAAAACCACTGAGTGACAGATCTTCTTGAGTCTCAAAGAGCATGGGCAACCCCAGCCCCCTATCCCAAATAGTACTCTGCATCTCAGGGGACAGTGGCAGCAGGGCTGCTAGGATATGCAGCCCCTAAGCCTCTAGAAGTACAGGTGCCTGTCCCTCAGACGTGGAGATTGTCCTCCTCAGTGTCCTCCCCACTGCTTTCTCTCCCCCAGCCACTTGAAACATTGCTCATAACTGCTGGAATGTGTGTACACTGCACTCAGAGTTCCCATGGCTTTGCCCTGTCTGTCCATCAAGGCTTGAGCTGTCTGCCGGCACACCAGGGACAGTCCTTGCAAGTGTGAGTGTTCCACCTGGAGTGAATAGTGTGCACATTTGGAAGGGTAAACACACAGAGGATAGTGTGCCTGCTATGAACAGGGTGCCCAGCCCACTACTAATATCAACAGAGAAGGGCCTGAATACTGAGCTCTACAACACTTGGCTGCAGCCTTTCCTTCTGACAGCCAGAGTTTCTCTGTTCTGCCAATCCTGGGTATCACCCTGCATCCTTGCACACCTCACAAACAGCAGCTTGGACTTTCTAAGCCCCATGCATCGTGCCTGCTCAGGGCTCTAGCATGGGCTTTTCTGTGCCATGATCCACACAGCTGGCAGCTAACGTGCCGTTTGAAGCCCAGCTCCAGATTTTCTGTGCCATGCCTAGCCAAGCGCACTGCTTGGGGGCTGTAGCCTGAACATTCTGTGCCCTGCCCAACACCACATGCAACACACTCTTTTCAGCTTTCCACACCATGACCAGCACAGTACACTGATCTCTTGCCTGGGGCTCTCACCTAGGCATTCTGTGCTCCAATGAGCCCAGGATTCTTACAAAGCTGTAGCTTTCTGTGCCAGGCCCAGCCCGGCAAACCACTTGCCTACTGAGGACTCTGGCTCTGAGTTTCTATTCCTGCCCAGGCCCAGTGGAGAGGCCAGGGTTCCAGCCCCTCCCAAGATTTTTATGCCCCTCCAAGGTTTGCGGCTGCTGCTGACTTGCAACTGTAGTCAGGCCCCTGGCTTCCTCCTGGTTCAACCTGGTCCCTGCAACTGTTTGGGAAGAGAACTGGTAGATGGAAGATCTCTGTCTCTCCCTTTCTCTGTCACTCTTTCAATAAAATAAACCTTTAAAAAAAGATTTGAAAATCAACTGTTATAAAAAGGGAGAAACAGAGAGAAGGGGATAAAATAAAACTTTTTTAAAAGATTACAAATATTAGTGAAAGAGATTAAAGAAGACACCAAAAAAAATGGAAAAGATGTCTTTTTTTTTTTTTTTTTTGAAAGGCAGAGTGGACAGTGAGAGAGAGAGAGAGACAGAGACAAAGGTTTTCCTTTTGCCGTTGGTTCACCTTCCAATGGCCGCCGCAGCAAGCGCGCTACGGCCGGCGCATCGCGCTGATCCAAAGCCAGGAGCCAGGTGCTTCTCCTGGTCTCCTATGCAGGTGCAGGGCCCAAGGATTTGGGCCATCCTCCACTGCACTCCCAGGCCACAGCAGAGAGCTGGCCTGGAAGAGGGGCAACCAGGACAGAATCCGGCGCCCCAACCGGGACTAGAACCTGGTGTGCCAGCGCCGCAGGCGGAGGATTAGCCTTTTGAGCCGCGGCGCTGGCCAAAAGATGTCTTCTTAATGGATTGGAAATATACTATCAAAATGTCCATATTACCCAAAATGATTTCCAGGTTCAGTGCAACACCATAAAATACCAATGACATTCTTCGCAGAACTAGAAAAAAAAATTGTGAAATTCCCATAGAAACACAAAAGACCCTGAATAGACAAAGCAGTCTTTTAACAATAAAAACAAAGCTAGAGGCATCACATTACCAGATTTCAAAAAATACCATTGAATTATTATAACCAGAACAGCATGATACTGGCATAAAAACAGACACAAAGACCAAAGGAACAGAATAGAAACCCCAGAAATAAATCCACACATCTTGATCAGAAGAGTCCCCAGCACTGCCCTTGATGAAAAGCTGAGTTGAGCCTAGGCTGCTTTTATACATCAGGTGACTCTACCATTCCCATGACTGCAGGAGGGTAGGAGATGAAGGTAAAAGTAGATGAAGCTGAACCAATCAGATCGCTCCATTGAGAATCAGAAGTACAAGCAATGCTCAGACACTGTTAAGCTTTATGCTATAAAATTACATGTAATTCATTTAGAAACATATCACAAAACCAAAAGTCTCTGACTCTAGAACAAAAATTGTTAGAGACAAATTTTGTGAATATTTTTTTAACAAAAAAAGTACCCATCTCTCTCTAAATATCCAGTAACTGTATCTAAAATCATAGATGAGCATCTGGGGAACTTTGTAGGTTCAGTATCATCTATTACATGTTTTCAAAGTTTTTTTTGTCTAGACTGCCTTTTTTATTGCAAGTATGTCATAAACTTGTTATCATCCTAGAATTTTCTTATGGTCATGCATTATGGCTTGATATGTAAAAAAATAAATCTAGATTAAATTCTAAAATGCTTGACAAAATATGATAGCAATACTCTTTTTTGGGAGGAGGAAAGTTATCCAAAACCAAAAACTATTTCAAATATTTTGGCTACCCTTTTGAAAACAAGGCACAAAATAGACTTAACCCATACTTCCCTTATTTTAAGTCTAGTTCAACCAAAAAGTCCTGAAAAACATCTAAGAACACTTGTCCAAGAGCACTCTTTGTCACAAAATTGCAATAGAGCCCATAAGCACAAGTGCTTGTGAGAGTGAAGTATAGGTAGGAGGGAACAAACTCCTAAATCTTTTATCCTCACCTCCATTTCTGGCAAACAGTAGCGGAGAATAAAATCAGCCTAGTTACCAATAAGTACATTTGCAAGGAACAGTCTCTTGTGTTTACATGAGTTAGACAATAAAGACAATTTTGGTTAAGGATCCTTCTCTTTGGTAATTACTTAACTGGCTATAACAAATTATTACATAACAAATTATATGTAGAATTTTAGTCAATTTCTAAACACTGTTTAAACATTTATTTATTTATTTGAAAGTCAGTTACAATGAGAGGGAGAGACAAATCTTTCATCTCTTAGTTCACTCCCCAGGTGGCCACAATGGCCAGGGCTGAGCCAGGCCAAAGCCAGGAGCTTCATCCAGCTCTTCCACTTGGGTTGCAGGGATCCAAACACTTCAGTCATCCTCCACTCCTTTTCCCAGGCCATTAGCAGGGAGCTGGATTGGAAGTAGAGCAGCTGGGACATGAACCAGCACCTGGTGTCACAGGCAGTGGCTTTACCCTTTACACCACAATGCCAGGTCCAAATTCTAAACCCTTTGGAGGCAGTCAGAATATATTGTAAAGGTAGGTAGTTGGATACTCTCTGTGTCCTTCATAATCAAAATACTCATAAGATTTTTAAAATAACTGAAGAGAAGTTTTTTTTCTGTTTTTTCTTAATTTGATAGAGTAAATAGAGTGCAATGAAAAACAATTTATGACATATGGTGATTTCAAATGACCAAAATTGCCTCTTGACCAGTCCTAGGCTAAAATGGCAAGAAGAGCAGTATGATACAGAATATGTTGAGATAAGCACTTTCTCCTTGCTCTAAGGATTTTGGTTTTCTATCATAGCAGGGCAGTAGAAGACAAGTATGTACAGGTTTTTTGCACCAAGGTAACGTTAGGGATGAATGTGGAACAGTATGTACTTTAGGATTCTGTCACTCCATTGCTTTCCTTATATTCTAGATGAAAGTCTGAATTCTCTGCATTCACCTTTTGCATTTAAAAAAAGCCTTTGCATGTGATCATAAACACGATGGGGGTAAACAATCATATCATAAAAACTATCATATCATAAAAAATTAAGAATTTATAAAGCTACAGCTATGGAGATCCCAAATTAGAGACTCTAAGGAAACAGAGGCCAAAGTATTTATGTGGCTAACCACAGTCATGTATACACATTGACAGTGTAAGTCCAACAGTTCTATCACAATTTTTGATTCGATTTTGGCACAAGTGGCATTGACGCCCATGAACACTAAATTTTTTTTTTTTTTTTTTTGACAGGCAGAGTTAGACAGTGAGAGAGAAATAGAGAGAAAGGTCTTCCTTCCGTTGGTTCACTCCCCAAATGGCCGCCATGGCCGGAACTGTGCTGATCCAAAGCCAGGAGCCAGGTGCTTCCTCCTGGTCTCCCATGTGGGCGTAAGGGCCCAAGCACGTGGGCCATCCTCCACTGCCCTCCCGGGCCACAGCAGAGAGCTGGATTGGAAGAGGAGCAACCGGGACAGAATCTAGCACCCCAACTGGGACTAGAACCCAGGGTGCCAGCACCGCAGGCGGAGGATTAGCCAAGTGAGCCACGGTGCTGGCCAAACACTAATTTTTAACCTTCCAGTATTTGTAAGAAGTTAGATTTTTGATAACATATTTGAAGAGATTAAAAGACAAAAAATGTATAAAAGAGACAGGGAGGAAGAGAGAGTTCTAAAAAATGATCTACAAACAGGTAACTGAGAAACTGTCATAATAATTGGAATATTTCTACTTCTGCCATGATTATTGATGTATTTGAGGGAAGGGAGGGAATATTACTGGCTTTTGTCATAACCTTTTTAAAATTCTATGACTTTTCTATTTTTAAAATAATATATCTGAAGTGGAAGTTTGGCGGAAAATGCCTCTATTGAACACATAAACATCCTTGCCTGGAAGTCATTAGCGATTCTTAAGAAAGGGGAGAGAAATTGCCTATACTTCTTATAAATAGGCCTGCACATTCAATCCACTTCTAGCCTTTCTCCACATTGTTGCCGAAATTCCAATCTAATATGTTAATTCTATGCTTAAAATACTTTCTGACTTTCATTTTGCTCTCAAGACAAAGAGCAGCATCATCAGGCCCTGCATGATCTGAACTCTGCATCCATCTTTAGCTTTATCTCACCTCATGTTCCTCAGAGCTCTCAATTCCACTGACACCAGCCTTTCTTCATTTCTTATTGGCCATGCCAACCCTTCCCTACTGTACCCACTTCACTATCCTATCCCACCTGCATTCTAGCCCATTAATAATTAATTTTCATTAATTCTTCAAATTTTAACCTGACCATCACTTTCTCAGTGAAAACCTCCCCAAATTGATACAACTATTGAAGCATCATATACATCTCTTTCAGAGAAGTTTTCAGTTTTTATATTTATATTTATTTGAAAAGGTACTTGATTAAAGTGCATAAACAGTAAGATGTCACCTCCTTCAGAGAGCATAAAATTGGAAATAATGGAAATGTCATCTAAGTTTTCTGGAGAAAGTAACCAATGAAACATTTCCAATCCACATTAATGACCTCTAACAATTGTGTGTGGAAGCCCATTTAGCGATAGCTTGACCAGAGAGGATATGTTTTTGCAGTAACTTGCCTGTATCATTTTCAGAACTTTAAAATAATCCAGGTAATAGTAAAACACTGAGAGGCATGAACATTGTGCAACCAATATTCATTGCTTTACTGCATCAGGATCTCTTTCCTAATTATTTTGTCAAGTTTGCTTTCTTTCTCTTTTTTGCTAAATTTTCAAGTGTTTTAGAGGTACCTTATGTCATGTAGTTAAAATAACCATGTGAGTATGCAGATGTTTGACACTGTCTTCTGGGAGTCAGTTCCTTCTCAGAGTTTCTCTCTGACACTCAAATAAATGTTTTCCTTAAACTTCCTTCCCAGTTTCATTCGGGGTCACATTTCAGGCAGTATCAACATTCCATTCAGCTCTGCGTTCACTGCAGAAGGGGAGCTCACCCAAGGTCCTCACACAGCTGTGCTCCAGAACTTCAAAGGGAAAGTCATTGTCATCGTGGGGAATGTAGCAAAGCACACAGCTGAGGTAAGTGTACCCCTGGAATGGCATATGCACAGAAGGTGAGTTATTTAGCTGCCTACCTTATATGCTGTATAGAAGTGTGTTTCTTCAGGAGCTGGTTACAAATGAAATTAAATTTGAAGATCTACCTATAATCATAAGTATAAGAGTTTGCCTGCTTTAATTCTGCCTTTTTTCCTCAGTGCAATGTATCAGGGTCAACAGTAAGCTTAGAAAAATCCAAATGGTAGCCTAAGGTTTGGGTTGGCCTAAGGTTTTGGGTTTGGCTCTCTGCTTTCTAAAATTACAAAATAGTTTGAATTCCCTCCATGGAGAACAGTGGGGCTCAAGTATAGGCTCTGAAAGATGGTCATGGTATAATCTATTGGACAAAGGAGTTTCTTTTATTAGAAGCTCAAAACTTTTTAATGATAATTCAGAAAGGACATCAACTTTCAGAAATGCTGAGTGCGTAAGATAAAAAATAGTTTCCCTCTTCCACGGCTGTGTTCTAAGCAAATTTAACAATAAAACAGGTGCAGGCACTGTGGTTTAGCGGGTAAAGCTGCCGCCTGTAGTGCTGACATCCCATATGAATCCTAGCTGCTCCACTTCCGATCCAGCTCTCTGCTATGGCCTGAGAAAGCAGTGGAGGATGGCCCAAGTGCTTGGGCACCTTCATCCATGTGGGAGACCTGGAGGAGGCTCCTGGCTCCTGGCTTTGGATCAGTGCAACTCCAGCTGTTGCAGCCATCTGGGGAGTGAACCAGGGAGTGGAAGTCTTCTCTCTCTCTCTGCCTCTGCCTTTCTGTAACTCTGCCTTTCAAATAAATAAATAAATCTTTAAAAATTAAAGCAAATAGTAGCATATGGAGGCCAAAAAAACTCACTTTTTTTTTTTATAAAAGACAAGTTAGAGACTTTTCCTTAGCAAAAGAGTCAAAAAGGCTTGCTAAAAAAATAAAACATCAGAAATAGGTAGAGAACATACTTAAGTGTGGACAGCATTGAACTGTGCAGGCCCTTTGGCTGAAGGGAGGTAAGAATTTCTTCCTGGCTGGCGCCGCGGCTCACTAGGCTAATCCTCCGCCTGCGGCACCAGCACCCTGGGTTCTAGTCCCGGTTGGGGCACTGGATTCTGTGCCGGTGGCTCCTCTCCCAATCCAGCTCTCTGCTGTGGCCCGGGAGTGCAGTGGAGGATGGCCCAAGTGCTTGGGACCTGCACCCGCATGGGAGACCAGGAGAAGCACCTGGCTTCTGGCTTCGGATTGGCGCAGCGCACCAGCATTAGTGGCCATTTGGGGGATGAACCAATGGAAAAGGAAGACCTTTCTCTCTGTCTGTCTGTCTGTCTCTCTCTCTCTCTCTCTCTCACTAACTTTGCCTGTCAAAAAAAAAAAAAAAAAAGAAAGAAAAAGAGAAAGAGAAAGAATCTCTTCCTGGAAAATCAGCAGAGATAGCTTGCTCCTTGGGTGCAAGGCTATGCCTTCCCAACTTTACCAATCAAAAAATGCCTCTACCTCCCATGGCAGAGTAAATCCAAATAAAAAGAGAAAGGGTCAGAAATGTGTGCGCTTAGGAAACTTTCATCACCAAGGAGATTTAGAGTGGAGGTTAGATATTCCCCTCCAGTATACTTTTTTTTTAATATTTATTTATTTACTTAAAAACAGAATTACATAGGGAGACGGAGAATCAGAGAGAGAGAGAGAGGTCTTCCATACTCTGGTTCACTCCCCAAGTGGCTGCAACATCCAGGACTGAGACAATCCAAAGCCAGGAGCTTCATCTGGGTCTCCAACGTGTGTGAGAGGTGCCCAAGCACTTGGACCGTCTTCTACTTGTCTTCCCTGTCCAATAGCAGGGTGATTGATTGGAGATAGAATAACTGGGACACCAACAGATGTCCATACGGGATGCCTGTTTTTTTGTTATAGTAGCTTTACCCACTATACCACAACACAAAGCCCCAAGCATGTCACTTTAGGTCTCTTTGTACTGAACAATTCAGAAGTGTGCCTACTGAGAATGTCGTCAGATGAAACTTTGGATTTGGGTATAGGTTGCTTTAAACATCCAGCAGTATTTACCTCAGGAATCTAAAGCAAATTATAGCATTTTGACACTAAATGAAGAGCAACCATGTGATGAAACTTGATCAACCTTGATGATGACTGGACTCAAAAAGTATCTGTGTGGTATTATTTATAAGTCATAAATCACTCACCCTTCTTTTATATAACTGTCTAGCATCCAACAGAGAATAAATTACACCTATTTTGAAGAGTCATTGACCACTTTAATGTATAATTTCAAGTAAATGAGAATATTTTATAAATAAAGCCATGGTGTGTGTGTTTGTGTGTGTGTGTATGTATGTATAAAATTTTGATGTAAGTTGTTAAATCAGTATTGTTTTACTTCTACCACTATATAGTTGCTGCTATATTAATCTCTGTTGCCATTTCATTCTAGTGAAAAATGTCAAATTTATAGTGCATATCTATACATTCATCTTTTAGAAATACTATTGAAAATCACTTATTTCTAGGTCCTAAGTAATAAATGGCCTTGGGAAGACATCTTAACAATGATAATAATCCCAGTTGTGGACTGATCTTTATAAGCTATCATGTTACATATATTATCTCATTTTACTCTTCATACTAATTCTATGAAGAAAGTAGTGTTCTGCTTTTTACATTTTACATGTTAGTGTTCTACATTTTACATATGAGAAAAGCTTAGATTCAGAGTTTATCTAATTTGCTTCTGAGAACCAGAAACACAAGTCTGCATGAGTCCACAAGCCATATCTTCAACTCAGTGTGCCCTTAACAAGTTTTAGAGACTGAATGCTGCCACTTTTCCTGTTTTTTAAATCAGGCATATTCTTCTTTTTCAGTGCTTTAATTTTAAAAATTAAATAACTTTTGTGAAAGGGCCTTATAATCCCTCCATTCCCATTTTTTATGACATAGTACAGAAAAATCTAGACAACAGTTGTACTTTTTCGGGATAATCTCACTGACATACTGGGTCAAGAGGTAGTCAATAACAATGTACATTAACTATTAAATAATCATACATCTCTAGAAATATCCTTTGAAAAATGTTTGAGCATACCATACAAAAAGTTTACATTTCAATTTTAAACATCACTGAATGCAAACTTCAACTTTTTCCTATTTTCATTCTTTTTGTAATAGGGTACTCTTCTTTTTTTTGTGACTATAAGTACTTTAAGATCAAGTATTTTATCTTGAAAAGATAAGATATGGTGGTTAACGAATAGATTCACAAAAGTTAGTGACTTGGTAGGAAGTAGGTTTCTTGTCATTATCACATAACAAATCGAGCCTGGGAATTCATGATTTCAGGCTCTTCATTTGTAGTTGTTCTGCTCCAAGTGGTTATGCAGGGTCATAGGCTGAATGAGAATTAGACATAGTGAATCTGTGTCTGTTGGTGTTACCATTATCTTCATGCCAGTCAGAGACTTCATAGCATTTCATTGGGATTTCTCCCATATCCGAATATTTTTTATGGAAATTATTGTTGAAGCCTCTGATAAGTGCACCCTGAGGTTGCTGAATGTATCTGTATTTGTTGGTTGATGATTGGCTGACAGTGTGATATTTAAAAATTTAAATGCCTATATCAATTGTGGCTTTTAAGAAGTTCCACAGCTGAAGCCTGGAATGCTTGCAGTGTGGCTTAGTCTGAGTTAAGGGCTTCAGTACCAGAAAAGCTAAGGGTGTGTCTCAGTTTTAGGCCAAAAAACCTGAATGCCTGCAGAGAGGCTGCAGAGTAGTTCTGGAGCTCCAGGACCAACAAGTAATATCCAAGACAGGACTCAGGTGTGCAGACAGGCATATTCTTCATACCTTGCTTGCAACTCCCTCTCCTATTCCCATTTTTAATTTTTACAAATATGTATTTTCAGTTAACTTTATACTCATAAGATTAATCCTGAAGTAAGTAGATTTCAACAAATAGTATGAAGAAAAAAAACACTGTTCCACAATAATCAAGATAAGGGCTGTTCAAAATCATCACATCTCAAAGTGTAAAGTTCAATCCTATAGATGACCTTTTAGGTACTCTGTATTTACCACAAATCAAGGACAGCATCTGGTCTTTATCTTTATGGGACTGGCTTATTTTTTTTTTTAAAGATTTATTTATTTGAAAGACAGAGTTACAGAGAGAGGTAGAGACAGAGAGAGAGGTCTTCTGTCCGCTGGTTCACTCCCCAGATGACCTACAACCGCTGCAGTTGTGCTGATCCAAAGCCAAGAGCCAGGAGCTTCTTCCAGGTCTCCCATGTGGGTGCAGGTCCAAGGACTTAGGCCATCTTCTACTGTTTTCCCAGGCCACAGCAGAAAACTGTATTGGAAGAGGAGCAGCCAGGACTCGAATCAGCGCCCATATGGTGATATTGGTGCTTCAGGCCAGGGCTTTAATGCACCACGCGATGGCACTGGTGCCAGGACTGGCTTATTTCACTACGGATGATGGTTTCCAGTTGCATCCATTTTGTTGCAAATTACAGGATTTCATTTTTTGCTGATGTGTAGTATTCCATAGTGTATATAGACCATAATTTCTTTTTTTTTTTTTAAGGATTTATTTAAAAGAGTTACAGACAGGCAGAAAGAGAGAGAAAAAGAAGTCTTCCATCCACTGGTTAACTCTCCAAAGGGCTACAACGGGTAGAGCTTGGTTGATCTGAAAGCCAAGAGCCAGGAGTTTCTTCTGGATGTCTCAGGCAGGTGCAGGGGCCCAAGGACTTGGGCCATATTCTAGTGCTTCTCCAGACAATAGCAGAGAGCTGGACTGGAAGTGGAGCAGCCGGGACTTGAACTGGCACCCATATGGGATGTGGGCACTGCAGGTATTGGCTTTACCTGCTACAGCACAGCACACACCCCTACCATAATTTCTTTATCCAGTCTTCAGGTGATGGACCTCTGGGTTGATTCCATATCTTAGCTATTGTTAATTGAACTGCAATAAACATGGAAATAAGGATCACTCTTTAAAATGCTGATTTTTTTTGGGGGGGGGGGTTTGGGTAAATTCCCAGGAGTAAGATGGCTGGGGTCATATAGTAGGTCTATGTTGAGAAGTCTGAGATATTTTCATACTGCCTTTCACAATGGCTGCACCCATTTACATTTCTACCAACAGTGGATAAGGGTATCTTTTTCCCACATTCTCACCAGCATTTGTTGTTTGTTGATTTCTATATGAGAGCCACTATACTAGGGTGAAGTGAAACCTCATTGTGGTTTTGATTTGCATTTCCCTGATGGCTAGTGATCCTGAGCATTTTTTCATGTGTCTGTTGACCCTTTGAATCTCATTTCTTGAAAAATTCCTGTTGAAGTCCATTTCTTAACTGGATTGTTTTGTTGTTCTTGAGTTTCCTGAGCTCTTTAAAGATTCTAGATGTTAATCCTTTATCAGTGCATAGTTTGCAAATATTTTATCCCATTCTGTTGGTTGCCTCTTCACATTGCTGATTGTTTCTTTTGCAGTCCAGAAACATCTCAGTTTGATGTAATCCCATTTGTAAATTTTGGTTTTGATTTCCTGTGCTTCTCATGTCTTTTCCAGGAACTCTTTACCTATGGCAATGTCTTGTAGGGTTTCTCCAATGTTTTGTAGTAATTTGATGGTATGAGGTCAGAAATTTAGGTCTGTGATCCACTTTGAGTGGATTAAGGTAGGGGTCTTGTTTCATACTGCTGAACACAGACATTCAGTTTTCCTCAGACCATGTGTTGAAGACACTCTCCTTGCCCCAGGGATTGATTATAGTTACTTTGTCAAATTTAAGATGGATGTAGATGCATGAATTGATTTCTGGCATTTCTATTCTGTTCCATTGGTCCACACGTCTATTTTTTCCCAGTACCAGGCTGTTTTGATTATAACTCCCTGTTGTATGTCTTGAAATCTGGTATTGTGATGCCTCTGGCTTTCTTTTCTTTGTATAACATACCTTTAACTATTTGGGGTCTCTTGTGTTGCCATGTAAGTTTAGCATCTTTTTTTTTTTTGCAGACCTGAGAAGAATGTCATTGTTATTTTGATTGTGATCATATTACATCTATAAATTATTTTAAGTAGTATGGACATTTTGATAATGTTGATAATGTTTTGATAATTTTGATAATGTTGATTCTTCCAAGCCATGAGAGATTTATTCCATTTTTTGTCTCTTCTTTTTTTTAATATTTTGTAATTTTTATCATAGAAATTTTTTGATATCTTTGGTTAAATTTATTCTAGGTAGCTACTATAAATGGGAGTGATGTTAGAAGTTCTTCTCAGCAATGATATTGTCTTTGTATACAAATGCTATTGATTTCTGTTAATGTCCTGCCACTTGACCAAACTCTTTTATAAGTTTCAGTAGTCTCTTGGTAGAGTTTTTTGGGTCCTCTATACATAGATCATGTCATCTGCAAATAGGGATAGTTTGACTTCCTCCTTCCAAATTTATATCACTTTGATTTCTTTTTTATAATTTTTAGAAATATTCCTTCTATACCTAATTCATGGAGAGTTTTTATCATAAAGGAGTGTTGAATCTTATCAAATGCTTTCTCTACATATATGGAGATGACCCTATGGTTTTTGTTCTTCATTCCATTGATGTGATTTATAACGTTTACTGATTTGCAATGTTGAACTGCCCTTGCATTTCTGGGATAAATCCTGATGTATGATCTCCATGATGTGGTTTTGGATTTGATTTGCTTGTATTTTTTTGGTAATCTTTCCATTTATGCTCTTTAATGATACCTATCTGAGTTTTCTTGTGTCATGTCTTTGGTTTTGTTATCAAAGTAATGCTGGCCTCATAGAAAGGGTTTGGCAGAATTCTATCCTGTTCAATATATGGAATAGTTTGAAGAATATTAGAGTTACCCCCTCTTTGAATGGTTTATAGAATTCAGTAGTAAAGCCATTGGGTCCAGGAATTTTCCGTGATGGGAGACTTTTGATTACTGCTTCAATTACATTGCTTTTTATAGATCTGTTTAGGTTGTCTGTATTTTCTTGATTTAATCTTTGTAGGTTATGTGAGTCCAGAAATTTATCAATTTCTTTGAGGTTTTCTAGATTATTACATATAGTTCTTCATATTAATTTCTTATGATCTTTTGTATTTCAGTGGCGTTAGTTGTAATGTCTCCTTTTTTATTTCAAGAAAGTTTATTTCCTTTTTAATTTTTTCAATGACCCATTTATCATGCAGTACCATTTTTTTTAAATTTCCAAGTATTGGTGTGTGTTCTATTGTTCTTTTTGTTGTTAAATTATAGTTTTATTCCTTTATGCTCTGATACATGATATGAATTCAACCTTTTTAAATTTTCCTAGACTGGATTTGTGATCTAATACGTGGTCTATACTACAAAATGTTCCATGTGCTGATGAAAAGAATTTGTTTTTTCTGTAGCTGTTGATTGAAATTCCCTTAAATGTCTCTGAGGTCCATTTGCTCAAGAGTATGTTTCAACTACAATGTATCTTTATTGATTTTTTTTTTTTGTCTGCATGAGCTGTCCATTGATGAGAATGGGGCGGTGAAGTCACCCACTATTATTGTATTGGAGTCAGTCTATCCCTTTAGGTCAAATTGTATTTTCTGTAAATATCTGGGTGTTCTTCTGTTAGGTGTATATATATTTATGATTGTTACATCTTCTTCTTGAACCCTTTATCAAAACATAATGTCTTCCTTTCTTCCTTTATCTGTTTTCTTTTTAGTTTTTTATTTAAACTCTATTTTGTCTATCAGGATAGCTATACCTTATTGCTTTTGGTTTCCATTTGCCTGGTTAGTCTTTTTATTTTTTTTTTTATTTTTTTTTTTTTTTTTTTTTGACAAACAGAGTGGACAGTGAGAGAGAGAGACACAGAGAAAGGTCTTCCTTTACTGTTGGTTCACCCTCCAATGGCCACTGCGGCCAGCACACCGCGCTGATCTGAAGCCAGGAGCCAGATGCTTCTCCTGGTCTCCTGTCGCTCCCCGTCTTCGTGGGGGAACGACACAGGACCCTGCGCTGTTCTTTCGTCTGCTCGGCCCTCCCCGGGTTTGCTGCTGGTTCTTTCCCGGGTTGGCTACTATCCCTTCCACCTCCGTGGAAGGGCAGTTCCCCCTGGCCACATTCCCCACTTCCGCAGGGGAGCGGCACACCGCCGGCCGGCTCTCTCGGGGGCTGCACAGGTGTTATTCGGATAGATGTTCCCCTTAGATGTTCCTTCAGATGTTCCCGGTGAATGCCATCTCTCTCCTCCTTTATAGTCCTCCTCCGCCAATCCTAACTCGGCTGCCCACACGCCGAGTACGCTGCTCTCCAATCAGGAGCAAGTCCTACAGTTTATTGGTTGAACTGGAGGCAGCTGTGCGGAAGCTGTTTACTTCTCTCCCAGCGCCATATTGTGGGAGAGCAGATGCATAGAATAAGTCTTAATTCCAGTAACTCAGTCTAGTCCGAATTGCTCCCCACAGTCTCCCATGCGGGTGCAGGGCCCAAGCACTTGGGCCATCCTCCACTGCACTCCCTGGCCACAGCAGAGAGCTGGCCTGGAAGAGGGGCGACCAGGACAGAATCCGGTGCCCCAACTGGGACTAGAACCCAGTGTGCCGGCACCGCAAGGTGGAGGATTAGCTTATCAAGCCGTAGCGCCAGCCTGGTTAGTCTTTTTCCAATCCTTTACTTTTAGTCTATGTGTATCTTTGTTCATGAAGTGAGTTTCTTGTAAGTAGCATACAGTGGGGTCATGGTTTTTTATCCATTCAGCCAACCTAAGTCTTTTGGTTGATGAATATAATCCATTACATTTGTGGTTGGTATTGAGATATAAGAACTAAGACCTGGGGCTGGTGCTGTGGCGCAGCAGGTTGGGCTGCCACCTCCAGTGCTGCGTCCCATGTGAGCACCTGTTCAAGTCTCAGCAGCTTCACTTCTGATCCAGCTCTCTGCCGTGGCCTGGGAAAACAGTGGAGGGTGGCCCAGATCCTTGGGCCCCTGCAACTGTTTGGGAGACCCTGAAGAAGCTCCTGACTCCTGGTTTCAGATCAGCACAGTTCCAGCCGTTGCAGCCAATTGCGGAATTAACCAGCGGATGGAAGATCTCTGTCTCTCTCTGCGTGTCCTTCTCTCTCTGTATAACTCTGACTTTCAAATAAATAAATAAATTTTTAAAAAACTAAGACCTGTCATTTTATTAATTGGATATTGATTCTACCTGCTCTGTTAGTGAATGTGGTCGTGTCATGCATATTCATGATGTTTACTTGTAATGCAGAGCACTCTAGAATTTCCTGTAAGGCTGATGTTGTGGTGGTGAATTCTCTGTTTTTGCTTATATGGAAAATACTTTATTTCTCCTTCACTTTTGAAGGATAGCTTCGCTGGATATAATATTCTTGATTGGAAGGGGTTTTTTTCTTTTAAAACTTTATATTATTCCACTGTCTTCTGGCCTATAGAGTTTGCTGAGAAGTCTGATGTTAATCTAATTGGGTTTCCTTTATATGTAACTTGATGCTTTTCTCTTACTGTCTTTGGGATTCTCTCCTTGTCTTTAACTTTTTGACATTTTGATGATGATATGCCTTGCAGAAGAATTTTTTGATTGAATCTGCTTGGGGTTCTTTGAGCTTCTTGGATATGGATATCCATATCTCTTTCAAGTCCTGGGAATTTTCAACTAATATTTCATTTATCAGGTTCTCAATGACTTTTTCCTTCTCTTATGCTTCAGGAATGCCTATAATACAAATATTTGGTCATTTAATGGTATCCCATATTTTGTGTAGACTTTCTTCATTTTTTTTCATTCTTTTCATTTTTGTCTGATTAGGCTATTTCATGCTTTTTTGTCTACAAGGTCATAAATTGTTTTCTCCACTAATTCTATTCTGCTGTTAAAGCTTTCAATCGTATTTTTGAGTTTATAAATTAAAGGATTTAATCTCTAAAATTCATATTTGGCCACTCTTTTTTTTTTAACTTTTATTTAATGAATATAAATTTCCAAAGTACGGCTTATGGATTACAATGGCTTCCACCCCATAACGTCCCTCCCACCCGCAACCCTCCCCTTTCCCACTCCCTCTCCCCTTCCATTCACATGAGGATTCATTTTCAATTCTCCTTATATACAGATGATCAGTTTAGCATACATTAAATAAAGATTTCAACAGTTTGCTCCCACACAGAAACATAAAGTGAAAAATAATACATGATTTTTTAAAATAATGATGAAATCAGATCAGACCTATTGTCATGTTTAATCCCAGTGAGAGTCAAGTTGGGAATTGCTAATTTCTTCTCTTTTTTTTTAACAGAAGATCAGTTTAGTATACATTAAGTAAAGCTTTCAATAGTTTGCACCCCCATAGAAACACAAAGTGAAATATACTGTTTGAGTACTCGTTATAGCATTAAGCCTCAATGTACAGCACATTAAGGACAGAGATCCTACATGAGGAGTAAGTGCACAGTGACTCCTGTTGTTGACTTTACAAATTGACACTCCTGTTTATGGCATCAGTAATTCCCTATGCACCAGTCATGAGTTTCCAAGGCTATGGAAGCCCCTTGAGTTCTCCGACTCTTATCTTGTTTAGACAAGGTCATAGTCAAAGTGCAGGTTCTCTCCTCCCTTCAGAGAAAGGTACCTCCTTCTTTGAAGACCTGTTCTTTCCACTGGGATCTCACAGAGATCTTTTACCAGAGTGTCTTGGCTTTCCATGCCTGAAATACTCTCATGGGCTTTTCAGCCAGATCGGAATGCCTTTAGGGCTGATTCTGAGGCCAGAGTGCTGTTTAGGACATCCGCCATTCTATGAGTCTGCTGAGTATCTCGCTTCCCATGTTGGATCACTCTCCCCTTAATTATTCTATCGGTTAGTGTTAGCAGGTACTAGACTTGTTTAGGTGATCCCTTTGACTCTTTGTCCTGTCATTATGATCAATTGTGAACTGAAATTGATCACTTGGACTAGTGAGATGGCATTGGTACATGTCACCTTGATGGGATTGAATTGGAGTCCCCTGGTATGTTTCTAACTCTACCATTTGGGGCAAGTCAACTTGAGCATGTCCCAAATTGTACATCTCTTCCCTCTCTTATTCCCACTCTTATGTTTAACAGGGATCACATTTCAGTTAAATTTCAACACTTAAAAATAACTGTGTATTAATTACAGAATTAAACCAGTCATATTAAGTAGAACAGACAAAAAAAACTACTAAGAGGGATAATGTATTAAGTTGTTCATTAATAGTCAGGGCTATGCTGATCAAGTCACTGTTTCTCATAGTGTCGATTTCACTTCAACAGGTTTCCTTTTTGGTGTTCAGTCAGTTGTCACCGATCAGGGAGAACATGTGGTATTTGTCCCATTGGGAATGGCTTATTTCACTCAGCATGATGTGTTCCAGATTCCTCCATTTTGTTGCAAATGACTGGATTTCATTGTTTCTTACTGCGGTATAGTATTCTAAAGAGTACATATCCCATAATTTCTTTATCCAGTCTACCATTGATGGGCATTTAGGTTGGTTCCAGGTCTTGGCTATTGTGAATTGTGCTGCAATAAACATTAGGGTGCAGACCACTTTTTTGTTTGCCAATTTAAATTCCTTTGGGTAAATTCCAAGGAGTGGGATGGCTGGGTCGAACGGTAGGGTTATCTTCAGGTTTCTGAGGAATCTCCAGACTGACTTCCTTAGTGGCTTGACCAGTTTGCATTCCCACCAACAGTGGGTTAGTGTCCCTTTTTCCCCACATCCTCGCCAGCATCTGTTGTTGGTAGATTTCTGAATGTGAGCCATTCTAACCGGGGTGAGGTGAAACCTCATTGTGGTTTTGATTTGCATTTCCCTGATTGCTAATGACCTTGAACATTTTTTCATGTGTCTGTTGGCCATTTGGATTTCCTCTTTTGAAAAATGTCTATTGAGGTCCTTGGCCCATCTCTTAAGTGGGTTGTTGGTTTTGTTTTTGTGGAGTTTCTTGATCTCTTTGTAGATTCTGGTTATTAACCCTTTATCTGTTGCATAGTTTGCAAATATTTTTTCCCATTCTGTCGGTTGTCTCTTCACTCTCCTGACTGTTTCTTTTGCAGTACAGAAACTTCTCAATTTGAGGCAATCCCAATAGTTGATTTTGGCTTTGACTGCCTGTGCCTCCCAGGTCTTTTCCAGAAATTCTTTGCCTGTGCCAATATCTTGAAGGGTTTCTCCAATGTTCTCTAATAACTTGATAGTGTCAGGTCTTAGATTTAGGTCTTTAATCCATGTTGAGTGGATTTTTGTGTAAGGTGTAAGGTAGGGGTCTTGCTTCATGCTTCTGCACGTGGAAATCCAGTTTTCCCAGCACCATTTATTGAATAGACTGTCCTTGCTCCAGGAATTGGTTTTAGATCCTTGATCAAATATAAGTTGGCTATAGATGTTTGGGTTAATTTCTGGTGTTTCAATTCTGTTCCATTGGTCTATCCATCTGTTTCTGTACCAGTACCATGCTGTTTTGATTACAACTGCCCTGTAGTGTGTCCTGAAATCTGGTATTGTGATGCCTCCGGCTTTGTTTTTGTTGTACAAGATTGCTTTAGCTATTCGAGGTCTCTTGTGCCTCCATATAAATTTCAGCACCAATTTTTCCAGATCTGCGAAGAAGGTCTTCGGTATCTTGATTGGTATTGCATTGAATCTATAAATTGCTTTTGGGAGAATGGACATTTTGATGATATTGATTCTTCCAATCCATGAGCATGGAAGATTTTTCCATTTCTTGGTATCCTCTTCTACTTCTGTCTTTAAGGTTTTGTAATTTTCATCGTAGAGATCTTTAACGTCCTTGGTTAAGTTTATTCCAAGGTATTTGATAGCTATTGTGAATGGGATTGATCTTAGAAGTTCTTCCTCAGCCATGGCATTGTCTGTGTATACAAAGGCTGTTGATTTTTGTGCATTGATTTTATACCCTGCTACTTTGCCAAACTCTTCTATGAGTTCCAATAGTCTCTTAGTAGAGTTCTTTGGGTCCCCTAAATAAAGAATCATATCATCTGCAAAGAGGGATAGTTTGAGTTCTTCCTTCCCAATTTGTATCCCTTTAATTTCTTTTTCTTGCCTAATAGCTCTGGCTAGAACTTCAGCAGGTTAACACCCTGGCCTGAAGCGCTGGCATCCCATATGGACACCAGTTCTAGTCCCAGTTGCTCCACTTCCAATCCAGCTCCCTGCTGTGGCCTAGGAAAGCAGTAGAGGATGGCCCAAGTCCTTTGGCCCCTGTACCCGTGTGGGAGACCCAAAAGAAACTCCTGGCTCTTGGCTTCGGATCGGTGCAGCTCCAGCTGTTGCAGCCAATTGGGGAGTGAACCAGCAAATGGAAGACTTCTCTTTCTGCCTCTCTCTCTCAGGAGTGGAATGGCTAGGTAATACAGTAGGTCTATATTCAGATTTCTGAGATATCTCCATACTGTCCTCCACAGTGGCTGCACCAGCTTACATTTCCCCAAATAGTGGATTAGGGTATGTTTTCCAATAGCCTCTAAGTGGAATCTTTTGGATCCTTTACATATAGAATCATGTCATCTGCAAATAGGGATAATTTCACTTTCTCCTTCCCAATTTATATCCCTTTGATTTCATTTTCTTGCCTAATGGATCTGGCTAAAACTTTCAATACTATATTAAATAGCAATGGTGAGAGTGGCATCCTTGTCTGGTTCCAGATCTTAAGGGGAATGCTTCCAAGTTTGTCCCATTCATTAAGATACTGGCCATGGGTTTGTCATAAATTGCCTTGATTATGTTGAGGAATGTTCCTTCTATACCCAGTTTGCTTAAGGTTTTCATCATGAAAGGATGTTTTATCTTATCAAATGCTTTCTCTGCATCTGTTGAGATAACTTTATTATTTTTGTTCTTCAGTTGGTTAATGTGCTGTGTCACAATTATCGATTCGCGAATCTTGAACCATCTCTTCATCCCAGGGATGAATCCTACTTGGTGTGGGTAAATGATCTTTCTGATGGGTTGTTAGATTCGATTAGCTTGTATTAACTGATAGAATTCAGCAGTGAAGCCATCTTGTCCTGGGCTTTGCTTTGTTGGAAGGGTCTTTATTACTGATTCAACTTCTGTCTTGGTTATTGGTCCATTAAGGCTTTCTGTGTCTTCATGTCTCGATTTTGGTAGACTATATGTATCTAGGAATCTATACGTTACTTCTGTTTTCCATTTTGTTGGCATATATCTCTTTGTAGTAAATACTTAGTTTTTTTTATTTCTATGGTATCTGTTATGTTTCCTTTTTCATCTCTGATTTTATTGATTTGGGTCTTTTCCCTTCTTTTTTTCCTTTGGTTAGTTGGGCCAATGGTATATCAATTTTGTTTATTTTTTCAAAAATCAGCTCTTCATTTCACTCATCTTTTGTATTATTTTTCAATTTTGTTTATTGCTTCTCTAATTTCATTGTTTCTTTCCTCCTATTATTTGGGGCTTTGGTTTGTTGTTATTCTTCTAGGTCCTTGAGATGCACTGATAGCTTTTTTATTTTTTACATTTCCAATTTCTTCTTGTAGGCACCAATTGCTATAAACTTCCCTCTTAATACTGCTTTTGTTTTAATCCATAAGTTTTGGTATGATGTATTGGTTTCATTCATTTCCATAAATTTTATTTCTTCTATGAAATACCATTCTGGAGCATGTTGGTCCGTTACTATTTGTTTGCATATGATCTAGAATCTAGGGATTCTTGAGTTGTTGATTTCTAGCTTCCTTCCTTTATGGTCAGAGAAGATGCATGGTATGATTTCAGCTTTTTTGAAATTGCTGAGACTTGCTTTATGGTCTTGCATATGGTCTATTCTAGAGAAAATTTCATGCACTGATGAGAAGGATGTGTATTCTGCATCTATGGGGTGAAAAGTTTTGTAGATATCAGTTAGGTCTATTTCTCTCATGCACATTTTAGAATCTTTTCTTTGTTTTACTGTGGAAAGTTTGACTACACTGTCTCATGGTGAAGATGTTTTGTGGTCATGTCTATTAGGGGTTCTATGTGCTTCCTGTACTTGGACATCTCTTTCTCTGAAAAGTTTTTTGTAATTTACTAAATCAGCTTTCTAGTCTATTTTCTCTTTCTACATCTACAGGAACTCATGTTGGGTCATTTGATAGTATCCCATAAATCTCCAAGACGGTTTTTAATTTTTCTAGTTTGTTTATTTGTTTAATTATTGGTCTAACTGAAAGGTTTCCAAAAATTTGTCTTCTAGCTTGGATATTCTTTCTTCTGCTTCACCAATTAGTTGTTAAGGCTTTCTACATTTTTATTTGATCTTTTGAATTCTTCATTTCTAATAATTCATTTTGATTTCTCTGTAAAAATCTCAGTTTCATGAGAAAAATTTCTATTCATGTCATGTATGGTTTTCTTTAATTTGTGAATTTGCTTCTCATTGCTTTTGAGTAATCCTATGATTAATCTTTTTAATTCCATTTCAGGAATTTCATCAATCTCTTCATCTTCACATTCTAATATCAAAATGTTGTTGTGTTCTATTGAGGGGGTCATGGTGCCTTCCTTATTCTTGTTTACTGAATTTCTGTGTTTATATTTAGGCATTTGTGGAGTAACTTGTTGTTTTTTCCTCTGATGGCTTTTATCTTTGAATTATGCATCTGTGACTTAGTGGAATTTCTGCAGTTTCAGTGAATACCAGGAGGTATATGCTGGGTGTGGCCAGGGTGCTCAGGTCAGTGTTTCAAGGTGGGTCAAGTATCCAGGCTAACACCCAAGTTTGGTGTGGTAGATCGCCTCATGTTAACAGAACAGGGGAAATGGTCACCTCTGTTGGTGTGATCACCCCTGCACCTCCTCTCCTCCTACCTGAGCCACGTCTGGATGTTAGCCCCCAGTGGTTTCAACAGTTATATGTGCCACTGTAGGAACTGCGCAAATGATCTGCATGGTTCCCACTGCAGTGTCCCACCCCAGGCAACCAAGGAGCTCCAAGCATGAAGAGCCACACCCAGTGATTGCCCAGAGACCCAGGTACACCCTGTACCCTCTCATGTAGCCACTGAGTCCACACAGTCTCAGCACACAAGACTCTCAGAGTGTCTGGGTACAGAGGGCTGTCTCTGCCCTACCATCCTATCCAGTTAACAGAGAGGCAGATCTTCCCCCAGCCAGCTCCACCGAGGTTGCTTGAGCCCCAGAGCCTTTGGTATGTTAGAAGGCCAGGCCACCTCACAATCCTGCTGGGTATCCAGCCACCTGTCAATCCTCCCAGCAATGCTCAAAGTCAGTGGGGACTGTGGATTTTTCCCTCTGCTCTAATCTCTGGATTACATACATATACAAGAGCCACTGTCCAAATATTGCCTTCTGCTCACCAGCACCTCCAGTACTGTCTTGTCTCAAGTTGCTGCATGCATCCACAGAGGCTTCTGCAGCTGCCATCCACGCCCGAAAGGAGCCTGCCCTTTCTCACCCAGGCAGCAGACACTGTTGAGGGGAGGACGGGGTGAGCTAAACATTCCCATTTTACTTCCACTGGGTCCACACGTAGCTGCTAATGACCTCTAGCCCCTAGGGCTCCAGATTAGACTCACACCACGCCCTCTCTCAGGCCATATCACCACGGGTTGCTGCAGTCTGGTCACTCTTCCATCTCCAAGCTGCCACCCGCTCCGGCTCAGCTGCTGCATTCATGTGTTGTGTCCATGTTTCTGCTGTGTGTCCGCACATTCCACTCAGGAATTCTACAGATTTCCATTTCCTTTTGTAGAATTTCCTCTGTGGTTTTCTAATTCTCCCCTGAGAGTGTACTTCCTAACTTTTTTTAAAGCTGTTACTGCTCCAATCCCATTCAGAAAATCATTTTTGTAAAATATTTGTATAGAGATGATCTTTAATAATTTTGCAAATCATGGGGCTAAATTGAACTTTAGATATTTATTTCCTATGCTGTTGCATCTTATTGTCTGCTGTACAGACCTGTATGGCCATAATAACACAATTTAAGCCATATTCATTAGAATTCAGCTAGGTATTTATGGTTGTGCTGTGTATCTTCTATTTATTCTACTCCCATCACATATGCATTCTCCACCTTTTAGCCTATCATCCACCCCAGCATGCTGACTTCATTGTCTTCTGCCTTCTAACTGTTCAGGCAATGGGGAGCTCTGACAAGTTATGGAAGTTAAGGGAGTCAGGAAGTTCATCCCCATGGATCCTTCCCTAAAAATGTTCTCAGGTTGATTGTCCCTCTCTTGTGAAGACTAACACTTCTCTTCAGGAAGCCTGCTGCCTTTATCATCAGCCCCTGGTCTCTTGTGCTCTGGGGATGACAACAGCTCTGCTCTTGTTGGCCTCAGGTAACTATACTTAATCTGTTATGGTTCTCTTACATCCCCACCCACATCTTTATAATTAATCTATTTACAACTAGGCCCCAATTTATCCAAAGAGCTTATTCGGACTATGACTGTAATAAGGGTAGTATTTAAATATGTACAATTTTTAGTCAGCCTGAGTTCTCTTCTGTTTCTTACTTAGATGTATTAATTTGGGCGAGTGTAAAACCTCTCTACATCACTATTTATTCATTTATAAAATGAGAATAATACTGACATGATAACGTTATTGTAAATGTTTTATGATAGTAGTATGAGACTCTGAAATAAACTAAGTATTCAACTAACATAAGCCATAATTTTTTCCTGTACTATGATTTGTATATTTGTGAATTTGAAAATTTTTATTTTATGTACAAGGATTTTTTTAAATTCTATAATTTGGG
This sequence comes from Oryctolagus cuniculus, assembly GCF_964237555.1. Lineage (NCBI taxonomy): Eukaryota > Metazoa > Chordata > Mammalia > Lagomorpha > Leporidae > Oryctolagus > Oryctolagus cuniculus. The sequence continues at coordinate 59,065,965 of NC_091439.1, forward strand.
AGTGTCGGCAAAATAACTGATGGCTATTTTCCCATCCCTTCACAGAAACATCAAAAAACAAGCAGAAACTGTACCATTTGTTGATTAGAAGTGGTGAAAGCAAACATCCTCATCTTCTTCCTGACCTTAGGGGAAAAGCTTTCAATCTTTCAGCACTGAGAATGATGTTAGCTAGGTTTTTTCTCTATATGGCTTTTATCGGGTTGCAGAAGTTCCCTTCTATTCCTTCTTTATTGAATATTTTTAGCATGAAAGGATGTTGTATTGTGACATGCTTTTTCCATTGTTATTGAGATGATTAAATGTTTTCTTTGCTTCCTTGTATTACTGTGGTATGTTCCAATGATTGATTTTTGTATGTTAGATCTTGCATTAGTAGCATAAATTCCACTTGGTTATGATATATAACATAACCCTAGTAATTTTTTTTTGACAGGCAGAGTGAACAGTGAGAGAGAGACAGAGAGAAAGGTCTTCCTTTACCACTGGTTCACCCTCCAATGGCCGCTGCAGCCAGCACACTGCAGCTGGCACACTGCGTTGATCCGAAGCCAGGAGCCAGGTGCTTCTCCTGGTCTCCTATGCGGGTGCAGGGCCCAAGGACTTGGGCCATCCTCCACAGCACTCCCGGGCCACAGCAAAGAGCTGGCCTGGAAGAGGAGCAACTGGGACAGAATCCGGCACCCTGACTGGGACTAGAACCCGGTGTGCCGGCACCGCAGGTGGAAGATTAGCCTATTGAGCTGCGGCGCCGGCCAACCCTAGTATTTTCTTTAGGATTTTGTTTTAGTATTCATCAAGCCTATTAGTCTATAATTTCTTGTCTGGGCTTGGTACCAGGCAATAATATTGGCCTAACAGTATGCATTAAAATGTGTTCCCTCCCCTTTAACTTATTCAAAGACTTTATGATTGATTATTAATTCTAACCAGAGAAATTAAGCAAGAAAAAGAAATAAAAGTTATCCAAATTGGAATATGGTAGTTATCTAGGATTGCTGTAAGGAAAAACAAAATTGAGTGGCTTAAAATAACAGTAATTTATTCTGCCATGGGTCTGATGGCTAAAAGCCTAATGTCAAGGTATCAACAGGGCCATGTTTCCTCTGAAACACATGGTGGAATTCTTCCTTGCTTTTCCCAGCTTCTGATAGTGGCCATAAATCCTTGTTGCTCCTTGGCTTGTAGCTATATTGATCTCTGGTTCTGTTATCCTTTATTCTTCTACCTGTACATGTTGATCTCTGTGGGTCTTCGTCCCTTTTTTATAAAAATACCACTCATAGTAGATTAACGGGCCAATCTACTCTAGTATGGTCCTAACATAGGAACCTACCATATTTCCAAATAAGGTTATGTTATTACGTTCTAGAAATAACATAAATTTTAGACACTATCTAACTTGGTACAAAAAGGAGACAGTAAACTGTATTTACAGATGATATGATCTTTTATCTAGAAAACAATAAAAAGTCAATGTATGTACACACAGAGACATACACACATAAACTGTTAGAGCTAATACACGAATTCAGCAAAGTTCAGGATAAAAATCAGCACCAAAAACCAAAAATCAGTTTTATTTCTATATACTATCAAAATCCCCATGGAGTTTTTTTGGAAATAGAAAAACTCATGAAATCATATGGAATCTCTAGGGATCCAAAATAGCCAAAAAAATCTTTAAAAAGAATATAAAATCAGAAGACTCACAACTTCAGAACTTATTACTGAGCTCAAGTAATCAAAACTGTGGTGCAGACATAATTTTAGCCATATAGACCAATGGAATTAAGTTAAGAGCCCATAAATAAGCTTTTTATCTATAGAAAATTGATTTGACAAGAGTGAAGATGACTCAGTGGGGGGAAAAAAGGTGTCTTCCAAAAATGAATCTGGGACAACTGAATATCTACATGTAAAAGAATTAAATTGGAGTCTTACTGTAACCATAAACAGAAATTAACTCAAAATGAACCAAAGACCTAAATATAAGAGCTACAACTATGTATATGGAGATAAATCTTAATGACATTAGATCTGAGAATGGTTTATTAAATATGCACCAAAAGCACAGACAACCACAAAAAAAGTTATATCTCATGAAAAGTAAAATTTTTTTCTTCAGAGGACACTATCAAGATATTGAAAAGATAAACCACAAAATGAAAAAATATTTGTAAGTCATATGCCTAACTAATATCAAAATACAAATCAATGTGCAAAAATAAGTTGTATTTCTACATACTAGTCAGTAACAGAAAAGTGATTGAATTTTTAAAAAGTCAAAGGATTTGAGTAAACATTTCTCTGAAGATATACAAATGTCCACTAGCACATGAAAAGATATTCAGTATTCTTAGTCATTAAGGAAATGTAAGTCAAAACCACACTGAGATACCACTTAATACCCAAGAATTGGCAAAGATGATAACTGGAAATTGCTGATGTGGGTGTAAGATAATGTAGCTTCAGTAGAAAACATCTTACCAATTCCTTCAAAAATTTAACAGAGGAGCTGACATCAAGGAGCAGCAGGTTAAGCGGGCATCCCTTATCAGTGCCAGTTCAAGTCCCAACTGCTCCAGTTCTGATCTAGCTCCCTACTAATGTGTCTGGAAGGCCGTGGATAATGGCCCAAAAACTTGGACCTCTGCCACACATGTAGGAGACCCAGATGGTGTTAGTTTCTGGCCTTGGCCGGGGCCAGCCCTGGCATCATGGCTATTTAAGGAATGAACCAGCAGATAGAAGATATTCATATTATCTTTCTCCCTCTGTGTAACCCTGCCTTTCAAATAAATAAATAATTATTAAAAAAAAAAAAAAAAAAAAAAAAACTAGGGTTTGGCATTCTGGTGCAGTGGGTTAAGCCACCACCAGTGATGGCAGCATCCCATAAGAGCACTGGTTTGAGTCTCAGCTGCTCCAATTCTAATCCGGCTCTTTGCTAATGCACCTAAAGCAGCAGTGAATCATGGCCTGATTCTTTGGGAATCACTCATGTGGGAGACCTGGACAGAATTCCAATCTCCTGGCTTCAACCTGGCCCAGCCCTGGCCCAGCCCTGGCCATTGCAGCCATGGGGGAACAAAGCAGTGAATAGATCTCTCCCTCTCTGTAATTTTGCCTTTCAATTAAATAAATAAATCTTAAATTAAAAAAAATCAGCATAGAATTACCATATGACCCAGCAATTGAACTCCCAGGTATACACCAAAAAGAATTTAAAATAGGGACATAAACATAGTAATATTGACAGTAACCAAAAGATAAAAACAACCCCCTGTCTGTCAGCAAATTGAATAACCAAAATATAGTGTATATATACAGTGTAATATTCAGCCATAAAAAGAAATACAGTCTTACCTCATTATAACTTGAATGACTCTTGTAAAAATGACCAAGAAAAATAAACCATGACCCTATTTTTATAAAATACCTTTAGTAGGCAAAATCAGAGACAAAAGGTAAATTAGTGGTTACCAGGACCTGGAGGAGGAGGGAATTTACTGCTCCAGTTGGTACAGAGTTTCTGTTTGGGATGATCAAAAGAATATGGAAATAACTGTGAATATAGTTATTGTCACTGAGTTTTCTATCTAAAAATGGTTAAAATGACAAATTTTATATATACTACTGCAATTTAAAAAAAAAAGTCTCTAAGATTTGATGTCTTCAGGCTATTCCCCTATTATTCATGTGGCCCTTACAATTTGTGGTCAGACAGTGGTGGAAAAAATTTCATAAGAGCTTTTCTTATGGGATCTCATTTACCTTGAATTGTGTTAAAAATAAGAAAGGTGGAAGAAGAGCTATTTCCAAGCAGGTAGAAGATTTTCTTCAAAGATGAAATCAGTACACTGAAGCTGGCACCTGGAAGAGTTGTGTTTTGAAGATTACGAAAACCATAGTTGAATGCTGAAAAGGAAGCAGAGGTGCCATTTCTAGTCAGTACAGTTACAAATTATCATTGCAAATATGTATGATTTTATGTCAGATCCACATTTGGACCTGGGAATTTTTTGTTTGCAAAACAATAGACAGTGATTATCATTTTTCTTCCTTTACATGTTCTGTTAAGACCTGGTAAAAAACTAGTCCAAAAGTTCCACAAATGAAAGTATTAAATGAAATTGGATATAGTTCAACAAAAAAGGCTTTCAATATTGGATTTAACAAGTAGTAAAATGTCATTGAACAACTCCAAGAAATAATAAATGAACCATTTATCTAATATATGACAGCATTAAAAATCACCCAGTTGGCATACAAATTAGGACCAGAATACTGTTTTTAATACAAACATAAAAAGATTACCAGATGTATTAATTATGAGCAATTTTGAAAAACTTTGTGGAAAATGCATATTATCTATTAAATCTATTCTCCATTTTTTTATATTATCTAAACTTATAAAGAAAAAGACAGGGGGCCGGTGCCATGGCTCACTTGGTTAATCCTCCGCCTGTGGCGCCGGCATCCCATATGGGCGCCAGGTTCTAGTCCCGGTTGCTCCTCTTCCAGTCCAGCTCTCTGCTGTGGCCCAGGAGGGCAGTGGGGGATGGCCCAAGTCCTTGGGCCGTGCGCCCACATGTGAGACCAGGAAGAAGCACCTGGCTCCTGGCTTTGGATTGGCGCAGCTGGCCGTAGCGGCCATTTGGGGGGGTGAACCAACGAAAGGAAGACCTTTCTCTCTGTCTCTCTCATTGTCTAACTCTGTCTGTCAAATAAAAAAATTTTTTTTTTAATTTTAAAAAAAAGAACAAATTTGGGAAATACAACTTATTCATGTGCCTGAATAACTTTAATTGGAAAATAAATTATATGATTTTAAGTATGTATTCATTAACTATTTCTTATAATTGAGTTGCAGTTTATTGCTTAGAGATGGTGTTTTTACAATTACCACTTCCCCTTATGTTTTCCTACTTCCACATTAATTATATCAGAAATCTTTGGAACCTGGTATTTCTTTTATACATAAAACACTGATTTTCCCCAGAATAGGAAAAGAACTACAAAGACCCTGGTTTAATTAGAGCCTCATGTCAAGGCTTCCATAGACCAGAATTAAGTTCTTCTAGATCTCACTTGTCAGTTATTCTATAATTCGCCTTATCCTAAAATGAAGCTGTGAGCTCCTGTATAATCAACCATATCCAGATGTGCTATGAGCACAGTTATATTAGCTTTAAAGGAAACTCAGATAATCTCAAGTGAATTAAGTGGATTCCTAAATCTCCAAAAAATATGCTACTGCACCAATGGAGAATTTGCTTTTGTAATGATCCTTGCTACTAAATAACCAAGTTCAACATGATAAATCAAATACTGTCTGTTGGAAGATTGTGGGAGTAGGAGGGCCTGTTTCAAGAAGCAAAATGTTAAGCCTAATTGTATCACATTTAATGTAAAACAAACATGGCAAGGTTTCACCCTCATCTCATTGCAAAGACAATCTTTAAAAAAAGAGAAACTTAAACGAGAAATGTCATCTCTGGTTGCTGAACTAAAATTAGATTCCCTAAGCATAGAGAGAGAACACATGTCAACGTGACATATACAAAAAACTTGATTTAATATATACCTCTTACAAAACTGAAAAGTGCAAATTTAATCCCAGAAAACAAGTATAAGTCAATCTAGGAATTAAGGCAATAATTATTCATTAGACAGAGATAGAGATAGCCTACCATTCACGTCATATATTAAGTGAACAAGGATATTTTCAAAGGACATTTTTATGTCTTTGAGATTACTCAGATTTAAAGGATATTTTGATTTTTAACATTAATCAAATTTTATCTTTGTGAAAATATATGATTTGTTTTGATACATGTAACAACCATTACCCACACTAACCTGCTCTCAACCTAAAGTCAAAGTCTCATATATCTAAGCTTGAAAAAACTCCATAGTGAATTAATCTCTTTCCAAAAAGTGAATTATGATATTTAGCAGGGATGTTACAATAGCTTGCTTAATGTGTTATTCTCTTACTTTCTGCCTTTGTGATAAAATAATGTAGTGAGATGCAACTCTAGAGACATTGATGGCTCTCAGACTGTAAAACTGACCAATAACTTGCACCAGAACAAAATGAAATCTCTGGGCTGTATTTTTCTAACTTTCAGTAAATTCTGAAGTATAAACATCAATTTCTATGTTAATCTCTCAGACTTGTAATACTTTAAAAATAATTTTACCTGTATGTAAGTCATATTTTATGGTTATAAGACCACTAAGATGTTTATCTCTGACCATGTATCACATAAAAAAAAAAAGAAATTGAGACTCTTTATTGTTTACTTAATCTTGACAATCCTTTGGAGAATATTAGGGATAGATCTTACTATAAAATGTTGTTATTCCTTTGCCCTTGTCATCAAAAAAAATTCATCTGAACAGAATTTCCAGTTACAGTCATGTTGCTAAAGTTACATTTGTATTTATATTTGTGTGTGGACATACATTATATATATATATATATATATATATATATATATGGTTTTTTCTTTAAATATATACATATAATTTCTAAATAACATTTGCTTCAGAAGCCAGAGGAAAGACAATGTTGAGGATATTCTGAATAACCAGTGTGGCTGGCTAATGCTTTCTGCATGTGGTGCATAATGTTTAGAATTTGACAGCTGTTTTCAGCTGAAAATTACCAGATTCATAGTAAGCACCATATGCCATTGCATCTCCTTTAAAGCCTAGTAGTGCAATTCTGTTCATTTACACTGCTGTCGATACCAAGGTTGTTCTGTCTTCAGATATTAGTCTGAAAGTTCATTTGTGCTATGGGAATGTGGATTTTTACCCATTCTCCTCCCATCCCATTACTTCGTGGATCCCTTAACCAAGCTAAACCAAGTTGTATGATACTGTAGTGATTACTGGTAGCCTTTATCTTTGGCCAGTGCTTTTGTCCTAGTCCTAGTCTGTTCAGCCTACTATGACAAAATATGATAAACTGTGTGGTTTAAGACAATAGAGATTTACTTTCTCATGTTTCTGGATGCTGAGAAATCCAAGATCAAGGCTCCTGCAGATCTGGTGTTTGGTAAGGTCCTTTCTGATTCATGGAGGACTGTCTGTTCTCTCTGTGGGCCTCTTTTATGAGGACATTACCCCATTCATCTGGGCTTTTCCTCGTGATGTCATCCCCTCCCAACAGTATCTCCTACTACAATCACTTTGGGGAAAAAAACAGTCAGGCAATGGAACTCTCCTCTCTTTAGTCCTGTTCGATTTCCCTCTTTGTTCAAACTCTTCCTCTAGCCTTTGGTCTCAGACATCGGAGACGCTGCTACTACAAAACAGTTCAAATCAGCTCAGTAGATGTTGTTGTCCCTATAGTAAATTTCTGTAACTGAAGATTCCATCTCGGCAGATCTTCAGATTAATGTGATACTTTTAAACCACTTTGAATGGGATCTTTCATCCATCAGAAAACTTATTAGGGCTCTTTATAGTTGTACTTTAGAATTTAGATAAAAAATGGGAAATGAATCTCCATTATCTCCATTATTAACTCATGTTACAAGATTGCAGATAATTATTTCTTGATCTTGGTATAACTATAAGCACTGGCTATGGTTAAACTTGGCTTTCTTCCTGACTTTTTTCTTGCCTTGTTTGTCATCAAATGTTTTAATCTATATATCAAGTACTAAAGAAGTATTTTAAATATTAATGCAAATTGAACACACTAGACATGGTATAAAGGTTTAAAGATGAAAAGTCTTCTCCAGAACTCTGATTTGTTAAAAGATGAAACATAACCTATTTTAAAAGGACTATAAATTTAAAGATCATCCTATAAAGTCCCTGTGCTTATAGCTTTACATAAATTTTGTGTAGTAAAGGGGACCTTAAAACACCTAATCCTGAATTTGGTTGTATTTTTAACACATTTACTAGAAGTATTATGATAGGTACATTATAAGTAGTTTTTAAAAGGAGACAGGTAGCTCATTTCCAATTTCCAGGAAAAACCAAGTGATCATCTGACTCTTAGGAACTCTGGCACTAAGATTCATGACCAACACAGGATGACAGTTATCTTAAATAGCATGTGTTGTTCTATACCCACCCGGCCTTCCACAGCCCACCATTTAATTACTCATTACCACAGGAATGTTTGTGGCTCAATGAGAAACTAAATTGCCCTCTTGCTTGACCTACAGAGGTTGGAACTTGGCTGTGATCCATCACAGTTCAAGCTCTGTTTTGAATCTGGGTTTTTATTGTATACATTCTTTTAGAATATAATATACTTTCTGTAATATGACCATAGGCTTGAACACAGTATGGGTATACTTTTCTCACTTGTCTAGTGTAAACAAAGGTTAATTAATGATTGTCACTGGAATTCTGCTCCCAAGTATAGCAAAACAAAGGAAAATGTACTACCAAACTTCTTAGGGCTCCTGATACATGATGACATTACATAATGGAATTTTTTTCAGAAGAGGCTTATGGTCTAACATGAGCCAGTATACTTTAGGAGTAAAAATTATTTTCAAGCACATTTTTCTACCCTCAAAAAATGTGCACATACTCATTCCTGAAAGAACTTGTTTGAAAATATAAACCATTGTTAAAAACTAATGTATAAGTCTGTACAAAAATCCCAAGTGCCATATCCATGAACACCATGATGATCATAAATTTTAAAATAAAATGAATTAGTATAAAGGTAAACATAACCTAGAATTCATCAGAAGTTTTGGGAGGTGAACCCATTGAACTCACTGAAATTATGTGTAAAGTGTTATACTTACTTACATTTTTTGTTTTTAAGAGAAGATATCTATAGCTTTCATTTGATTACCAAAAGGGTACATGACCTAGTGACATTAAGTCACCAGCAGAGATCACTACTGCTTCATAAACAGTTCACCATGAACACTATAAAGCCCTCCCTTATGTATTCCACTTAAGGACAAGTCTATTTTTAAATTTGAATTGGGCCAACTGCAAGGTGTTGTAAATGGCTTTTTTACTAAAGGAGTAATTGAGGAAAGCAAAGTGGAGGGAGAGAGGAAAGAACCTATCTTGTAGTATCTACTGTAAATCAAGCATATATATTAATATAATTTAATCATTTCAAGTCCTGTAAATTAGCTATTCAAATATATTATTACACAAATATATGTAATATATTATTATTAGCAGGTGAGAAAATTAAGGCCTAAAGGCTAAGTGATTTATCCAAAGTCCCATAGCCAATAAATGGCTGAGCCCTGATTCAAACTGAGGGTTATCTATCAAAAAGTTTCTGTGCTTTCCTCCATATTACCTAGCCTGTTGGATTGAAATAGTGAATTTTCTCACCTCTTCACTAATAGCAAGAAACCATATGAAAATTATTGTTTTGTATATCATTCTGTTAACTAGGGCTTACATTCTCTGCATCTCTACTACTCAACTGTCTTCACTCAGGTCACCAGTGTCTTGTGCTTGACGTACTGAAAGATATAGTGCAAAGTCCCACTGTCTTATAGTCTCCCTTGCCCCTGCTGCACCCTACAACCGGAGTGAGCTTTTTGAACTATAAACCTGACCATTGCTAAAATATCTCTATGACATCCCTTTGCCTTTAAGATAAAATTCAAACGCAGTCACTGCTTATAAGATTTGGCATAATCTGATCTCTCCTCTGTCTTCCAACCTCATCATTCACTGCTGTTCCCTCAACCTGTTAGCCATAACTATCTACTTACAGATAGTTCTTTAAAGTCTTTTTTTCCTTCTCTTTGGAGCTTTCTTTGACTTCTGTTTACCCAAGAAATTCCCAATTGTCTTAAACAGCTAAGGATTTCTTTATGAAAATCTTTCTTAACTCAGGTCTGAAATGAAGTACGATTACCAAATGCTCGTAGAAAATCTTTTACTTCCTCTCGTAGGGTCACTGGGACCATAATCATATATACAGGGTTTCTCTGTGCATTAGGTAAATTCCACACTTCCTTCGGGTAGAAACACCACCACCATGAAAGCACAAAGCTTATAAAGAAGAAGATAAACTACAGTTCATGCTCTACCTTCTTTCCTGTTTTTTCAAATACAAGGTTTGGTTTATTTTTAATTTATACATAATAATTATCAAATTTGACTATGGAATACAGTATGATATTTTTATATATGTTTACAATATGCAGTGATCAAGTCAGGGCAATTAGCATTCTTATCACCTCAAACATTTGTCATTTCTTTGTGTTTAGAATATTCAAAACCCTCTCTTCTGGCCATTTTGAAATATATAGTATTTGGCCAGCGCCGTGGCTCATTAGGCTAATCCTCCGCCTTGCGGCGCCGGCACACTGGGTTCCAGTCCCGGTCAGGGCACCGGATTCTGTCCCGGTTGCCCCTCTTCCAGGCCAGCTCTCTGCTGTGGCCCGGGAGTGCAGTGGAGGATGGCCCAAGTACTTGGGCCCTGCACCCGCATGGGAGACCAGGAGAAGCACCTGGCTCCTGCCATCGGATCAGCGCGGTGCGCCAGCCGCAGCGCGCCGGCTGTGGCGGCCATTGGAGGGTGAACCAACGGCAAAAGGAAGACCTTTCTCTCTGTCTCTCTCTCTCACTGTCCACTCTGCCTGTCAAAAAAAATAAAATAAAAATTAAAAAAAAGAAATATACAGTAATTGATATAAACTATATTCACCCTGCTGTGTTATAGAACAATAGAACTAATTTCTAACTGTATTTCAACACCCATTATCCAATTGCTCTCTGCCCCTTCCCTCTGACCCTCCCTAGCCTCAGGTGACCACTATTCTACACTCTTCTATAAGATGAACTCTTTTTCACTTTTACAAATGAGAACATGCAGTATTTGTCTTTCTGTACCTGGTTCATTTATTTAATAACCTTTTCTAGATTCATCCATAATGCTGCAAATGGCATGTGTTCACTTTTTATGGCAGACTAATATTCCATTGTGTATATGTATATACCACATTTTTTTCTGTAATTGCATTTTATGGTTTATAAATGCATTGTTTTAGAAAGGAAAACAAATTCTAAGTGATAGTCTTTTTGATAATCTCTTGTTGAGGCTATTTAAAGATATGTTTTATTTATTTCAAGAAACTATAAAAATCCTCTGTCTCGACATCAAGAGAAGAAAAATTTTCTTAAATTCTAGTGATTGTTAGAGGAGGAGATAAAGAAAACAAGGGATGAAAGGATAATGGAAGAGGAATGAAGGGAAGAAAATACCATTTGACATGTAAACAGAGGAAGAAAGATCTGTTACTGAAATCTCAGCAAAGAAAACAAAGATGTAGAAGTTGCATTGGCTTACAGTTTTAGTAAGGTACCATGTGCTTTAGGATATTTGTTTTCTTGCCATTTCTACTCAAAACTTAATTATAAAATTTTGTTAATTTACAAAATATATAATTTATAAAACTATAAATTTACATTCAGTAAAATTTTTTAAATTCTTAAATATCTTCCATTAATCTGTAGGAGATTATTTTAGAATTACCTATGAGAGTGTAATAGAGCTCGCATTGTGGCACAACGGGTTAAGCTGCTGCCGGAAGTACTAGCATCCCATAGCACCAGTACCTGTCCTGGTTGCTGTGCTTCCAATCCAGCTCCCTGATAATGTGCTTGAGAACGCAGCAGAAAATGGCCCAAGTCCTTGGGCCCTTGCACCCAAGAGGGAGACCTGGATGAAGCTCCTGGCTTCACCCTGGCTGTTGTGGCCATTTGGGAAGTGAACCAGTATATGGAAGATCAACATACTCTCACTCACACTCACTCACTGCCCCCCCCCCCGAGAAATAAATCTTAAAAAAAAAAAGAGTAGAAAAGAAATTCATCATTGCTCATGATGACATTAACTTATCTTTTGGTAATCTTTTTATTGAGTGATCCACATACCACTAAAATTTCCCAAACCACATTGAGAGAAGAAGAACTCAGTAAGTATGGAGTCCAAGAGTATAAACTAAAACTTTGACTTCATTCTCCTTAAATGCTTCAAGCTAGTTCAGTTCTTTAGCTGTGGAATGAACTAAGGATATTGTCTCTCGTCGTGTCTTTTTTTTTTTTTTTTAAGATTTATTTCTTTATTTGAAAGGCAGAATGATAAAGAGAAAAAGAGATCGTCTATCCCCTGGTTCACTCCCCCAAATGGCCACAATGGCTGGGACTTTGCCAGGCCTAAGACAGGAGCCTGGAACTCCATCCAGGTCTCCCACAAGGTGGCAGGGGCTCAAGCACTAGGGCCGACCTCCACGGCTTTCCCAGGTATTTTAGCAGGGAGCTAGATTGGAAGTGGAGCAACCAGCATTCCAAACCAGTGCTCATATGCAATGCCAGCATCACAACCCACTGTGCCACAATGCCACCTCCTCACCTGTGGACTTTTACAGTAACATTTTCTTACAAGGTTTATTATTTCTGTCTTTATATGCTTCATCATCAAAATTTTTGTGTGTATTTTATATAGATATCTTTTAAAAGATTTCAGTTATCTTACCTTTTTCAACTCTTACAAAAGTTAAGACCCTGTTAGAGGTAAAGGAAAATAGTATTAACTCTTAGAAGAACCAATAATTAGTTTCCTTACATTTTGCTTAATCTATTGGAAATAATCTCTCCTAATCAGCCCCTAGCATAGGGCCTGACACACAGTAGATGCTCAAAAATTATTTGTTGAAAGAATGAAAATATTATTCAGCAGGTATTAGAGCAAATATTAGGTACCGTTTGTGCATTGGAGGAATAGTAAGACATGAATAAAGTCCCTACCTTCATGGAGACAGTCAAGAAACATATATATGTCTATTTCAAGTAGTTATAAATGCTGAAATGAAAAATAAGGTAGAATGAGGAAACAGAATGCTGATGGCTTCTTAGTGAAGCGCTGTTCTGAGTGAGATGGAAAGTGACTAGAAAATGTGGATCAGAGTTTTCTATCATCTGATCATTGTCTTAAAAGAATCATTCAGGTTACCATGTAGAATTATAAAGACTAAAGATGAGGGAAGGAATTGCAGATTGGCAGATCTTGTAGGACCTCATAGACATGCTAAAGACTTTAGATTTAGTTGTGAATAAAACAGGAGACCATTAAAGTTTTTTTGAGAAAAAGAGATAAATGATTTATATTTTACAAGGCTCACTCATATTATGTGAGAATTAGACCAAGGATGGAAGAGAGGCCATTTGAAAGGTTTTTAACAATAATCTAGATGAGAAATAATAGTCACTTGGGCTAGCATGTAGTAGTGCAGATGGTAAAAATGATCACATTATAAATACATTTTGAAGGTTACAGACTACATGATACATTGGTAGAGAAAATGAGAAATATATAGATGCAAGTTTATTGCTTAAACAAACAGAATGGAGTTGGCATTTCCTGGAGATAAAGACTTCAAGAAGGGGCTGGGGCAGAAATAGAGTGGGAATCAAGTATTCTCCTTTGAAACAGATAGATTTGAGAAACCTATTAGGCATCTAAGTGTTTAATAGATGTTGGAGAAGCAGATTGATGAGTTTAGAGTTCAGGAAAGAGGTGAAAGCCATAAATTTAGGGTCATCAGTATACAGTTGAGACTTAAAACACAGGACCAAAGGAAATCACTTAGGGAATGAATGCAGATAGGAAGAAGTTCACAGAACTAAGCCCAGGGGCAGAGGTCAAGATAAGGAAAATCTACCATAGGAGATGGGAAGCCCAGCTGCTGGAGGAGGAGGAGAACCAGAAAACATCTGTGTACGGAAGGCTAGTGGAAAGGAGTTTTGAAGAGGAAGATATGCTAGATAACGCTGATTGGTCAAAGCAGATTCAGACTTAAAAGTTGGGTTTGATAAAAATGACAAGATAGAGATTACTACTGGTCTTGATATTAGTATTTTAGGGGAATGATGGAAATAGAAGTTTGATTGGAGAGAACAAACTGTGATGGATGTAAAAATTTTATGTCTCCTTTATAGGATTGCTCTATTCCTTTCATGTCTTTGCATGTACATACCAAGAAATGTACTTAAATATACAGATAAATGGTTTTTGTCATCTTATCATACTCCTAACAACACCCAAATTAAGAACAAAGCATTACTAGTATCCAAAAGGTCCTCAGTATATCCTCCTCAAATTCTTTTTTTTAATGTGTGAAACAAGAGTATACTGTCATTTACATGGTATAATTCAGTGAAATAATATTTGTAACTATATGCCAAATGATCTGACATCCATACATACGATTTTTATCTTTTCTTGACACTTTTCTTAATAAAAAGCTAGAAAGAATAGAAAGAGATGAAATGGAGATAGCAACTGCATACAATAGAAAATTAAAACAAGAAAATGCTTTGAATTAGCACAGTGTAGTTATTTATATATCCTCATATAAAGCAAACCAAATATTTTTTTTTTTGACAGGCAGAGTTAGATAGTGAGAGAGAGAGAGAAACAAAGAGAAAGGTCTTCCTTCCTTAGGTTCACCCCCCTAAAATGGCCACTATGGCCAATGCACCACGCGGATCCGAAGCCAGGAGCCAGGTGCTTCCCCCGGTCTCCCATGTGGGTGCAGGGCCCAAGCACTTAGGCCATCCTCCACTGCCTTCCCAGGCCACAGAAGAGAGCTGGACTGGAAGAGGAGCAACTGGGACAGAATCTGGTGCCCCAACTGGGACTAGAACCCCGGGGTGCCAGCGCCACAGGCAGAGGATTAGCCAAGTGAGCCATGGTGCCGGCCTCAAATATGTTTTTCATGGCAAAACCTTTTCATTATCAGATTTTCTTATCTCAAAGATTAGTTCAAAAAAAATAGAAGAAACTTGGTTAAAAGTTTATTAAAACTCAATGGAATACTGGTCAGCCATAAAAATGAAATCCTGTCTTTTACCACAAAATGAATGCAATTGGATGCCATTGTGCTAGTGAAATATGCCAGTCTCAAAAAGACAAATATAATATTTTCTGATTTATGGTAAATAATACATAGAATACCAAAAACAATAATGCATATATGAGTGAAATTGGCATCTTGAGATTTGATTATGGTTTATAACCCTTGTCTATACTCTAAGGAACAGTGGTCTTTCTATGTACTACTTGTTGAATTCTTTGTATAGTGGAGGATTAAGCTTGTGATTATAAACTACATTGAAATTATGTCATCACAAAAATGAAAAGAAATAAATATAAAAAATTAAAAGAAAAATAAGGAAAGAGGAGAAAGTTGGGAAGAAAGGTGGGAAGTACCATTATGTTGTTTACACTGTATTTATGAAATGTGAAATCTGCTCCCTTTATACAAATAAATAAATTTTTAAAAGTTTAGTATAACCCTCTTTGTGGACAAGACTAAGGTACACCATACTGTG
Organism: Oryctolagus cuniculus; assembly: GCF_964237555.1. Lineage (NCBI taxonomy): Eukaryota > Metazoa > Chordata > Mammalia > Lagomorpha > Leporidae > Oryctolagus > Oryctolagus cuniculus. Next base: position 59,081,331 of record NC_091439.1, read on the forward strand.
GATTCTAAATATCCCAGATACCATTTAAATAGTTAACTATTCAGACAGGCCTGACCCATGTATTGGCTATTCTTGTAAACTTTCCCATCTTTTTTCTTATTGCATAATTTCAATTTTCCAATTGCTGTGATTCGAATGATCCCTCCAAATTCATGTTGAAATTTAATTACTCTTTTAACAGAATTAATAAGTGGCACCTCTAGGAGGTGATTCAGTCATGAGAGACCCACCCTCACAAATGGAGTAAGACCAGGAGTAGGTGAGTTACTGCAGTAACATAGTGGTGATAAAAGGAGGAATGCAAATAGCAAAAGTCCACAGGGCTGAGGCAGGCGCCGTCTGTCATGCACATGCTCACTTGTCCTTCTGCCATGTTGTGATGCAACACAGGGCCCTCATCAGATATGGCCATTCAATCTCGGCTATCCTCAACCTTTAATGTCCTGGCCTTAGTTAACCTGCACTACTCTGGCTGCTCAAAAATTCCTTTCTCTACTCATTCTCTTGCTATACCAGAGCTTAACTTCCTCTGGGCAAAACACCACTCTGAAAATAAGAGAGGAAACAAGGTGGAGTATTACCCCCCAAAGAGCCTTCTACCTTCAGACGCCACTGTTTTGAGGTGTGCCTATGCAAGAGCTTTGCCTTCTCCTCGTGGGAGTACTGCCCACAAGAAATGCAGTCTGGAAGTCCTAAAGTCCTATTCCAGCAATTAACAGATCCTGTCAAGCCCACGTGGGATGTTGTCATATACATCTTAGCTGGTTGCACAGTTTGAGGAACTCCATTCTCTCCAAATAAGACTTGGTCTCACAAATTCCAACCCTACCAAAAAGGTAGCCTCTTTCAGTGCAAAGTGGTTTGCTCTACATGTGGGACTAAACCTATAGGAATTGCAGGTTGAGGTCTCAGACCAACCTGACCCACAAATTATTCCTATTATCTAATCAAATAATTTTCAGTGCTGGCTACACATTAGATTGACATGAGAGCCTTTTAAAAACAACTGGGATGGGCATGTTGGTGCAGCAGGTTAAGCCACCATTTGCAAAGTCCACATTCCATATTAGAGCACTGGTTCAAATGTTGGCTACTCTGTTTCCAGTCCAGCTCCCTGCATAAGCTTCTGGGAAAAGCAAATGATTATTCAAGTTCTAAAGTACGTGCTACCCACATGGGAAACCCAGATGGAATTACTAGCTCCTGGTTTCAACCTGGCTCTACAGTGGCTGTCACAGCCATTTGGGCAGCGAATAGCAGATGTAAGATCTATCTCCCATCTCTCCATCTTTCAAATAATTAAATCTTAAAAAAAAAAAAAAAAAAAAAAAAAAAACGGCCGGCGCCGTGGCTTAATAGGCTAATCCTCCACCTAGAGGCGCCAGCACACTGGGTTCTAGTCCCGGTCGTGGCGCCGGATTCTGTCCCGGTTGCCCCTCTTCCAGGCCAGCTCTCTGCTGTGGCCCGGGAGTGCAGTGGAGGATGGCCCAAGTGCTTGGGCCCTGCACCCCATGGGAGACCAGGAAAAGCACCTGGCTCCTGCCTTCGGATCAGTGCAGTGCGCCGGCCGCAGCACGCCAGCCGCGGCAGCCATTGGAGGGTGAACCAACGGCAAAAGAAGACCTTTCTCTCTGTCTCTCTCTCACTGTCCACTCTGCCTGTCAAAAAAAAAAAAAAAAAAAAAAACAGCACACATAGCTGATGCCAGATGTAAGGGCTCTATTCCAAGAAGATCTACTTATTACAGGTCTGAACCAGAGAATTGCTGTTTACTGAAAGCCCCCAGATGATTCTGATGACTGCCTAACCACACCCTACTCCTCCCACCCAGGTTAGTGCCCAGTAAGTCTAGATCTGTGAGTTCCCTGTGGAGTCTACAATTTCTATGCTGGAGCCCTCCTCCCCCAAACCCCTGTCGCCTCTGTGTTTACTCCTTGAAACTGTCAAAGCCCCTCCCTCAGAGGAAGTGTGAAAGATGGAGAAACACTGCCCTGCATGCCCAGCCCTCCCCTGTCATGCCACATGCTTTCACCATGTGTGATATGACTTTTTTCACCAGCGAAAAGCCACACCAGCACTTTTCACTGCCCTTTGTCTCCTTCCTAAACTGTCAGGTCACAGCCACAGAGCCTACCATCTGATCAGTGTAGAAATTGTGGCCATTACATCTGGGTTCCTATTCCCTTCAGAAATTACAATTAAAGAGCAACTAGCAAATAAACAGTTTCCCCAGCCCTTAGTAAATTTAGAAACTCTGAACTGCTAAGTACCCTAAACTAATGCTTTTGTAATACCACTGCTACTTCATGCTATGCATTACTGTCTCCCCTATCCACTGAACTGTAAGCACTCAAAAACCAGAAAGTACCTTGTACTTAGTTGCTAGGTGCTCACAGAAATGTTTGGTTAATGACTAATCAAATAAATCACCAGATGGAAAAGGAAAAGAGAATCCATTTCTGTGATGGTAGTGGGAAAGAACCAGTCATGGTTTTACTGCTGGAGCCAACATTTAACATGGATAATTGGAACCCTGAACAGAGAAAACAGCAAAACTTACAACCTTATATTATTTAAACACAGTCTTTCTTCTTACAAAGACATCTAAACATTTGCCATCTCTTTATATTCCATTCTGCTTTTTTCAGACCTCCCAAGTAGCAGCAACCTTATAATTCCAAATTGCTGCACTCTATCTACTTTGCCATTACTATTTTCCAGCTCAACAGCAGCCTAGTTGTTATGTCCCTCCTTACAATAACAGTAGGAACTCTTTCCAGCTCTACAGCATACTTTAAGAGAGATTAGTTAAATGTATAATAAGTCCTTCCTTACTGATTTTGACTTCCACAGTGTTTTTGAAAGTACTGAAATCTGAGACTACTTATCCACAAGGCCTTTTTGTAATGTTATGATTATCTTAGAATTCCAGCTTGCATAGTAATTGTACTGCTGCCTGTGTGAGATGAAGCCAAGAAATCTCAGTAATCGTATGGTATCAGGGACTGTGCTGCCGGCACATGACTCAGGGTGGATGAATGTAGTGCCTCCATTCCTGAGGAGTAAGCAGTAAAAACTGAAGACCAATCCACCTAGCACACCTGATACCTTTTGAAAACCAGGGGCACTCTCTGTCAGCAACATTAATCATTATCCAGAATTTCTATCTGATAGCTCTAAGAGTATAGGATTTGATATAGAAACAGTCATTTGATCTCAAGGCACTACAAAAGATGATGTAGAAGATAATGGGGTCAGCAGTATTGAAACCTACTTGTGACTTAATTTGAAGTTTGCTAAGATCCCAGCACAGCAATATCCAACTGCTAACCAACACCTTTATCCTTTCAGCTTAAAACAATATTTTTCAAAATATTCTCTATAGACTGTCTGCTTACACCCTTATAGGGGTGTTGATTAAGAGCACACGTTTCTGAGCCCCAGATCAATAAAGCATGATCTCTGGAAATGAGGCCTTGAACTTACTTGATCAAGCCATTCAGCTAATTTTTTGATTACTAAAATTTAGACTGCTGCCTTGTGAGTTCACTGTTATGCTTTTAAAAATACCAAGAAACAATGGCCCTGGAAGCAGGAAGACATCATTTTTCACAAATGATCTGACATCAGGTTTTGATGGAGTAATTAGTAAGAACTGGAGGATGCCAGTAACCAAGAAGGAGGAATGAAACAATCCCAAGGGAACAGAGTAGACGTAGAAGAGCCAAAGAAAAACTCATTTACTTTGTAATTTTGTTCCAGGTTATATGGTCATTTCTCATTGTTTAGTTCAGTCCAGCAAACATATGCAAGTACTTCAAAACATTTGTGGGAAAATTGGATTACATGTATTTGGGTGCAGAAAAAAAATTTGAAATCTATGAAATCTTTTTTTATAATATGCTTTTTCCCCCAAAGAAACCTTTTATTTAATGAGTACAAATTTCATAAGTACAACTTTAGAAATATAGTGATTGTTCCCACCATACCAACCCTCCCACCCCACCTCCTCCTCCACCACCTCCCATTCCCAGTCTCATTCTCCATTAAGATTCATTTTCAATTAACATTATACACAAAAGAACAACTCTATACTAAGATTTCAACAATTTGCATGCACACATACACACAAACTGAGAACAAGATTTATAGTTAACTCTCATATTACAACTCATTGAGGACAGAGGTCCTGAATGGGGAGTAAGTTCACAGTGACTCCTGTTGTTAATTTAACAATTAACACTCGTATCTATGATGTCAGTGATCACCCGAGGCTCTTGACATGAGCTGCCTAGGTTATGGAAGCCTTTTGAATCCATAATCTCTGTCAGTATATAGACAAGGCCATAAGCAAAGTGGAAGTTCTTGCTTCCCTCAAAGAAAAGTACATCCTTCTTTGATGGCCCCTTCTTTCCACTAGGGTCTCACTTACATAGATCTTTAATATGTAGGACTTTTTTTTTTAACCACAGGGTCTTGGCTGTTCATGCCTGAAATGCTCTCATGGGCTTCCCAGCCAGACTGAATGCCTTAAGGACTGATTTTGAGGTCAGAATGCTATTTAGAGCGATTGTCATTCTATGAGTTTGCTGTGTGGACTGCTTGCCATGTTGGAGCATTCTCTCTTTTTAATTCTAGCTATTATTACCAGACACTTGATCTTATTTATGATCCCTTTAACTCTTAATCCTATCTATATGATCAATTTAACACTTAATGCAATCACTTTAACACTTGATGGCATTTTTTTCCACCCAGCTTTATGGGATTTAGGGTCCCATGGAAAATTTAAAAACTACCTGTAAAAGTAAATCTATAGGAATGTATGCAGAACTATACAGTTTTACAGTTACAAACATCCTCCTCCATCCTTTATTTCTAATCTTATTTTTTACTGAGATCTATTTTCAATTGACTTTATACACATATGATTAATTACATTAAGTAAAGAGTTCAACCAATAGTATTAAGAAGAAAAAAAAAGAAATCTGTTCAACAGTCAAGACAAGGGTTGTTCAAATCATTGCTTCTCGAAATGTCAATTTTACTTCTACAGATTTCCTTCCTTTTAGGTGCTCTATTATCACAGATCAGGGAGAACATACAGTATTTGTCCTTTGGGACTGGCTTACATCACTAAGTATGATAATTTCCAGATTCATCGGTTTTGTTGCAAATGACTGGGTTTCTTTTTTTTTTTTTTTTACTGCCATGTAGTATTCCATAGAGTACATATCCAGTCTTTAACCAGTCCTCAGTTGACAGGAATTTAGGTTGATTCCATATCTTAGCTATTGTGAATTGAACTGCAGTACACATGGGGTGCAGATAACTCTTTTATTTGATTTCATTTCCCAGGAGTTGTATGGCTGGGTCATATAGCAGGACTATATTCAGATTTCTAAGGTATCTCCAAACTGTCTTCCATAGTGGTGTTAACGATCTACAATCCCACCAACAGTGGATTAGGGTACATTTTTCTATACAACCTTGTCATCATTTGTTGTTTGTTGATTTCTGTAGGAATGCCATTCTAAATGGGGTGAGGTGACCTCATTGTGGTTTTGATTTGCATTTTCCTGATGGCTAGTGATCCCGAGCATTTTTTCATGTCTGTTGGCCATTTGGATTTCCTCTTTTGAAAAGTGTCTATTTAACTCTTTTGGCCATTTTTTAAGTGGATTGTTTCTTTTATTGTTGTGGAGTTTCTTGATCTCTTTATATATTCTGGTTTTAATCCTTTTTCAGTTGCATAGTTTCCAAATAATTTCTCCCATTCTATCATTTGCCTCTTCACTTTCCTGAGTGTTTCTTTTGTACTGCAGAAACTTCTCAATTTGATGTAATTTCATTTGTTAATTTTGGCTTTGATTTTCTATGCCTCTGGGGACTTTCCTAAGACTCTTTGCCTGTGCCAGTGTCTTCAATGTATCACATAGATTTTGCAAATATTGAACCATCCCTGCATACCTGGGATAAATCCCACTTGGTCCAGGTGAATGATCTTTCTGATGTGTTGTTGATTTAATTGGCCAGGATTTTTGCGTCTATGTTCATCAGGGATTTTGGTCTGTAGTTCTCTTCCTCTTTTGTGTCTTTTCTAGGTTTAGGAATTAAGGTGATACTGGCTTCATAGAAAGAACTTCGGAGGAATCCCTCCCTTTCTGTAGTTTTGACTAACTTGAGAAAAACTGGAGTTAGTTCTTCTTTAAATGACTGGTAGAATTCAGCAGTGAAATCATTTTGGTCCTGGGATTTTCCTTTTGGGAGGGTTTATTATTGATTCAATTTCCATCTTAGTAATGGGTCTGTTTAGGTTTTCTGTGTCTTCCTTGCTCAATTTAAATACGTTGCATGTGTCCAGGAATCTATCCATTTCTTTTAGGTTTTCCAGTTTGTTGGCATACAATTCTAAGTAATTTCTGATGATTCTTAGTATTGCTGTGTTATCTATTGTTACATTTTCTTTTTGATCTCTAATTTTATTGATTTGGGTCTTCTCTCTCCATTTTTTGGTTAGTTGGCCAATGGTGGGTCAGTCTTCTTTGTTTTTTCAAAAAGCCAGCTCTTCTTTTTGCCTAACTTTTGTATTTTCTTTTTGCTTTCAATTTTGATAATTTCTTCTTGAATTTTAATTATTTCTTTCCTCCTACTAGTTTTGGGTTTGGTTTGCTGTTGTTTTTCTAGATCCTTGAGATACATTGATAGCTCATTTATTTGGTGCCTTTCCAATTTCTTGATGTTGGCACCAATTTCTTTTTTTTTTTTTTTTTTTTTTTTTTTTGACAGGCAGAGTGGATAGTGAGAGAGAGAGACAGAGAGAAAGGTCTTCCTTTTGCCATTGGTCCAACCGGGACTAGAACCCGGTGTGCCGGCGCCACAAGGCGGAGGATTAGCCTAGTGAGCCGCGGCTCTGGCGGCACCAATTTCTATAAACTTTCCTTTTAACACTGCTTTTGCTGTATCCCATAAGTTTTGATAAATTGTACTATTACCTTCACTTGTTTCCAGAAAGTTTTTGATTTCTTTTATGACCCACTCTTCCTTCAAGAGCGTGTTATTCAGTTTCTTTGTGTTTGCATATATTCTAGAGATTCCTGAGTTGCTGATTTCCAGCTTCATTGCATTGAGGTCCAAGAAGATACATGGTATTATTTCAGATTTTTTGCATTTGCTGAGACTTGCCTTATGGCATAGTATGTGGTCAATCCAAGAGAAAGGTCCATGCTCTGGTGAGAAAAATTTATATTCTGTGGCTTTAGGGTAGCAGGCTTTGTAGCTATCTGTTAGATCCATTTGATCTATAGAGTCGATTAACTGTTATTTCCTTGTTTATTTTCTTTCTGGTTGATCTGTCCATTGCTGAAAGTGGGGTAGTGAAGTCCCCCATTACTACTGTATTTGAGTGTGTATCTCCTTTTAAGTCCATTAACATTTCTTTTAGATAGGCAAGTGGCCTGTAATTAGGTGCATATACATTTATAATTGTCACATCTTCCTGTTGAATTGATCCTTTAATCATTATATAGTGTCTCTTTTAATAGTTTTTGTGTTAAAATCTATTTTTTCTGATATTATAATGGCTACACCAGCTCTTTTATGGTTTCTGTTAGCATAGAATATCTTTCTCCATCCTTTCACTTTCAGTCTGCATGCATCTTTGCAGCTATAGATCTGGGTGAGGAGGGCAAGGAGGGAGGTGGGCAAGGGGGATGCCCAGCCTCTCTTTTTATTCCTCTAAACCTTCTCTTTTTGCCCCACATGGAACTTTAAAAGCAGTTCACCAAGCTCTCGCTTGTACTATTATTGCAGCTCCATGGAGCCACAATTTCCCATCTCACCTGGTCTCTGGGGGCTGGAGCCAACGTCCCTGGTCTGAACTTCTGCCGCTTCTCTTTCTTATTTGTTCTTTTGACATGGACTTGCCCAGTCTTTTGGTCTCCAGCCAAATTCATTGAGAATTTCCCATGGCTCTATCTCTGGCATGTATCTTCTCTCCTTTTTAACTATCTATTTTGCCATGTGTGACTCAGATCATCTTGTTGCTATACCGCCATCTTGGGACCCCTACATTATGCTTTCTCTGTGAACTTTTTTGAAGCCCCTCATATATTCATCCCCTCTTCCATGAGCCACACACTAGCATTAAAAAGAAAAAGGACAGAATAAGTGTCCTTGATGTTCTTAAATGGGTTATATACTAGAAGGCCAAAGATAGAGGTGTGCACAAGAAACATTCGTGGCTGAGAAGCAGGAACCCTTATGGGACTTACCTCCTAGAGGAGGAAGTGCCTAAGCAGGAAAACAAATCAAAGTTAGGTTTGGGGTTATGTGGGAAGGGGGAAAGAAGTGTGACTACTGAGACACTAGAAGGGAGCCAGGAACTGGTGGGAAATGGAGCATGTTCCCAACAGAGGGTGACCTGCTCAAACAAAGCTCTGACTCATAAAGCAGGGTGACATATCGGGCTCGACAAGAATTGAGGACTGCTCCATCATAAAGTACAAGGGATGGAGAAAGTTCATCACTGAGCCTGGATAGGTGTGGGGTGTGGGCTAGGGCAGAGAGAGATGTTTATATGCTGATAGCGTTCATAAACTCCTACTGTATCAGGCATCTGGAAGGCTTCCTGGATCAGTCCTTCAAGTTAATTCTCAATTTATAGTCCCAAAATAATAATTGTGGTAGCTCCAAAAAAAAAAAAAAAAAGTGCTACAACTGGTTTCTGGGCCCTCTTTGGTACACTGCACGTGGAACTGCAAAAACTAATAAGTTGGCTATAATACCAAATTTTTTCAAATAGATTTCAGATGGTTTTGACTATTACTGGAAGGATTTACAAAACATTAACAAAGGGAGATTATAAATAGAAGTGGGAAAAGTTTACCTCTCAATTTGAATTCCTTATCATGCATGTTTCTTGCCTTTAAACAAAATAAAAGAACTAAAAAGACACATTTAATCCACAGCATAAAGAAGTTGTCAACATGAGTGTTTCAATGTATATTAATCCAAATTAAGTGTTTAGTCATCCAACAGAGATGGACAGAATAACATTAAAATAGCTGTATCTTCACAGTCTGAAAATACTACGGAATTGCACAGCTCTTTTGTACATCCTCTAGTAATATGGTCTTTTTCTTTCTAGTTTGCAGCTCATCTTGTGAAGATGAAATATCCAAGAATCTGTATTCTAGATGGTGGCATTAATAAGATCAAGCCAACAGGCCTGCTCACCATCCCATCTCCTCAAATCTGAAGAGCCAGGAGTATAACCATCAAAAGGACAGCGAGGCGTCAGCACCCAGCAGCACAGCGCTTCCTAGCTATGCCAATTAAGACAGAACTAGACACCCAGAGTGTTGAATTTCCATATAGCATTGTCACAAAACTTTAAGTCTTATGACCCAAATATTCAACTATCTCAGCAAGCAACTTGACTGTGCATGTATTGCTGAAAGAATTTTTCTTAACAGTGAAATCAGATCATGCATTTTTACCACACTGCCCCTAAAACCAGAGGAATTCAGCTGACACGGCAGATTTAACATTATCAAGAAATCCCAGTTCTGCGGAACTGAACAGCAATCCTAAAATGTATCATTTAGAAATATAGACTGAATGCAAGCCAGAGTCATCTTTTCATAACAAAAAATAAAAAGCTATTTACAATCTGTCCCTTATAAATAAATCTAAATGTGGTTCCAGCTGTGTGTGTGTGTGTGTATGTGTGTATGTTCAGAGGAAGTAGTTTAATCCATTGTATAAAAGAGTAATAGTTTATTCCCAGAAAAATAAAATTCAGAAGCCATTCATATTAGATAGAATATTTGTTCAGCTCCTATAGCAGAGAAACCAAAAACAGTGACTTAAACAAGTATACTGGTTTATCATATAAAATTCTACACAGTCAGCCCAGGACAAATAGACTGCATGGGTCATCATTAAGAAACGAGGTGTCTTTTCTAATCACTTTACCACCCACACTACATGGCTCATGTCTCATGGATGAAAATGGCTGCTCAGCTCCTACCATCACATCTGCAATCCAGAAAAAAGGAATGAAGGAAGGAGAGAGGATCTGAGAGAAAGGAAGGAAAGGAATAGGAAGGAAGAAGAAAGGAGGAAAAAGGAGGCATGCTACCATCCTTTAAGGGCATTAGTCAGAAGTTGCACGAATTTCTTCTGCTTGCTTAATTATGGGTCAGAACTTACACACATGCCACACAGTACAGATGGAAGAAAAACAGAATATAGTATTTGGTGCAATATCCTTGGCTAAAAACTATTACTTTGTAGGGAGATGAAAACTTACTGAGGGGCAGTTGGTGGTCTCTACCTCTGCCACATTATTTTAAAAATTAGCTACTGTACTTCATTGACTCTAAGACATATCACAATTCTTTATACCATGAAGGAGAAATTGCAGCCAGTAAATGACATACCGTAAATTACAAAATGTGCTCCCATTCCAGAAACCTGAAAGCAAGCAACTTCCATATCTTTTGACTACCTGCAGTTTTAACTAAAAGGGTTCATTAACTGGTGATGTATATTCTTCAATGCTAAGCCTGCCTAGGCAGGCCATTTCAGTAGCAGCCTAACTTTCTGGAACAAAGTTTTATTATCATTGTTGTTTGTTTTGTGTTCTTTGTATCTACTTTTTTTATTAAAGAATAGTTTACATCCCATTAAGTGCAACTTTTGCAGTGAGATTTCTGTCTTTTGCTACCATAAATAAGCCACTACATTGAAGATGCCCAATTAATGTCAAATGAAATTGAGTCTCTAGGAGGGTTAGAATCTATATAAATGGAGTAAAAAACAGCCCATGGTAATTTTTTCAATTGCCTCATTTATCTGGTACCTGTGATATATGAATAAACTGAATTATCAATTCAAATGAATAAAGAAAAGATTCTAAATTCATATCAAGTTCTAAAACTTGATAACTCAAAAAATTGGAACCCATAATTCCCAAAAAGATAATCTAAGTTATTTGCACCCTTTCCAGAGCAAAGAAATACTAGACTCAGAAAAAATATTTAAAATGCCTAATACTTAACCAAGAGTGAGAGACAGAAATTCCTTTATGTCAGAAATGAAGGGGAACTGAAAGACACAGCCGATTTGCCCCATAGGATGTCAGATATCAGTATAGGCCCTAGGAACTAGGGTTTTAACATGCACATTTGGATAGAAGACATAACCTTGGGCCTTCTGATATTTTTATTGATAAATATTCACCAAGTCAAAGAGCAGAAGCAAAATTATAATTTTTATGATATGTTTCTATTTCAGTGTTCAATTTCAAACATCCTTCAGAACTACCAACCTAGATTTGATATGGAAAATTATGTTATATAACAAGTGACACTTGATATTTAACGGCATAGGCAACTGCTCACACACAGCTTCTAGGTTTGGTAACCTAGTTTTATCTCATTTGTTAGGAACAGTATTCATTGTAAATTATGAAATAGTCATTTTTTAAAAGCCACATGTATATCTGTTCTGAGTAATGTTCTTGTTGATGCTTTATAATAGGTATGTACCACATGAAGACCAAATGTTGATCTTGGTAAATTCAGAATTCTATAGCTATCTGTGATATGCATAGCTTCTGCTGTGACTTCAGGACTAATACTCCTCCTAGATTGACATCCTTTAGTGTCCTATCTCATGCCTTTCAGGGGGCTATTTTTAGTTGTACTGTCTGTAGCCTTTCAGTAATCCTGTTTGATTTGAATGCTCACTGTAAGCAGTGAACAGTGAGTGGATGGCTACCAAAGCACTGGCTCGCCAACATTCCTGGATATTACACATTAATTCTCAACTCATGGGAGTGAAAACACTGTCCTCTCAAGGCTTAAGACTAACCTTGGAGCTAGAACAAATGCACTTAACACATTAGACCAGATTCTAAATACTGCTTCCAGTCATACTAAAAGATTTTACTTCTAATACTCTCAAATCTGTTTTATCTGGACATGACTTTTTAAAAAGCACTATATGGCACATCATTCTATGAAAAAGACTGTAGTAGTGTGATCACCAGCATTAAAACCTTAATTACTCCAGACAAAGGACCCTGAGTTCTCATTAACTCTGGAAATCTACCCCTATTTTGACCTCTGTTAAGTTTATTCTCAATTATATTAGCATACTTTTCAATCCTTTAGGGAAGAGTAATGTAATATTTATGTCCTTTATTGTGCCAGAACTGGCTCCTAGTGACTTGGGCGAGCTGAACATGCCCATCATTTCCTGAATTCAGTTAGTCCGGGGCCAGTGTTGTAGTGTGGCAGATAAAGTCGCCACCTACAATGCCAGCATCCCATGTGGGCTCCGATTCAAGTCCCGTCTGCTCCACTTCTGATCCAGCTCCCTGCTAATATGCCTGGGAAAGCAGCATAGAATGGTCCAAGTCCTTGAGCCCCTACACCCTTGTGGGAAACCCAGCTGAAGCTCTTGGCTTCTGACTTCTGTCTGGCCCAGCCATGGCCATTGCAGCCTTCTGGGGAGCAAGCCAGCAGATGGGAGATTCTCTTTGTAACTCTGACTTTCAAATTAATAAGTAAATCTTAAAAATAAATTCAGGCCGGCGCCGTGGCTCACTAGGCTAATCCTCCGCCTTGCGGCGCCAGCACACTAGGTTCTAGTCCCGGTCGTGGCGCCGGATTCTGTCCCGGTTGCCCTCTTCCAGGCCAGCTCTGCTGTGGCCAGGGAGTGCAGTGGAGGATGGCCCAAGTACTTGGGCCCTGCACCCCATGGGAGACCAGGAGAAACACCTGGCTCCTGCCATCGGATCAGCGCAGTGTGCTGGCCACAGCACGCCGGCCGCGGCAGCCATTGGAGGGTGAACCAATGGCAAAGGAAGACCTTTCTCTCTGTCTCTCTCTCTCACTGTCCACTCTGCCTGTCAAAAAAAAAAAAAAAAGAAAAAAAAGAAAAAAAAATTAAAAAAACATAAATTCAGTTAGTGATCTCACAGTGGTAGCCTATAGTAAGCCATATTAGGAGAATTTAAACCATAAAAGTGAGCAAACATCACAAATAAGGTCTTTCTTTTTATTCTAGTCTATTTATTTTGGAGAGCCCTTCAATAACACCAGCATACCATTGATTCTAACCATCCCAGAATAACCATATTATCCATAGATTCTAAATCATGAAGGTAAAAAGGTATAAACAATGATGCCTTCAATCCAGGCATCATTGTTCAAAATAAGAAAAGTGAAAGGGTTTTTGCAAAAATAATGTAAGCTAGTAAAGCATAGACTCAAATTTTGAATCTTGCTTTTCTGATCCTAGCCATTTGTCTCTTCATCATTTATAAGAACACTTCAAAAGTGTATGGGAAATGGGACTAAAATACGAGTTTATTGTGGTGCAAAGAAATTTTTTTCACAATATGTGGGCAATATGTGGATTTCAAAATTGGTTTTGTACCAAAATAAATTCATACTTTCAATCCATCACTGTACAATCTTCTGAAAGACCCTCCTACAGAGAAAGATACCAGTTCTGATTCATTATGCACTTAACTCCAGGCCAACTTTGGCTCTGTCCCTATGTAGTATGATACATGGGATTCAAAAATGAAGCACTGAAAATGTTTAAGCTGACTGCTGACTCTAGCTGTGGAAATGCCACTGAATCTGCTCTGAGAGAATACGTATGCGCCTCCTCGCCCTGTTCACAAATCTGCACGTAAAGATTTCAAGAAAGTGCATGCGAGTATTCCAGCCTGAGAGCAGAATCACTGTCTCAGGAACTCTTGTTAGCTCTACCCCTTCAAGACGTTACACAGAAAAATCCCAGTTGGGTAAACACATTGTTTATGTCTGCAGTAAAATCCAGATAGATTGAAGTTGGCCTTCAGACTGTCTTCATTTTAGCCAAGGACCAGCCTTGAATGATTAGAAAAACCCTGGTCTCAGTCATGTGGAAGGCTGAGGACAGGACCTCTGGGACAGGTGGATCTGTTAACCGTGAGCGAGGAGAAATAGGCATCGCTCAGGTCTTTGGGTAACTTGAAAATATTTTTCTATGTTCTGAGATAAACTACCCTGATAATATATTACTTTCTGGATAGCCTGTCTTTTCTCAAATTATCTTTAAGATTATTAATAATCCCATACACCATGATTCATAGCCATGGACTCTATATATGGTCATTAAGGATTTGAAAGGCATGTGAGGAATATGGCTACTAGATTGATGCCAAATGGCACAGTGGGTAGTTTCGAAAGTGATGTACAACCAGGAAAGTAATATTTGCTTTAATGGTTAATGAAGATCTTTCTAAAATGTCTATACTTGGGGCTGGTGTTGTGGTGTAGCAGGTTAAACAGGGACCTGTGCTGCCAGCATCCCATTTGACCACCTGTTTGAGTCCCAGCTGCTCTATTTCCAGTCCAGCTACCTGTTAATGCGCCTGGAAAAAAACTGGAAAAAATTATCTGTGTGCTTGGGCCCCTGACACCCAGTGGGAGATTTAGATGGAGTTCCTGGCTCCTGGCTTCAGCCTGGCCCAGACATGGCTGTTGCAGCCATTTGGGGAGTGAACCAGCAGATGGAAATTATCGCACTCTGTGTCTCTCCCTTTCTGTCTTTCTGTAACTCTGCCTTTCAAATGAATAAATAAATCTTTAAAAACATATACATGAAATCTCCATACTCATACAAAATCATCAATTAAGTATGACAACATAAGACAACAGGATAAAACATCTGACTAAATGTGTGCCCGGTGTGACATTTGACTTCTTATTCTGAGCCTGCTCCCTATTCCCAAAGATCCCAGGAGTTCTCAGCCTGGAAGTGGCCACTCCTGTCTCCTACCTGCCCTAGCATGACTGTGTCTTCCTGAGACTGGCTTTGGTATAAAGGCCTACTTCTAACAATTGGTGTAAATGAGTAGAACACATTTCCAGAGATTTTATCCATTTATATCTGTGTGGGACAGGGGGTGGGAGGAAGGTTATCATAGATATTAATTCAGAATTAGGAGATTAACTTGAGTTATTAGTTTTACCAAATCAGTCTGATAGGGTCTGATCAATATTAAAATTTTTTCAACCTTACTTTGGGCTACTACAGCTCAATTACAGTTCTGCTAAATTGTAATTTATGGTTAACTTACAATATTTTTCTTTCATATCAACCTGCCTGAAAGTCAGATAGTCATTTTGATTTATGCTACTATTTGCTGTTTATAAAGAAGCATGAATCTTGTGTTTTCCCGTGCAAAATTTTTTGAGACATCCCTCTCCTTTATCACATTAAATTACCCTGCATGAATACTAAGCAAATTAAGCCTAACAGCATCTCAGATAAAAGACAAAGACTAGTTCGGATTTCAGAAGTAAATATACCTACAGATATGTTTATTGCTATTTTTAAAAGATAAAAACAGAAACTCTGTAAACATGAAATGCATTAATTGGGCAGGTAAGCCAATATCTCAATATATAAATCACACGTGTCTGTGTGTATGTATGTGCAACTGAATGAAATAATTAAAGGATGATTTTAATAAATTAAATCTTAACTAACTCATTTAAACAAATTCTGGAGATGTTATTCCAAAATGAATCCTGTGGTGCTTGTATCAACTATTTTAAACTTCAGTGATGACTTAAATAACATGTAAAACTAGAGGTTACTACCTCTATAGAACTCACATAAGATGATGATGATTCAAACAGAAGCTACCTCTATTAAGTGTCCTATAATTGTATGACATTCTGAAAATAATTTAAAATTGGCTCTTTTGATTAATATAAAAATTCATATTAAGGTTAATTATTGTCAAATTCTGTTCAACAAATAATGATGAAAATAATTAATTGTAATTATTTAGCCCCTTTAATTAGCTTGTCCTGCCCAGGACATTAATAGAAGCTTTAAAAAAAAAAAAAAAAAAAGGAAAATGTGCTAGGAGGCATTTATTGTGAGGCCTGATTATATCTTTATATGACTATTATTGGAGGTGTATTTTATTAGTTGCCAACTAAAACAAAATGATGATTTTTAGGATCTAAACAAAATGCTAAATAATAAAAAATTAATTGTAGAAAACTAGCCAAATAGAAACAGCAAATTTTTAAAGGGGCCCACTGACAAGTCCAAAGGCTGCCATCCAGAACATACGCCCTCTACCTGACACAGCTGGCTCTAGATCGTGATGATGTTGTTGTTCCTTGAGAGGACTGGGTGCCCGAGCTACCACAGGGCAGGTGAAGCCTTCATTCCTCCCTGAAGGCTTTCCCCGCAAAGTGGCAGTCAGATTTTTTCATTTACCCAGATCTTGGAAGGCTGAAATGGGGAAAGACTGGCTGGAGTTTCAGGTTGGCTGGCATGGTTGAGAGAGGCATTGAACTTTCTCAAGGATCTTTCATTTCACAATACTAAGTACACTTAAGCTCCCTAGAAGCATGGTTAATCTTGCCTGATGCAGCTCTATTTAGGAAGCTCAGCCCTCGACTGTGATGAAAATAATGGCTTCTGTCAGAGCAAGGTCTTTAGATTTCCAGTGTCAGCACTTAACCTCCAGACACTTTGAGAATAGGAAATGCAGGGGGTCTTCAAAAAGTTTATGGAAAAATGCTTGAAAAAAATGCATGGGTTTCTAAACATTTTTGCGTCAAAATAAATGAGTTTTTTTTTTTTATTTTACCGTGCAATGAATTTGTTGAAATCCCTACATGTGTTTTAAGATCCCATTAAGAATAAATTGAGATAACATGGAAGATGTATGCATAGAGAAACCAAAAACTCATCTCCTTCTCCACAGAGAAGAATTCAAATAGTAAGTAAACAACTCCATCATTAGGTGAGTGCCTAAAAAACACTGAAACTTGGGCAAGGGAGCTTGGAAAACCACACACGAACACAGAGACCTGTGATGACAGCATGAAGAGAGGAATGAAGTGTACAATCAACTGCAACTTTGGGCCCGTGGTTAGGGGGAGTTCTCATTGCAGGGAAAAGGGTAACAAGAGCTCCAGCACACCCCTCCTCCAGGGGCGTCAGATGTCGGCAGTGTTCGCTCCAGGAAGGATCACAGCCATCGCAGCCTTGCAGCCCAGCAAGGTGAGCTACCTAAGTTAAGATGGTAGCTTTGTGTCAGAGAAGCAGACTCCAGGCCAAGGCGGTGTGATGCCATGTTGAGGAAGTGTCACTGTGGGAACCCGTACTGTCCTGAAGAACAGAAATCTCTACCTATTCTCATCCTTTGGAAACCATTGGCATTCAAACACACTGGCAGAAA
Organism: Oryctolagus cuniculus; assembly: GCF_964237555.1. Taxonomy (NCBI): domain Eukaryota; kingdom Metazoa; phylum Chordata; class Mammalia; order Lagomorpha; family Leporidae; genus Oryctolagus; species Oryctolagus cuniculus. The sequence continues at coordinate 59,098,609 of NC_091439.1, forward strand.
GGACTGCCACCTCACAAACCCAACTGGACCCAGCAGCAACAGTGACCCCAGGGACTCCCGCCTCTCCCCCTCCCCCACAGCTGCACGTGCTTCCTCAGACACACCATAGCTACCTACCCTGGATTTGTGCGTGTGTGTGATTGGGGGATTTTACCAGAGGGAAGAATCCATGGTCCCCATTGATAACTGAGTCTGGCTAGGAGGGATGGCATGGGGCTGGGCACCCATGCAGGACTGTGAGGTGCCCTCAGCCTCTCAACATATCACAGACTCCAGAGCTCAAACAGCCAAGGAGGAGCACCCACAGGCAGCTGGCTCTGGGAGCATTTCTGCTCTCTCCATGGATGGGACAGGCTAATGGGGTAGAAGAGACCCTCTGCACCCCACGACTGTGGGAGCCTTGTGTGCTGAGACTGTGGGAACTCTGCAAAGTAGGGCCAGGGTATATCTAGGACTCTGGCAATAAGTGTGTGTGTGGCACCAGGGACTCAGAGTTCCCTGATTACCTGGGATGGGTCATTGCAGAGGGATCTATGCTCACAAGGAGGACTGTACAGATCCTATATGCAGTTCATATGGCAGCACAGAGTGTTACACCCACTGAAAAATACCTTCAACATTGAGCACCTTGGACAAGAGGAGGTGAGGGGTGTGATAATGCCAACAGAGGTGGTCATACTTGCCCCTTGCTGACATTAGAGATCTGTGTTTCCAAACCTGGGTGTAACCCTGGATACTCTCCGCACCGTGGAGCACTGACCAGACTTCCCTGGTCACACCTAGCATACATCTCTAGGTATTCCCTGAAAGAAAAGTCACAATAATAAGCCATGGAGGCATAGTTCAAAGACAAAAGCTATCAGAGGAAAAAACCAACACAGATTTCCACAAATGCCTAAAAATAAATGCGGAAATTCAGTAATTAAGAATAAGAAAGACAACGGGACTCCCCCAAGGAACACAACACTTCAATATTAGAATGGGAAGATGAAGAGATTGCTGAAATACCTGGAGAGGAATTAGGAAGATTGATCGTAGGGTTACTCAGAAGCAATGAGAAGCAAATTCAGGGGTTAAAGAAATCCATGCATGATGTGGACTAAGAAATTTCCCATGAGATTGAGATTTCAAAGAGAAATCACACTGAAATATTAGAAATGAAGGATTCAATGTGTGAAATAAAAATTACAGTATAAAGCCTTAACAACAGACTTGGTGACTCAGAAGAAAGATCATCTGAACCAAAGACAAATCTTTGGAAAATCTCAGTCATTTCAAGAAAAGTAAGGAAGTTAGAAAGTGAGGGAAGGAGGAAGGGAGGGGTTGGGGAGGAAGGGAGAGCAGGGGAGGGAGAGAAGAAGGAAGGGAGAAGACATTCAGAAAATTAAAAATGGTGTTGGAGATTTAAGGGATACTATCAAATGACCCAACATACAGGTTTTAGGAGTTTCTGGGGTGTGGAAAGAGAATGGAGTAGAAGGCGTATTCAGTGAAATAATTACAGAGAACTTCCCTGGTTGGGAGAAAAAAAGGGATGTCCCAGCACACAGGCACACAGAACTCCTTATAGACAGCAGAAAAGATTTTCACCGTGACACATTGTAGTCAACCATTCAACAGTAAAGCATAAAGAAGATTATAAAATGTGCACAAGAGAAATGCCAATTACTTTTAGGGGATCTCCAATTATACTCACAGCTGACTTCTCATCAGAAACCATATAGGCTAAGAGAATGGAGAGGCTTAGTCCCAGTCTTAAGATTAAAAAAAAAAAAAAAAAAAAAAAAAAAAAAAAAAAAAAAAAAAAACTGTCAACCCAGAATACTGTACCCTGCAAAGCTCTCATTTATGAATGAAGGTGAAATAAAGGCCTCCCATAATAAGCAGAAATTGAAAGAATTTGTCATACTCATCCTGCCTTACAATTGATGCTTAAGCATGTCCTATGCACAGAAACACAAATAGTCATCATTATCAAAGGATGTGAAGACAGAAAATCTAGTAAAAGCAAAAAGGAAATCCAAAGCAAACAATAGGAATATTTATGGAAAATTGGCAGGGCCAAGTTGTTACTTATCAATAGTAACCTTGAATGTAAATGGCCTAAATTCTCCAATTACAAGATACAAATTTGCTGAACGGAATAAAAAAAGACCCATCTTTTTTATGCCTATAAGAAACACACCTCACCAACAAAGATGCAGACTGAAATTGAAAGGATAGAAAGAGATATTCCATGCTAAGGGAAAGCAAAAATGAGCAGGAGTAGCCATCCTAATATCAGACAAAATAGACTTGAACACAAAAGCTGTTAAAACAGACAAAGAAGAGCACTATGTAATGACTAAAGGATAAATTCAAAAGGAAGATGTGACTATAATAAATGTATATGCACCCAATGCCAGGACACCTGGCTATTTAAAACAAATGTTTAGGACATAAACAGAGACATGGACTCTAATACAATAGAATGGGAGACTTCAACATCCCACTTTCATCAATTGACACATCAAAATAGACAGAAAATGAACAAAGAAACAACAGAGTCAATATATACTATGGATCAAATAGACCTAACTGATATCTACAGAACCTTTCATCCCACATTGAAGAATATACATTCTTTTAATCAGTACATAGAATTTTCTCATATGCAAAGTGATAATATAAGTATCAGCAAATTCTAAAAAACTGAAATCATACCATGCATGACCACAATGGAATTAAGCTGGAAATTAACAACTCAAGAATCTCTAGAACATATGCAAACACAAGGAGATTGAACATCATGCTCCTGAATGAGCATTGGGTCATAGAAGAAATGAAAAGGGAAATCAAAAAATTTCCTGGAAATGAATGAAGATGACAATACAGCATATCAAAATATATGGGATACAACAAAAGCAATGGTAAGAGGGAAATTTAGCAATTGGTGTTAACAACAAGAAATTAGAAAGTCATCAAATAAATGAATTGTCAGTGCATCTCAAGGACCTAGAAAAATAGCAAACCAAAGCCAAAATTAGTAGGAGGAAAGAAATAATTAAAATTAGAGGACAGATAAACAAAATTGAAACAAAGAAAATATAAATTATTGGTGAAATGAAGATCTGTTTTTAAAAAAAATAAGCAAAAATGATACGCCATTGGTCTAAGCAGAAACCAAAAAAAAAGGGGGGGGAGAAAGCCCAAATTAATAAAATCAGATATGATAAAGGAGTTGTAACAACAGATGCCACAGAAATAAAAATAATTTTCAGGAAGTAATACAAACACCTACATGGCAAAAAAATTGGAAAGTCTGCAAGAAATGGATAGGTTTCTGGACACATAAAATCTACCTAAATTGATCATGAAGACATAGGAAACAAACAGACCAATAACTAAGATGGAAATTGAATCAGTAATAAAGACACTCTCAACAAAGAAAAGCGCAGGAATAGATGACTTCACTGCTGAATTCTACCAGACATTTAAAGAACTAATTCCAATTCTTCTCAAGCTACTCAAAACAATTGAAAGGAAGAAAATCCTCCCAAACTTCTAGGAAGCCTGCATCACCTTAATTCCTAAACCACAGAAAGATAGAACAGAGAAAGAGAACGACAGACAAATATCCCTGATGAACATAGATACAAAAATCCTCAACAAAATACTAGCTAATTGAATCCAACAAACCATGAGCAAGATCATTCACCCACATCAAGTGGGATTTATCCTGGTTATGCAGGGATGTTTCAACACATGCAAATCAATAAATGTCATACATCACATTAACAATCTGAAGAATAAAAAACATGATTATTGCAACTGATGCAGAGAAAGCACTTGATAAAACATAACAACGTTTCATGATGAAAATCTTAAGCAAATTGGGCATAGAAGGAACATTTCTCAACACAATCAAGGCAATTTATGACAAACACACAGTCAGCATCTAACTGAATGGGGAAAAGTTGGAAGCACTTCCACTAAGATACACTAATAGATAAGAATGCCCGCTCTCACCATTGCTATTAAGTGTAGTCTTGGATGTTTTCTCCAGAGCCATCAGGCAAGCAAAAGAAATCAAAGAAATACAAATTGAAAAAGAAGGAGTCAGGGCCGGCGCCGCAGCTCACTAGGCTAATCCTCCGCCTTGCGGCGCCGGCACACCGGGTTCTAGTCCCGGTCGGGGCACCGGATTCTTTCCCGGTTGCCCCTCTTCCAGGCCAGCTCTCTGCTGTGGCCAGGGAGTGCAGTGGAGGATGGCTCAGGTGCTTGGGCCCTGCACCCCATGGGAGACCAGGAAAAGCACCTGGCTCCTGGCTCCTGCCATCGGATCAGCGCGGTGCACTAGCCGCAGCGCGCCGGCCACGGCGGCCATTGGAGGGTGAACCAACGGCAAAGGAAGACCTTTCTCTCTGTCTCTCTCTCTCACTGTCCACTCTGCCTGTCAAAAAAAATAAATTAATTAAAAAAAATAAAAAAAAATTCTTTAAAAAAAAAAGAAAAAGAAGGAGTCAAATTATCCCTATAATCTCTACAATGAATATTACAAAACATTAAAGAAATAGAAGAATACATCAAAATAAAATCTTTCATGTTCATGGATTGGAAAAAACCATATCATCAAAATGTCCATTCTACTGAAGGGAATTCACAATCTCAGTCAAAATACCAAAGACTTTCTTCTCAAATCTAGAAAAAAAATATGCTAAAATTCATATGGAAACACAAGAGACCCTGAATAGCTAAAGCAATCTTAAACAACAAAGACAAAGCTCGGGTCATCACAATACCCGATTTCAAGACATGATACAGGACAGTTATAACAAAAACAGCCTGAAATTTACTCAAAAATACACATGTAGACCAACGGAACAGAATAGAAATCCCAGAAATCAATCCAAACATCTGCAACCAATTTTTGGCAAATGAGCTAAAAATCAATCCCTGAAGGAAGGACAGTCTCTACAAAAAAAAATGGTGCTGGCAAAATTGGACAAAACTCTGCAAGGCATTGTCCTAGGCAACAACTACATGGAAAAGATCCCAGATGCACAGGCAATCAATCAATATCTAAATAGATAAATGTGATTACATCAAACTGAGAGGCCTCTGTACTGCAAAAGAAACACTAAACCAAGTAAGGAGGCAATGGAAACAATGGGAGAAAATATTTGCAAACTGTGAAACTGATAAAGGACTGATATCATATCTAAAATCTATAAAGAGATCAAGAAACTCAGCAACAATATAACAATCCAGTTAAGAAGTCATTGAAGGACTGAGCGGGCATTTTTCTTTTCTTTCTTTTTTTTTTTTCACCTCCAGCAGAGGCTGTATTCAACTTTATGACTTAAAATGCAGTGACATCCTTATAGGCCCCAATATTAATTAAGCAATGTAAATTAATATTTCTATTTTTATGGGTGAATGATAACAGCAATACACCATAAACACTGCCACCCATATCCAATGAGAACTGAAGCTTGGATTAGTTTACTAGAGCTCATCCATCTGAGTTAATTGATACCTTGTTAAAATCATCAGTCTGAGAAATGTATTTGTAATGTACTTAAGTAGATCACAAAAGTGGAAGTATATTTTAAAGCATTGAAATACAATGTATACAAAGAGGTATAAAATTATATTCCAACCTTCAAAAAGCTTCAGTCTTTAGAAGAGGAAATAGGAGAGGAGGCAAGATGGCGGAATAGGAAGGGAACACACTAATAGTCCGGGGAGAGACAGTTTAATAAAAGTGGAGATACTGCAGGTTCAAGGAAGAGTAGGGGAGGAAACAGCAGAAGAAACTCTTCCGGAACGCGTGATTCACAGTGGACCTGCGTAGAGAGCGTGGGAGCCCACAGTTCGGGACACCAGCGGCAGACTCAACACACCAGCGCTGGAACGCGAGGTGAGCCGAACCTCAATAGCCCGAGACACCAGCAGGCAAGTGGAGAGAGAAGACTAGAGGGAACGACCCCCGGGGGGGAAAAGTTCACCAGGCTAACTGGAAGAGAGAGAGAGAAAAAAAAAAAAAGGTTTCTCCCTCTCCGCTCACCTCTCAAGGGCGAGCAAGACAAAGAGCAGGCACCATCTTGGACATACGTCATAAGCAGAGCGACCTCAGGTCTGCACCGGCCCTGAGCCTAGCAGAAAAACCTGACTCTGGGTGGGGCGAATTAACAGGAGATTAGGACCTAGTAAATTTGTGGTGCTACTGAACTGAGACTGTGAAAAAAGAGACGGTGGGGGAGAGAACTCACGGAATTCACGTGAGCACTCTCCAGAGACGCTACAATTCCGTAACTTTGGCAACCCAGTGGGAGACTGAAGGAGAATCTGAGCCCACCCTGAGGGCAGAACAGATTCCCTGTGTGGTCCTTGGGAAAGAGCTTCCAATCTCTGGCTCCTGTGGGTATATCATTTGCCTGTTAACTACCTCCATCTTCGTTCAGCTGTGTGGAATTACTTCCCTTTTGAATCAAAAAAAGAGAGAGAGAGAGAGAGAGATCTACCACGCCTAACCTGAGAGTGTCACCTTTGGCACACCAAACAGAGCTCTCAGGCCACACCCATCTCAAGCCCTAAGGCTCCATCAAAAACAGACAGTCCACTTAATCTAGAGTCATAGTATAACAAGGAAAAGCACCACAGTGAAGAAACCAAATATCTCCAATATGCCAAATAACAAACGCAAAAACCGAGGCAATAAAAACAAGGAAGTCACCATGACGCCCCCAAATGAAAAAGACACCCCAATTCAAGATTATGAAGATGATGACATAGAAGAAATGCAAGAAGCAGATCTCAAAAAATTGATAAGAACATTAAGAAGTTCTCAAAAACAAATGCTTGAACTACAGAAATCCTTAATGGACAAGATAGAAAATCTCTCTCGTGAAAATGAAATATTAAGGAGGAATCAAAATGAAACAAAACAACTAGTACAACAGGAAACTGTGATAGTGATGAGAAATCTTAATGAAGTGAAGAATTCAATAAATCAAATGAAAAACACAATAGAGAGCCTTACAAACAGAATGGGTGAAGCAGAAGAGAGAATATCGGACTTGGAAGACAGAGAACAGGAAAGGATACAATCAGACCAAAGAAAAGAAGAGGAAATTAGAAATCTAAAACATATTGTCAGGAATCTTCAGGATACTATTAAAAAACCCAACATTCGGGTTCTAGGAGTTCCTGAAGGCATGGAGAGGGAGAAAGGATTAGAAGGCCTTTTTAGTGAGATATTAGCAGAAAATTTCCCAGGTTTGGAGAAGGACAGAGAAATCCTAGTACAGGAAGCTCACAGAACCCCTAATAAACACGACCAAAAGAGATCCTCACCACGACACGTTGTAATTAAACTCTCCACAGTGAAACATAAAGAAAAGATCCTAAAATGTGCAAGAGAGAAACGTCAGATTACTCTCAGAGGATCTCCAATCAGAATCACAGCTGACTTCTCATCAGAAACCCTACAAGCTATAAGGGAATGGCGAGATATAGCCCAGGTACTAAGAGAGAACAACTGCCAGCCCAGAATATTATATCCTGCAAAGCTCTCATTTGTGAATGAAGGTGAAATAAAGACTTTTCATAGCAAACAGAAATTGAAAGAATTTGTCGCCACTCGTCCAGCCCTGCAAAAGATGCTTAAAGATGTGTTACACACAGAAACACAGAAACACGGTCATCAATATGAAAGAAGGTAAAGGAAGGAAACCTCACAGCAAAAGATCACAGGGAATTCAAAGCATATATTAGAACTTATCTTTGGCAAATGGCAGGGCAAAGTTACCACTTATCATTAGTCACATTGAACGTTAATGGCCTGAACTGTCCAGTTAAAAGACACTGATTGGCTGATTGGGTTAAGGAACAAAACCCATCTATTTGCTGCTTACAAGAAACACATCTTTCCAACAAAGATCCATACAGACTGAAAGTGAAAGGCTGGAAAAAGATATACCATGCCAACAGAAATGAAAAAAGAGCGGGCGTAGCCATCTTAATATCGGACAACATAAACTTTACCACAAAAACTGTTAAGAGAGACAAAGAGGGACACTATATCATGATTAAGGGATCAATACAACAAGAAGATATAACAATTATCAATGTATATGCACCTAACTACAGGGCACCAGTTTATCTAAAAGATTTGTTAAGGGATTTAAAGGGAGACTTAGACCCCAATACAATAGTACTGGGGGACTTCAATACTCCACTCTCAGAAATAGATCAACCGGACAGAAGATCAACAAGGATACAGTAGATTTAAACAACACTATAGCCCAAATGGATCTAACAGATATCTACAGAACTTTCAATCCTACAGCTAAAGATTTTACATTCTTCTCAGCAGTACATGGAACCTTCTCTAGGATTGACCACATACTAGGCCATAAAGCAAGTCTCAGCAAATTCAAAAGAATTAGAATCATACCATGCAGCTTCTCAGACCATAAAGGAATGAAGTTGGAAATTAGCAACTCAGGAATCCCTAGAGCATACACAAACACATGGAGATTGAACAACATGCTCCTGAATGAACAATGGGTCATAGAAGAAATTAAACGAGAAATCAAAAATTTTCTGGAAGTAAATGAGGATAACAGCACAACATACCAAAACTTATGGGACGCAGCAAAAGCAGTGTTAAGAGGAAAGTTTATATCAATAGGTGCCTACATCAAGAAATTGGAAAGGCACCAAATAGATGAGCTTTCAACGCATCTCAAGGATCTAGAAAACCTACAGCAAACCAGACCCAAATCTAGTAGGAGAAGAGAAATAATTGAAATCAGAGAAGAAATCAACAGGATTGAATCAAGAAAAACATTACAAAAAATCAGCCAAACGAGGAGCTGGTTTTTTGAAAAAATAAACAACATTGACACCCCATTGGCCCAACTAACTAAAAAAAGAAGAGAAAAGACCCAAATCAATAAAATCAGAGATGAAAAAGGAAACGTAACAACAGACACCACAGAAATAAAAAGAATCATCAGAAATTACTACAAGGACTTGTATGCCAGCAAACAGGGAAACCTATCAGAAATGGATAGATTCCTGGACACATGCAACCTACCTAAATTGAACCAGGAAGACACAGAAAACCTAAACAGACCCATAACTGAGACAGAAATTGAAACAGTAATAAAGGCCCTCCCAACAAAGAAAAGCCCAGGACCAGATGGATTCACTGCTGAATTCTACCAGACATTTAAAGAAGAACTAACTCCAATTCTTCTCAAACTATTCAGAACAATCGAAGAAGAGGGAATCCTCCCAAATTCTTTCTATGAAGCCAGCATCACCCTAATTCCTAAGCCGGAAAAAGATGCAGCACTGAAAGAGAATTACAGACCAATACCCTGATGAACATAGATGCAAAAATCCTCAATAAAATTCTCACCAATAGAATGCAACAACACATCAGAAAGATCATCCACCCAGACCAAGTGGGATTTATCCCTGGTATGCAGGGATGGTTTAATGTGCGCAAGACAATCAACATGATACAACACATTAACAGACTGCAGAAGAAAAACCATATGATTACCTCAATAGATGCCGAGAAAGCATTTGATAAAATACAACACCCATTCATTATGAAAACTCTAAGCAAACTGGGTTTGGAAGGAACATTCCTCAATACATTCAAAGCAATCTATGAAAAACCCACAGCCAACGTCCTATTGAATGGGGAAAAGCTGGAAGCATTTCCACTGAGATCTGGTACCAGACAGGGATGCCCACTCTCACCACTGCTATTCAATATAGTTCTGGAAGTTCTAGCCAGATCTATTAGGCAAGAAAAAGAAATTAAAGGGATACAAATTGGGAAGGAAGAACTCAAACTATCCCTCTTTGCAGATGATATGATTCTTTATTTAGGGGACCCAAAGAACTCTACTAAGAGACTATTGGAACTCATAGAAGAGTTTGGCAAAGTAGCAGGGTATAAAATCAATGCACAAAAATCAACAGCCTTTGTATACACAGACAATGCCATGGCTGAGGAAGAACGTCTAAGATCAATCCCATTCACAATAGCTACAAAAACAATCAAATACCTTGGAATAAACTTAACCAAGGAAGTTAAAGATCTCTATGACGAAAATTACAAAACCTTAAAGAAAGAAATAGAAGAGGATACCAAAAAATGGAAAAATCTTCCATGCTCATGGATTGGAAGAATCAATATCATCAAAATGTCCATTCTCCCAAAAGCAATTTATAGATTCAATGCAATACCAATCAAGATACCAAAGACCTTCTTCGCAGATCTGGAAAAATTGGTGCTGAAATTTATATGGAGGCACAAGAGACCTCGAATAGCTAAAGCAATCTTGTACAACAAAAACAAAGCCGGAGGCATCACAATACCAGATTTCAGGACATACTACAGGGCAGTTGTAATCAAAACAGCATGGTACTGGTACAGAAACAGATGGATAGACCAATGGAACAGAATTGAAACACCAGAAATCAATCCAAACACCTACAGCCAACTCATATTTGATCAAGGGTCCAAAACCAATCCCTGGAGTAAGGACAGTCTATTCAATAAATGGTGCTGGGAAAATTTGATTTCCACATGCAGAAGCATGAACCAAGACCCCTACCTTTCACCTTACACAAAAATCCACTCAACATGGATTAAAGACTTAAATCTACGACCTGACACCATCAAATTATTAGAGAGCATTGGAAAAACCCTGCAAGATATAGGTACCGGCAATGACTTCTTAGAAAACACCCCAGAAGCACAGGAAGTCAAAACCAAAATTAACATTTGGGATTGCATCAAATTGAGAAGTTTCTGTACTGCAAAAGAAACAGTCAGGAAAGTGAAGAGACAACTGACAGAATGGGAAAAAATATTTGCAAACTATGCAACAGATAAAGGGTTGATAACGAGAATCTACAAAGAGATCAAGAAACTCCAAAAATAAATAAATAAATAAATAAAAAGAAACTCCACAAGATCAAAACAAACAACCCACTTAAGAGATGGGCCAAGGACCTCAATAGACATTTTTCAAAAGAGGAAATCCAAATGGCCAACAGGCACATGAAAAAATGTTCAAGGTCACTAGCAATCAGGGAAATGCAAATCAAAACCACAATGAGGTTCCACCTCACCCCAGTTAGAATGGCTCACATACAGAAATCTACCAACAATAGATGCTGGAGAGGATGTGGGGAAAAAGGGACACTAACCCACTGTTGGTGGGAATGCAAACTGGTTAAGCCACTATGGAAGTCAGTCTGGAGATTCCTCAGAAATCTGAAGATAACCCTACCATTCAACCCAGCCATCCCACTCCTTGGAATTTACCCAAAGGAATTTAAATTGGCAAACAAAAAAGCAGTCTGCACATTAATGTTTATTTCAGCTCAATTCACAATAGCTAAGACCTGGAACCAACCCAAATGCCCATCAACAATAGACTGGATAAAGAAATTATGGGACATGTACTCTATTGAATACTATACAGCAATCAAAACCAGTGAAACCCAGTCATTTGCAACAAGATGGAGGAATTTGGAAAACATCATGCTGAGTGAATTAAGCCAGTCCCAAAGGGACAAATATCATATGGTCTCCCTGATTGGCGACAACTAACTCAGCACCAAAGGGGAAACTTGTTGAAGTGAAATGGACACTGTGAGAAACAGTGACTTGATCAGCTCTTGTCCTGACGGTTGATGTACAATGTAATACTTTATCCATTTTAGTATTTTTTTTTGTTCTAGTACCATTGGTTGAACTCTGTAATTAACATACAATTATTCTTAGGTGTTTAAATTTTAACTGAAAAGTGATCCCTGTTAGGAATTTGGAAAACATTATGTTGAGTGAAATAAGCCAATCCCAAAGGGACAAATACCACTTGTTCTCCTTGATAAGTGACAACTAACTGAGCACCAAAAAGGAAACCTGTTATAGTGAAATGAACACTATGAGAAACGGTGACTTGATCAGCCCTCACTCTGACTGTTGATGAGCAGCTTAATATGTTATCCGTCTTAGTATTTTTTTTGTTTGTTCTACTTAATACTTTTGGTTGAATACTGTAATCAATACACAATTCTTCTTAAGTGCTGAAACTTAACTGAAAAGTGATCGCTGTTAAATATAAGAGTGGGAATAAGAGAGGGAAGAGATGTGCAATTCGGGACATGCTCAAGCTGACTTGCCTCAAACAGTAGAGTTAGAAACATACCAGGGGATTCAAATTCAATCCCATCGAGGTGGCATGTACCAATGCCATCTCACTAGTCCCAGTGATCAATTTCTGTTCACAATTGATCGTAATGATAGGACTAAGAACCAAAGGGATCACATAAACAAGACTAGTGTCTGCAAATACTAGCTGATAGAATAAAAAAGGGAGAGAATGGTCCAACATGGGAAGTGAGATACACAGCAGACCCATAGAATGGCAAATGACCTAACAGCACTCTGGCCTCATAATCAACCCTTAAGGCATGCGGATCCGGCTGAAATACCCATGAGAGTATTTCAGGCATGGAAAGCCAAGACACTCTGGGGGGGGGGAATTAAATGAAAGATCTCCGCGAGTGAGATCCCAGTGGAAAGAATGGGTCATCAAAGAAGGAGGTACCTTTCTCTGAAGGGAGGAGAGAACTTCCACTTTGACCATGGCCTTGTCTAAAAATGATCAGAGTCGGTGAACTCAAGAAGCTTCCATAGCCTTGGCAGCTCATGACAAGAGCCTAGGGTGATTACTGATGCCATAAACAAGAGTGTCAATTTGTTAAGTCAACAACAGGAGTCACTGTGCACTTACTCCTCATGTAGGATCTCTGTCCTTAATGTGCTGTACATTGTGATTTAATGCTATAACTAGTACTCAAACAGTATTGTTCACTTTGTGTTTCTATGTGGGTGCAAACTGTTGAAATCTTTACTTAATATATGCTAAACTGACCTTCTGTATATAAAGAGAATTGAAAATGAATCTTGATATGAATGGAAGGGGAGAGGGAGCGGGAAAGGGGAGGGTTGGGGGTGGACGGGAAGTTATGGGGGGAAGACTGTAATCCATAAGCTGTACTTTGGAAATTTATATTCATTAAATAAAAGTAAAAAAAAAAAAACAAATTGCTCACAAAAAAAAAGAAGATTGTGTTCATAAAGGTATAATTCTCCTGTTGTGACTTCTTAAAGGGATTGTTGTGGAGGAGCACACCACAAACCAAAAAATGTATTTAGATTTAACGTTGATGAAGTAAACTTCCTTTTTTGGATTTTTAAAAAACTTTTATTTAATAAATATAAATTTTGAAAGTACAACTTTTGGATTATAGCAGCTTTTCCCCCCCATAACCTCCCTCCCACCCACTACCATCCCAACTCCCATTCCCTCTCCCATCCCATTCTTCATCAAGATTCATTTTCAATTATCTTTATATACAGAAGATCAACTTGGTATATACTAAGTAAAGATTTCAACAGTTTTCACCCTCAGACACACAAAGTATAAAGTACTATTTGAGTAGTAGTTTTACCATTAATTCACATAGTACAACACATTAAGGACAGAGATCCTACATGGGGAGCAGGTGCACAGTGACTCCCTTAGTTGATTTAACAATTGACACTCTTATTTATGATGTCAGTAATTACCCAAGGCTCTTGTCATGAATTGCCAAGGCTATGGAAGCCTCTTGAGTTCACAAACTCCGACCTTATTTAGACAAGGCCATACATAATCAAAGTGGAAGTTATCTCCTTCCTTCAGAGAAAGTTACCTCCTTCTTTGATGGCCTGAGTGGGCATTTTTCAAGAGAAGAAATTCAATGACCAACAGACACATGCAAAAATTCTCAGGATTACTAGCCATCAGGGAAATGCAAATCAAAACCACAATGATGTTTCACCTCACCCAGTTAGAATGGCTCTCATACAGAAATCAACAAATAATGAATGCTGGCAAAGATGTTGGAGAAAAACCACCCTAATCCACTGTTGGTAGGAATGAGGACTAGTACAGCCATTATGAAAGACAGAGATATTTCAGAAAGCCAAAAATAGCTATACCACATAACCCAGCAATCCCACTCCTTTGAATTGAGTCAAACAAAATTAAATCATCAGATAAAAGTGTTATCTGTACCCCCATGTTTATTCTAGCTCAAGTCACAATAGCTGAGATATGGAATTAACCCAGATGTCTATTATCTGAAGATGGGATAAAGAAATTGTGGTTTATGTATAGAATGGAGATATACTCAGCCACTAAAGACAATGCAATACTGTCTTTTGGGGGGAAAAAAAAGGATGTAACTGGAAACCATTATACTCAGTGAAACAAGCCAGTCCCCAAAACACAAATACCATATATTTTCTCTGATTTGTAGTAACAAATAGAATATCCAAAATGTAATGTATAGGAGTGAAATTCACAATTTGAGATGCAATGATTTTTACAGCCCTTGTGTCTATTGTTGAGGAACAGTATATTTTTCTTCTTACTATTTGTTGCGCTCTTTACTTAGTGTAGGATTAACTTTATGAAGATAAAGTAATCTGAAAGTAGATCATCATAAAAATTGAAAGGGGATAACAGAGGAATGAGAAGGAAGGGCTGGGGTGAGAAGTAACACTATGATCATAAATCTGTACATATGAACTACATTAAATTTGTTTTCCTTAATTAAAAAAACTAATTAGAAATAGTACAATAAAAAAGAAGATTTGGACAATCTAAAAATACCCATAGAAAGCAATAGGATTGAAGCAGTAATCAAAAGTATATCATCAAGGAATAATCCAGGTCCTGATGGCTTTTGTAGTAAATTCTACAGAACACTCAAAGAGGAAGTAACTCCAATACTCTTTAAACTATTCCAAAATATTGAACAGGATGAAAATATGCTAAGATCTATTTATGAGGCTGACATTACTTTGTAACCAAAACCAATTAAAGACTTGACACCAAACAAAAACTACAGGTCAATATACTTAATGAAAATAGATGCAAAGATTCTTCACAAAATTCTACCAAATTGAAAAATACATCACAAATGTCATACAAGATGATCAATGAGATTTATCCCAGAAATACAGGGTGTTTCAATATTCTCCGTTCAACAAACCTGTTAAATCACATTAACAGAATGAAGAACAAAAACTATATGGTTATCAATAGGTGCAGAGAAAGCATTTGATAAGATTCAACACCTCTTCATGATTAAAAAAAAAAAACCCTCCACCAATTAGGTATAGAAGAAACATTACTCAACATTATAAAGACTGTATATCACAAACCAACAGCCAATATAATGGGGAAAACTGAAAGCATTTCCCCTAGGATATGGACAAAGAGAAGGATGTTCACTTTCACCACTTTTCTTCAATATAGCACTGCATGTTTTATCAAGAGAAATTAGGGAAGAGAAAGAAAGAATTAAAGGGCATCAAATTTGGAAAAGAAAAAATCGAATTATCCATATTTGCAGATAACATGGTGTTGCACGTGGAAAAACCTAAACACTCCACCAAAAAACTGTCAGAATTTATTAACAGATTCAGTAATGTGGCATACGAAAAAGAGTAATGCTTTTGTACACTAATGATGAACTCACAGAAATCAAGAAAGAAATCCCATTAACAACAATAGCCACAAAAATAAATATTTAGAAATAAATTTAACCAAAGTGAAAGATCTCTACAATGAAAATTATCAAACAAAGATTAAAAAATCATCAAGGACACAAAAGAATGGGAAGAAATTCAATGCTTGTGGATCAGAAGAATCAATATCTTCAAAATGTCTATACTACCTGAAGCAATTTACAGATTTATTGCAATCCCTAACAAAACAATAGCATCCTTTAGAAAATGAATTATTTAGAAAAACCAATCCTAAACTTCCTATGGACTCACAAAAGACCCCAATAGCCAAAGTTATCCTGAGAACAAAAAAACAAGCTGGAGGCATGACAATACCTGATTTTGAAGCATCCTGTAAAACTATACCAATTAAAACAGCTTGATCCAAGAATAAAAAACAATACATAGATCAATGAAACAGAACAGAGAGCCCAGAAATTAATACGTGTACACACAGTTAACTGGTGCTGGCAAAACCGCATGTATATAGGTAGAATAATGAAATTAGACCCATACCTCTCACCATATGCAAAAATCAGGTCAAGATGGATCAAAGCCCTACATTTAAGACCTGAGAATATGAAGTTGCTGGGAGAAAATGTAGGGGAAACACTCCAAGACATTGGTATAGGAGATCACTTCTTGGACAAGATTCCCAAAACGCAGGCAACAAAAGCAAAACTCAACAAATGGGACTATATCAAACTCCTTTTGCACAGCAAAGGAAATGATCAATAGAGTGAAGAGACATCCAACAGAAGGAGAAAAAAAATATTTGCAAACCACCTATCTGACAAAGGATTAATATCCCAAATATATCAGCAACTTAAAAAAAGCTCAACAACAAAGAAACAACCAATCCAGTTGAGAAATGGGCAAAGTATTTCAAGAAACAGTCCTCAAAAGAAGAAATACAAATGGTCAGCAAACATATGAAAAATGCTCAGCATCACTAGCCATCAGAGAAATGCAAATCAAATCAAAACCACAATGCGATATCACCTCATCCCTGTTAAGAATGGCTACTGCTGGCTGTGTCGCCAGCCATCACTGAGCCTATGCAAGCAGCTCCCAGCATGGACATGCCAACCAGCTGAAGTAAGATGGGAAAAAGATGCTGTGGCTCCTGCCCTGGTAGTCCTTGGGAGAATATCACAATTCCCACTGAGTTCAAGTCTAGCCTAAGGAATTGACTGGGGTCAGGGCAACAACTCTGTTTCAAAAAGGGAAGTTACACTGCCTCCTCCTCTTCTACAAAAGTAGCACACTCAGTTTTCTCTGGTAGAGTTGCTGCTGAACACTCTTCTGACTTAGGGGACAGCCAGCAGTCCCACTGCTACCAGAAGCTACCAGAGCCAGAGACCAAGCACTGCCCAGGAAAGAGGGAATACCCACAGCACCTTGTGACTGTGGGAGTTCTGGCGTAAGCACCAGAGCTGTGCTCACTCACTTTGTGTGATCCACAGGGCAGTGCCTTCCAGCACTTTTGTCCAGTTAACATTATTTTGTCAAGCTCTAAAATAAGTGATGGTTTTGACTTAAATATATCAAATCGTGGCAGGAGTTTTGCATAGCAGCTAAGAGGTTGCTTGAGACACCTACATCCCATATCCAAATGCTTGGGTTTGAATACTGGCTCTGTTTCTGATTCCTGGTTCCTGCTAATGAGCAGCCTGGGAGGCAGCAGGTAATGGCTCAAGGAGTTGGTCCATCCCAACCACATGGGAGATCCGGATTGAGTTTCCAACTCCTGGCTTTCACCTGGCATTTTGGGAGTGAACCAGCAGATGAAGATATTCTCCCCCACCCCCCACTTCTTCCTCCTTCTGTCTTTCAAATAAATTTTTAAGATTTTTTTTAAAAAAGAGGCAACTGGCAGAATGGGAGAAAATATTTGCAAACTATGTAAATATGTAATTGTTAATATCCAGAATGTAAAATGAGCCTAAGAAATTCAACAACAACAAAACAAACAATTCAGTTAAAAAATGGGCCAAGGACTCAAATGGGCATTTTTAAGAGAGAAAATCCAAATGGCCAACAAACACTTGAAAAAATGCTCAGGATCACTAGCCACCATGGAAATGCAAATCAAAACCACAATGAGGTTTCTTTCTTTTTTTTTTTTTTAAGATGAAGACTTTGGATTTATTTATTTATTTTTTTTTTTGGACAGGCAGAGTAGACAGTGAGAAAGAGAGAGACAGACAGAGAGAAAGGTCTTCCTTTTGCCATTGGTTCACCCTCCAATGGGCGCTGCAGCTGGCACATCACACTGATCCGAAGGCAGGAGCCAGGTGCTTCTCCTGGTCTCCCATGGGGTGCAGGGCCCAAGCACTTGGGCCATCCTCTGCACTCACAGGCACAGCAGAGAGCTGGCCTGGAAGAGGGGCAACTGGGACAGAATCCAGGGCCCCGACTGGGACTAGAACCCCGTGTGCCGGTGCCACCGGTGGAGGATTAGCCTATTGAGCCGCGGCGCCGGCCACACAGTCTTTCACCTCATTCCAGTTAGAATGGCTCTCATACAGAAATAAACAAACAACAATGCTGGCGAGGGTGTGGGGGAAAAGGTACCCTAATCCCCTTTTGTGGGAATGTAAACTGGTGCAGCCACTGTGGAAAACAGTATGGAGATACTTCAGAAATCTGAATTTAGACCTACATATGACCCAGCCATCCCACTCCCGGGAATTTATCTGAACCAAAATAAACCAGCATATGAAAGAGTTATCTGTACTCCCATGTTCATTGCAGATCAATTCACAATAGCTAAGATATTAAATCAACCCAGATGTCCAACAATTGTTGGCTGGATAAAGAAATTATGGTATATATACACTATGGTGTACTACTCAGCTATAAAAACAAAAAATGAAATTGTGCCTTTTGCAACAAAATGGGTAACTGGAAACCATTATCATTAGTGAAATAAGCCAGTCCCAAAAAGACAGGAACCATGTTTTCCCTGATCTAAGATAACTAATAGAGTACCTAAAATGCACTGTACTGGAGTGAAATGGATATTTTGAGTTTCATGATGGTTTACAGTCCTTGTCTCATCTGTTGAGGAACAATGGTTTTTTTTTTTCTTCATATTATTTGTTGAACTCTGTATTTAGTATAAGGTTAACTTTATGATCATTAAGTAAGCTGAAAGTAGATCTTGTAAAAATTAATAGTGGGAATAGGAGAGGAGGAAGAATAGTTGCAGCATGGGCAGGAGGGAGGAGAGGGTGGGAAGTGTCACTATGTTCCTAAATCTGTATGCATGAAATACATGAAACTTGTATCACTCAAATAAAAATTTTAAAAATTCAAAAGTACCTTCTGCAAGACATATTATAGTCTAATTGTAAAAATATATTAGGACCAGGAGAGAATCAGAAGCACACTAGGAAAAAAGCATGGTACATATAAAGAAAACACAATTTCATTAAACCAACTTCACTAACTGCAGACTTCTCAGCCAAAACCCTACTGGCCGGAAGTGAGTGGGATGATATATTAAGGTCTTAAAAGAGAGATCCAAGATAGAGGAATAGCATATTGCCACATTAACTTAAGCTGCTCTGGGATATGAAAAGAACAAAGGAAGTACTATATTCCCAGGGGTCTGAATGATGAAAATGTTCATCAATGAATAAAAAACAACAACAACAGAAGACTCTGTGGGACAATGGGACAGAAGACAGAGATGGCACTGCAGCCAGCCATGCGGTGCAGTCAGCTACTGGCTGCGAGCTGCCATATATATTTTTTTCAAGCTTTTTTTTTCAGTGAGAGAAATGTTCAAGAGCATGAGGCCTTTTTTAGGGGAGAAAGAGAATTCTAGAAGCTACATCAGGTTCATACCAAGCAGAGAGCAGGCCAGGAGCAAGCCACGAAGAACCAGCATATGGTTATCAGCAGCCACAAGTAGCTTAATGTGGCAGCAAAGCAAAGGCAGAGAGCAGGCCAACAGGCCATGCACCCCAAAGGCATGGAGCAACAAGGGAGTGGCCCACCTTGTTCCAGGCCTTTTACCCACTTCCAAAGTGGAATGGGTACGTAACCTGATGGGCAGGTGGGCGTACAGGTGGGGTCCATTAGGGGCATGAGATCACACAGGAGGCGTGGTCTTCCAGCTCACAAACCTAATAGAATTTATCCTAGCTGCCTGCCTACATCACGCCCCTCTCAGAGAGATGCTAGCCATTCATCCTAAGGAATGCTGAAGGGCATAGAATCGAGCCACCATCTTAGCAGGCCAAGCTAGGCAAAAAAATCACAGTGTGCCCCAAGGCTTGTAGTTTTAAATGAGAGAATTCCACAGTCACCCACTGACTTTTACTTCAGCCTGGAGAGCTGACTATGCTCTGAGCAAGTACTGGGCTTGGTACAGGAAGCCACCATATTCCTTCCACCCCTACCCCATTCTGGCAGAGCATCATACTCAGTAGTGGAAAGTTACACAGCGCAGCTTTGTTCTCCTGCCAGCATCATAGAGTCAGGGCAATGTTTCAGGCAAAAAACAGATCCCTTGTACCCTGCAACTTTGGTAGTTTTGGGCACAAGCCCCAGAGCTATGTTCATGCACTCTATGTGAGCAAGGGAAATTCACCTTAGTTTCTGGGGGCTAATACCAGAAGCAGCCTATAAAAATATCCTCTCCCATCTTGGAAAATCTGGGTAATGACCCCACAGTACCCTGCAACACCAGAACTGTATAATTCATCCTAAGTATCACAGTGCCACTGTAATCTACCCAGTGGACATAGGGAAGAACCGTCCTACATTCCACCTCTCTGGACTCATTCCTTCCAGAGTAAAATAACCTGTATACCTTCTAGTTACCCTGCAGGACTCTAACAGGAATCCAGTTCACATGCCCTTGTCCTAGGACTAGGCTGTTATTATTAGCCATGGCACCAGTTGAATTCTCCTAGCAGGACCTGAGGAAGAGTTCACCTGTGTCACACAGTCCTAGAGCCACAGCAATTGGTGCCACAAGGCCCAGAATCACCCAGTGGGACAAGGCGGTAATAACCACGGTCTCCATCAGCACCAAGAATAGGCCCTGGCTATCACATACACCATGGAGACTGACACTGAAATTCTGGGGACCAAAGATACACACCCTTATTCATCTCAAAGCCACACTTCTATCCCTAAGAACTGCAGCAGACTACTCTGCTCTGTCATTTATAGACACAGCTGACATTGATTAATACAAAACACCCAGAGACTACACACCCGGGCTCTCCTAGAACCAAAGCCAAATCAACAAGCCAAGTGACACGCTGCATTAACACTAAACCATTAACTCTTTT
This sequence comes from Oryctolagus cuniculus, assembly GCF_964237555.1. Taxonomy (NCBI): domain Eukaryota; kingdom Metazoa; phylum Chordata; class Mammalia; order Lagomorpha; family Leporidae; genus Oryctolagus; species Oryctolagus cuniculus. Next base: position 59,119,567 of record NC_091439.1, read on the forward strand.
CCGAGAAAACTTACACCATAAAGAAGGGACGAATACAACAGATGGGCAGATGTCAATGTAGAGACACAGAAGCCATGAAGAAGCAATGTAGCATGATGCCTCAAAAAGAACACAATACTCCTACAGAATTAGATCCTGAACTGAAGACAGTCTATGCAATGACAGGTATAGAATTCAAAATAATGATTGTAAGGAAACTCAATGAGGTGTAAGAGAATATAGAATATAGTGACAAATGAAAATATGACTAAGGAGATAGAACTCATTAAGAATAGCCACAGAGAAGTTTTAAATTAAATTTTTAATCACTGAAATAAAAAATAAGATTGAGAGCTTTAATTGCAGAATAGACCAAATGGAGAAAAAGAATTAATGACAAGAATTATGAAATAGCCCACTCAGGCAAAAATAAAAATCATGAAGAAAGTCTATGCAAAAATGATATATCATTAAATGACCAAATATTTGTAGTATAGGCATTCCTGAAGGAGAAGAAAAGTAAAAAGGCATTGAAATCCTGCTAAATGAAATAATAGTTGATCTGCTCCTGGTCGCGGCCTCCCGTGGTCAGACTTTCCGCTCCCTCTTACAGAGACCTCAGGACGGGGACTCCTCAGAAGCTGGAAAATGTGATGGTGGCTCAGCTCTGGAACCCCGAATCCGCCAACATTGTTGATGAGGACAGGAAGGAACTTAGCATTCAGACTTCAGATCTGGCTGTCACGATAACATGTCTGTGTTGAAAGCATTAACTGCAGGCGGAGCCAAGATGGCGGAATAGTGAGGGCGCACACCAATAGTCCGGGAAAATTTAGTTTAATAAAAGGGGAGTTACAGTAGCCTCAGAAAAAAGAACCAGGAAAATATTGCAGAGGAAACTCTTCTGGATGGAGTGGCCGTGAATCGGAGGACCTACTGGGAGAACAAGGTCGCCCACCGCGCGGAAGCCGAGCCGCGGAACCGAGCTGCGCAAGCCGCAGGCTCTGCGCACCAGTGCTCGAAGGGGAGTGCGTGCCACACAGACAACAGCGGGGAGACTTGGGACGTCCAGGACTCCGAGTCCACACATCAGCGCTGGAAGGGGAGCGGACCTGCATGGAGAGCGTGGGAGCCCACAGTTCGGGACACCAGCGGCAGACTCAACACACCAGCGCTGGAACGCGAGGTGAGCCGAACCTCAATAGCCCGAGACACCAGCAGGCAAGTGGAGAGAGGAGACTAGAGGGAACGACCCCCCCCCCCCGGGGGGGGGGGAACTTCACCAGGCTAACTGGAAGAGAGAGGGAAAAAAAAAAAGGTGACTGGTACAGACACGGGTTTCTCTCTCTCTCCGCTCACCTCTCAAGGGCGAGCAAGACAAAGAGCAGGCACCATCTTGGACATACGTCATAAGCAGAGCGACCTCAGGTCTGCACCGGCCCTGAGCCTAGCAGAAAAACCTGACTCTGGGCAGGGCAAATTAACAGGAGATTAGGACCTAGTAAATTTGTGGTGCTACTGAACTGAGACTGTGAAAAAAGAGACGGTGGGGGAGAGAACTCACGGAATTCACATGAGCACTCTCCAGAGACGCTACAATTCCGTAACTTTGGCAACCCAGTGGGAGACTGAAGGAGAATCTGAGCCCACTCTGAGGGCCGAACAGATTCCCTGTGTGGTCCTTGGGAAAGAGCTTCTGATCTCTGGCTCCTGTGGGTATATCATTTGCCTGCTAACTACCTCCAACTTCGTTCAGCTGTGCAGAATAACTTCCCTTTTGAATCAAAAAAAAAAAAGAAAGAGAGAGAGAGAGAGGTTTACCACGCCTAACCTGGGAGTGTCACCTTTGGCACACCAAACAGAGCTCTCAGGCCACACCCATCTCAAGCCCTAAGGCTCCATCAAAAACAGTCCACTTAATCTAGAGTCATAGTATAACAAGAAAAAGCACCACAGTGAAGAAACCAAATATCTCCAATATGCCAAATAACAAACGCAAAAACCAAGGTAATAAAAACAAGGAAGTCACCATGAAGCCCTCAAATGAAAAAGACACCCCAATTCAAGATTATGAAGATGATGACATAGAAGAAATGCAAGAAGCAGATCTCAAAAAATTGATAAGAACATTAAGAAGTTCTCAAAAACAAATGCTTGAACTACAGAAATCCTTAATGGACAAGATAGAAAATCTCTCTCGTGAAAATGAAATATTAAGGAGGAATCAAAATGAAACGAAACAACTAGTACAACAGGAAACTGGGATAGTGACTGAAGTGAAGAATTCAATAGATCAAGTGAAAAACACAATAGAGAGCCTTACAAACAGAATGGGTGAAGCAGAAGAGAGAATATCGGATTTAGAAGACAGAGAACAGGAAAGGATACAGTCAGACCAAAGAAAAGAAGAGGAAATTAGAAATCTAAAACATATTGTCAGGAATCTTCAGGATACTATTAAAAAACCCAACATTCGGGTTCTAGGAGTTCCTGAAGGCATGGAGAGGGAGAAAGGATTAGAAGGCCTTTTTAGTGAGATATTAGCAGAAAATTTCCCAGGTTTGGAGAAGGACAGAGAAATCCTAGTACAGGAAGCTCACAGAACCCCTAATAAACACGACCAAAAGAGATCCTCACCACGACACGTTGTAATTAAACTCTCCACAGTGAAACATAAAGAAAAGATCCTAAAATGTGCAAGAGAGAAACGTCAGATTACTCTCAGAGGATCTCCAATCAGAATCACAGCTGACTTCTCATCAGAAACTCTACAAGCTAGGAGGGAATGGCGAGATATAGCCCAGGTACTAAGAGAGAACAACTGCCAGCCCAGAATATTATATCCTGCAAAGCTATCATTTGTGAATGAAGGTGAAATAAAGACTTTTCATAGCAAACAGAAATTGAAAGAATTTGTTGCCACTTGTCCAGCCCTGCAAAAGATGCTTAAAGATGTGTTACACACAGAAACAAAGAAACACAGTCATCAATATGAAAGAAGGTAAAGGAAGGAAACCACAGAAGGAAAGCTAACAGCAAAAGATCACAGGGAATTCAAAGCATATATTAGAACTTATCTTTGGCAAATGGCAGGGCAAAGTTACCACTTATCATTAGTCACATTGAACGTGAATGGCCTGAACTGTCCAGTTAAAAGACACCAATTGGCTGATTGGGTTAAAGAACAAAACCCATCTATTTGCTGCTTACAATAAACACATCTTTCCAACAAAGATCCATACAGACTGAAAGTGAAAGGCTGGAAAAAGATATACCATGCCAACAGAAATGAAAAAAGAGCGGGCGTAGCATTCTTAATATCAGACAACATAAACTTTACCACAAAAACCGTTAAGAGAGACAAAGAGGGACACTACATAATGATTAAGGGATCAATTCAACAGGAAGATATAACAATTATCAATGTATATGCACCTAACTACAGGGCACCGGTTTATCTAAAAGATTTGTTAACGGACTTAAAGGGAGACTTAGACCCCAATACAATAGTACTGGGGGACTTCAATACTCCACTCTCAGAAATAGACAGATCAACCGGACAGAAGATCAACAAGGATACAGTAGATTTAAACAACACTATAGCCCAAATGGATCTAACAGATATCTACAGAACTTTCAATCCTACAGCTAAAGATTTTACATTCTTCTCAGCAGTACATGGAACCTTCTCTAGGATTGACCACATACTAGGCCATAAAGCAAGTCTCAGCAAATTCAAAAGAATTAGAATCATACCATGCAGCTTCTCAGACCATAAAGGAATGAAGTTGGAAATTAGCAACTCAGGAATCCCTAGAGCATACGCAAACACATGGAGATTGAACAACATGCTCCTGAATGAACAATGGGTCATAGAAGAAATCAAAAGAGAAATCAAAAACTTTCTGGAAGTAAATGAGGATAACAGCACAACATACCAAAACTTATGGGACGCAGCAAAAGCAGTGTTAAGAGGAAAGTTTATATCAATAGGTGCCTACATCAAGAAATTGGAAAGGCACCAAATAGATGAGCTTTCAACGCATCTCAAGGATCTAAAAAACCTACAGCAAACCAGACCCAAATCTAGTAGGAGAAGAGAAATAATTAAAATCAGAGAAGAAATCAACAAGATTGAATCAAAAAAAAAAAAAACATTCCAAAAAATCAGCCAAACGAGGAGCTGGTTTTTTGAAAAAATAAACAACATTGACACCCCATTGGCCCAACTAACTAAAAAAAGAAGAGAAAAGACCCAAATCAATAAAATCAGAGACGAAAAAGGAAACGTAACAACAGACACCACAGAAATAAAAAGAATCATCAGAAACTACTACAAGGACTTGTATGCCAGCAAACAGGGAAACCTATCAGAAATGGATAGATTCCTGGACACATGCAACCTACCTAAATTGAACCAGGAAGACACAGAAAACCTAAACAGACCCATAATTGAGACAGAAATTGAAACAGTAATAAAGGCCCTCCCGATAAAGAAAAGCCCAGGACCAGATGGATTCATGACTGAATTCCACCAGACATTTAAAGAAGAACTAACTCCAATTCTTCTCAAACTATTCAGAACAATTGAGAAAGAGGGAATCCTCCCAAATTCTTTTTATGAGGCCAGCATCACCTTAATTCCTAAGCCAGAAAAAGATGCAGCACTGAAAGAGAATTACAGACCAACCTCCCTGATGAACATAGATGCAAAAATCCTCAATAAAATTCTCGCCAATAGAATGCAACAACACATCAGAAAGATCATCCACCCAGACCAAGTGGGATTTATCCCTGGTATGCAGGGATGGTTTAATGTGCGCAAAACAATCAACATGATACAACACATTAACAGACTGCAGAAGAAAAACTGTATGATTATCTCAATAGATGCCGAGAAAGCATTTGATAAAATACAACACCCGTTCATGATGAAAACTCTAAGCAAACTGGGTTTGGAAGGAACATTCCTCAATACAATCAAAGCAATTTATGAAAAACGCATGGCCAACATCCTATTGAATGGGGAAAAGTTGGAAGCATTTCCACTGAGATCTGGTACCAGACAGGGATGTCCACTCTCACCACTGCTATTCAATATAGTTCTGGAAGTTCTAGCCAGAGCTATTAGGCAAGAAAAAGAAATTAAAGGGATACACATTGGGAAGGAAGAACTCAAACTATCCCTCTTTGCAGATGACATGATTCTTTATTTAGGGGACCCAAAGAACTCTACTAAGAGACTATTGGAACTCATAGAAGAGTTTGGCAAAGTAGCAGGGTATAAAATCAATGCACAAAAATCAACAGCCTTTGTATACACAGACAATGCCATGGCTGAGGAAGAACTTCTAAGATCAATCCCATTCACAATAGCTACAAAAACAATCAAATACCTTGGAATAAACTTAACCAAGGACGTTAAAGATCTCTACGATGAAAATTACAAAACCTTAAAGAAAGAAGTAGAAGAGGATACCAAGAAATGGAAAAATCTTCCATGCTCATGGATTGGAAGAATCAATATCATCAAAATGTCCATTCTCCCAAAAGCAATTTATAAATTCAATGCAATACCAATCAAGATACCGAAGACCTTCTTCTCAGAGCTGGAAAAAATGGTGCTGAAATTTATATGGAGGCACAAGAGACCTCGAATAGCTAAAGCAATCTTGTACAACAAAAACAAACCTGGAGGCATCACAATACCAGATTTCAGGACATACTACAGGGCAGTTGTAATCAAAACAGCATGGTACTGGTACAGAAACAGATGGATAGACCAATGGAACAGAATTCAAACACCAGAAATCAACCCAAACATCTACAGCCAACTTGTATTTTATCAAGGATCTAAAACTAATTCCTGGAGCAAGGACAGTCTGTTCAATAAATGGTGCTGGGAAAATTGGATTTCCACATGCAGAATCATGAAGCAAGACCCCTACCTTTCACCTTACACAAAAATCCACTCAACACGGATTAAAGACCTAAATCTACAACCTGACACCATCAAGTTACTAGAGAACATTGGAGAAACCCTTCAAGATATTGGCACAGGCAAAGAATTTCTGGAAAAGACCCGGGAGGCACAGGCAGTCAAAGCCAAAATTAACTATTGGGATTGCATCAAATTGAGAAGTTTCTGTACTGCAAAAGAAACAGTCAGGAGAGTGAAGAGACAACCGACAGAATGGGAAAATATATTTGCAAACTATGCAACAGATAAAGGGTTAATAACCAGAATCTACAAAGAAATCAAGAAACTCCACAAAAACAAAACCAACAGCCACTTAAGAGATGGGCCAAGGACCTCAATAGACATTTTTCAAAAGAGGAAATCCAAATGGCCAACAGACACATGAAAAAATGTTCAAGGTCATTAGCAATCAGGGAAATGCAAATCAAAACCACAATGAGGTTTTACCTCACCCCAGTTAGAATGGCTCACATGCAGAAATCTACCAACAAGAGATGCTGGCGAGGATGTGGGGAAAAAGGGACACTAACCCACTATTGGTGGGAATGCAAATTGATCAAGCCACTATGGAAGTCAGTCTGGAGATTCCTCAGAAACCTGAAGATAACCCTACCGTTCGACCTAGCCATCCCACTCCTTGGAATTTACCCAAAGGAATTTAAATTGGCAAACAAAAAAGCGGTCTGCACCCTAATGTTTATTGCAGCTCAATTCACAATAGCTAAGACCTGGAACCGACCTAAATGCCCATCAACGGTAGACTGGATAAAGAAATTATGGGATATGCACTCTTTAGAATACTATACCGCAGTAAGAAAGAACGAAATCCAGTCATTTGCAACAAAATGGAGGAATCTGGAACACATCATGCTGAGTGAAATAAGCCAGTCCCAAAGGGACAAATACCATATGTTCTCCCTGATCGGTGACAACTGACTGAACACCAAAAAGGAAACCTCCTGAAGTGAAATGGACACTATGGGAAACGGTGACTTGATCAGCATAGCCCTGACTGTTAATGAACAACTTAATACATTATCCCTCTTAGTAGTTTTTTTGTCTACTCTACTTAATATGACTGGTTTAATTCTGTAATTAATACACAGTTATTCTTAAGTGTTAAAAATTAACTGAAATGTGATCCCTGTTAAACATGAGAGTGGGAATAAGAGAGGGAAGAGATGTACAATTTGGGACATGCTCAAGCTGACTTGCCCCAAATGGTAGAGTTAGAAACATACCAGGGGATTCCAATTCAATCCCATCAAGGTGGCATGTACCAATGCCATCTCACTAGTCCAAGTGATCAATTTCAGTTCACAATTGATCATAATGAAAGGACTAAGAGTCAAAGGGAGCACATAAACAAGTCTAGTACCTGCTAACACTAACCGATGGAATAAATAAAGGGGAGAGTGATCCAACACGGGAAGTGAGATACTCAGCAGACTCATAGAATGGCAGATGTCCTAAATAGCACTCTGGCCTCAGAATCAGCCCTTAAGGCATTCGGATCTGGCTGAAAAGCCCATGAGAGTATTTCAGGCATGGAAAGCCAAGACACTCTGGCAAAAGATCTCTGCGAGTGAGATCTCAGTGGAAAGAACAGGTCTTCAAAGAAGGCGGTACCTTTCTCTGAAGGGAGGAGAGAACCTCCACTTTGACTATGACCTTGTCTAAACAAGATAAGAGTCGGAGAACTCAGAGAGCTTCCATAGCCTTGGAAACTCATGACTGGAGCATAGGGAGACTACTGATGCCATAGACGGGAGTGTCAATTGGTAAAGTCAACAACAGGAGTCACTGTGCACTTACTCCTCATGTAGGATCTCAGTCCTTAATGTGCTGTGCATTTTGATTTAATGCTATAACGAGTACTCAAACAATATATTTCACTTTGTGTTTCTATGGGGGTGCAAACTGTTGAAATCTTTACTTAATGTATACTAAACTGATCCTCTGTAAAAAAAAAAAAAAAAGAAAGAAATTATCAACTCCCAACTTGACTCTCACTGGGATTAAACATGACAATAGGTCTGATCTGATTTCATCATTATTTTAAAAAATCATCTATTATTTTTCACTTTATGTTTCTGTGTGGGAGCAAACTGTTGAAATCCTTACTTAATGTATACTAAGCTGATCTTCTGTATATTAAGATAATCGAAAATGAATCTTGATGTGAATGGAAGGGGAGAGGGAGTGGGAAAGGGGAGGGTTGTGGGTGGGAGGGACTCTATGGGGGGGAAGCCATTGTAATCCATAAATCTTACTTTGGAAATTTATATTCATTAAATAAAAGTTAAAAAAAAATAATAGTTGAAAATTCCCAGGTCTTGAAAGAGACATGAACATCCAGATACAAGAAGCCCAAAGAACCCCAAGCAGATTCAATCAAAAAGTTGTTCTCCAAGACATATCATCATCAAATTGTCATAATTTAAATTCACTGGGGCTGGTGCTGTGGCATAGCAGGTAAAGCTGCTGCCTGCAGTGCCAGCATCCCATATGGGCACTGGTTCAAGTCCTGGCTGCCCACTTCTGATCCAGCTCTCTGCTATGACCTGGGAAAACAGTAGAAGATGGCCTAAGTCCTTGGGCCTCTGCACCTGAGTGGGAGAACCAGAAGAATCTCCTGGCTTCAGATTGGCACAGATCCAGCCATTGCAGCCAGTGGGGGAGTGAGCCAGAGGATGTAAGGCACTCCCTCCCCCTCTCTCTGGCTCTCCTCTCTGTGTTTAATTCTGACTTTCAAATAAATATACAAATCTTTTAAAAAATTAAATACAAGGAGAGAATCCCAAAGAAATGAGAGAAAATTCACATATAAAGGAAAACCACTTAGATTAACATCAGATTTCTCAGCAGAAACCCAATAGGCCAGAAGACAGTGGGATGATATATTCAACATCTTAAAGAAAAAAAAGCTTCCAATCAATAATATTATATCCAGTGTAGCTATCCTTCAAAAATATATTTTCCAGATGAGCAAAAACTGAGAGAATTTCCCACCACCAGATCAGCCTTTCAAGAAATTCTGCAGGGCATCCTGCATTACAAGTAAACATCATCAAAACACATGACACCACCACGTTCACTAACAGAGCAGGTGGATTCATTATCCAATCAACAAAATGACAGACTTTAATTCTTATATATCAATACTAACCATGAAATAATGGATTATATTCACCAACCAAAAGACTTAGGTTGGCTGAATAGATTTAAAAATACCACAACCCCAATATATGCTGCCTACAAGAAACTCACTTCACAAACAATATACAGACAAACTAAAAGTGAAGGGTTGCAATTAGATATACCAGGCAAGTAGAAACCATAAATGAGCAGGCACAATCTTCCTGATATAAGATAAAATAGACTTTTAAGCAAAAACTGTATAAAGAGATAAGGAAGGATATTTTGTTAAAAGGTTCAATTTAGCAACGAGATATAACAATTGTAAGCATATGTACCCAACACAGGACCACCTAGATCAAAAGGGAGAAATCCACTCCAATACAGTAATAGTGGGTGACTTCAACATTCTACTCTCATCAATGGACAGATCATTCAGACAAAAAAAAAATAAAGATATATCAGAGATGAAAGATATAATAAAGCAAATGGACCTAACAAGCATTTAGAGGACATTTCACATAACAGCTGCAAAATACACATTCTTCCCATGAGCACATGGAACATTTCTAGGACAGACCACATAAGACCAGGAAACAAGTCTCAGCAACTTTAAAAAGATTGAAATCATACCATATATCATCTCAATGCATAAAGGAATAAACCTAGAAATCAACAACAAGAAGAACAAGGAAAACAATAGAAAATACATAAATATTTGGACATTAAATAACATGCTACTGAATGATCAATGGGTCATTGAAGAAATTAAAAAGAAAATCAAAAACTTTCTTGAAATAGTGAAAACACAACATATCAAAACCTTTGGAATACAGCAAAAGCAGAAATAAGAGGGAAGTTAATAGTATTAAGTGTTACATTTAAAAAAAAGAGATGTCTCAAATTGAAGATCTAATAATGTATCTTGAATACTTAGAAATAGGAGGCAAGAAATAATGAACAGAGTAGAAATAAATGAAACAAAGTACAAAAAAAAGATCAACAAAGCAAAAATTTGGCTTTTTGAGTAGATAAATAGAAATCCTCTAGGCAGACTAACAGAAAAAAAGAGAAAAAACCTCAAAGTTGGATATGAAAAAGTAGACATTGCAACTGACACCACTAAAATACGCAGGGTCATAAGAAACTGCTATGAAGAACCGTATGCTAAAAAGCCAGGAGACCTCAAAGGAACGGATGAATTCCTGGATGCATACACCTACCAAGATCAAATTAAGAAGATAGAAACAGTTTAAACAGACCCTTAAAGAACAATGAGATTAAAGCAGTAATCAAAAGTCTCCCATTGCAAACTGTTGAAATCCTTACTTAATGTATACTAAGCTGATCTTCTGTATATTAAGATAATCGAAAATGAATCTTGATGTGAATGGAAGGGGAGAGGGAGTGGGAAAGGGGAGGGATGTGGGTGGGAGGGACGGTATGGGGGGGAAGCCATAGTAATCCATTATTCGTACTTTGGAAACGTATATTCATTAAATAAAAGTTAAAAAAAAAATAAGCAAGCTGCGAACTAAAAAAAAAAAAAAAAAGAATGTTTTGAAAATGCTGTGTAAGATTTGAGGGTTCACTGTATGCATTGGAAGTCCTACAAAATACATTTTAAAAAGTCTCCCATTAAGGATGGCTATACTGGTGAATTCTAAAAAACATTCAAAGAGGAAATAACTCCAATACTCTACAAACTATTCTAAAATATTGAATGGGATAGAATTCGCCAAGCTCTTTATGAGGCCAGAATTACTTTGATACCAAAGCCAAAGATGTAAGATGAAATGAAAACTACAGACCCATATCCATAAAGAACATAGAAGCAAAGATCCTCAACAAAATACTAGCAAAGGAGATCCAAAACCACACTGCAAAGATCATACATTATGATCAAGTGGGATTTATCCCAGAAATGCAAGGGTGATTCAAAATTGGCAAAAAAAAAAAAATCATACCACATCAATAGAATGAACAAAAATCATAAGGTCATCTCAAGAGGTGATCCCTCAGATCTAGAGCAAGATAAGGATTCCACTTTTGCCAGTCTTATTCAATATAGTAGGGGAAGTATCAGCAAGAGCAGTTAGGGAGAAGAAAGAAATAAAATTATCAAAATTGGAAAAGAGAAAGTTGAATTATCCATTTTTGCAGATGGCACAGTGCTGTACATGGATAAACCTGAACCCTCCACCAAGAAATTGTTAGAATTAATAAACCAATTCAGTGATGTTGCAGGCTACAAAATAAACATACAAAAAAGTAGGATTTTTATATGCTAATGATGAACTCACAGGCAGAAATCAAGAAAAAAATCCCATTCACAGAAATATCAAACATTTAGAAATAAATTTTATCAAAGAATATACCGACAATGAAAGTTATCAAACAATGGTGAAAAAAAAATCAGCAACAGAAAAAAATGGAATGATATTCCTTGCTCATGAATCAATATCTTCAAAACGTCTGTACTATCTAAAGTAATTTACAGATTCATTGTAATCCCTAACAAAATACAATAGCATTCTTTATGGAGTTAGAAAAAACAAGCCTTTCTCTCTGTCTCTCTTCTCTCACTGTCCACTCTGCCTGTCAAAAAAAAAAAAAAAAAGATTTAAAAAAAGAAAAAACAAGCCTAAACTTCCTATGGAATCACAAAAAAAAACCGAATAGCCAAAGTTATCCTGAGTACAAAAAAATCAAGCTGGAGGCATGACAATACCTGATTTTCAAGCATCCTGTAAAACTATAGCAATTAAAACAGCTTGCTCCTGGAATAAAAAAACAATACATAGATCAATGGAAGAGAACAGAGAGCCCAGAAATTAATATATGTACACAGTCAACTGGTGCTGGCAAAACTGGATATATATATATATATATATATATATATGTAGAATAATGAAATTAGATCCATACTTCTCACCATATGCAAAACTCAGCAGTAGTTATATTTATATCAGATAAAAGACTTTAAATGGAAAACTGTAAAGAAAGACAAAGAAGAACATTATATATTGATAAAAGGACAGATTCAACAAGAAATATAACAATCATAAATATATACACACCCAAAAAAGGATCATCCAGATGTATATAGCAAATGCTATTAGATCTAAGGAGAGAGAGGAGGAGACAGTAATAGCAGAGTACTTCAACATCCCATTGTCATCAATGGGCAGATCATTTAGACAAGCATTCAGATCATTCAGAAAGTCAGCAAAGACATGTCAGAGTCGAAGCATGCTATTGAGCAAATGGACCTAACAGACGTACACAGAACAATTCTCCTAACAGCTATAGAATATATGTTCTTATCTGCATATGGAACATTGTGTAGCATAGACCATTAATTGGGAAACAAATCAAGTCTAAGTGAATTTTAAAAGAATGAAATCATGAGGCCAACATTGTGGTGTGTGGGTTAAGCCCCTGTCCAGGATGCCAGAATTCCATATGGGCATCGTCATGTCCAGCTACTCCATTTCTGATCCAGCTCCCTGCTAATGACCTGGGAAAAGCAGAAGAAGATGGCCCAAGTGCTTGGGCCCCTGCCATCCATTTGGAAGACACGGAGGAAGCCTCTGACTTTGAAACAAATCTTTAAAAAAAAAAAAAAAGATTTAAATCATACCATGTATCTTCTCAAGCCACAAAGGAATAAAATTTGAAATCAACAAAAGAAAAACAATAGAACATTTAAAAATATATGGAAATCAAATAACATGCTACTGGATGACCAATGGGTCATTGAAGAAATTAAAAAGAAAATAAAAAATTTCCTTTAAAAAATGAAAGTGAAGACCAGCGCCGTGGCTCACTAGGCTATTCCTCCGCCTGTGGCGCTGGCACCCCGGGATCTAGTCCTGGTTGGGGCGCCGGTTCTGTCCCAGTTGCTCCTCTTCCAGTCCAGCTCTCTGCTGTGGCCTAGGAAGGCAGTGGAGGATGGCCCAAGTGCTTGGGCCCTGCATCCGCAAGGGAGACCAGGAGGAAGCACCTGGCTCCTGGCTTTGGATAGGCACAGCCATCCAAAGCAGCGGCCATTGGGGGGAGAACCAACGGAAGGAAGACCTTTCTCTCTGTCTCTCTCTCACTGTCTAACTGCCTGTCAAAAAAAAAAAAAAATGAAAATGAAGAAACATCAAAAGCTGTGTGATACAACAAAAGCAATAACAGGGAAATCTATAACATTAAGTGTGTACATTTTTTAAAAAGTAGAAAGATCGCAGGTAAATAATCTAATGATTCATCTCAAGGACTTAGAAAGCCAAGAACAAACCAAACCAAACCAAAAATTAGCAGAAGGTGAGAAATTATAAGCATTAGAGCAGAAAAAAAAACAATCAAATCAAAACTTAAAAAAGTATAATCTACCTAAAGGCTTTTTTTAAAAAAGATTTATTTATTTATTTGAAACCCAGATTTAGGGAGGGGGAAAGAGAGAAAAAAAAAACCTCCATCTGCTGATTCACTCCCCAGATGGCTACAATGGCTGAGGCTGGGCCAGGCTGAAGCTAAGAGCCAGGATATTCAACTGGGTCTCTCATGTGTGTGACAGGAACCGAACTACTTGGGCCATCTTTCCTTGCTTCGCTCAGGCTGTCAGCTGGGAGCTGGATTAGAAGTGGAGCAACTGAGACCCACATTTATGCCCATGTGGGATGCCAATATTGTAGGCAGCCGCTTTACCCACTACATAACAACACCAGTCCCAAAGAGCTGTTTATTATAAGATAAAATAGTTATGGGACATGTACTCTATAGAATACTATACAGCAGTAAAAATAAAAACAATGAAATCTGGTCATTTGCAACAAAATGGAGGAATCTGGAACACATCATGCTGAGTGAAATAAGCTAGTCCCAGAGGGACAAATATCCTATGTCCTCCCTGATCGGTGACAACTAACCGAGCACCTAAAAGGAAACCTGTTGAAGTGAAATGGACACTATGAGAAACAACGACTTGATTGGCCCTTGTCCTGACTGTTGATGAACAACTTAATACTTTATCCCTTTTAGTATTTTTTTGTTCTACTTAATAATATTGGTTGAACTCTGTAATTAACACACAATTATTCTTAGGTGTTTAAATTTAACTGAAAAGTGATCTGTTAAATATAAGAGTGGGAATAAGAGGGAGGAGATGTACAATTTGGGACATGCTCAAGCTGACTTGCCCCAAATGGTAGAGTTAGAAATGTGTCAGGGGATTACAATTCAATCCCATCAAGGTGGCATGTACCAATGCCATCTCACTAGTCCAAGTGATCAATTTCTGTTCATAATTGATCATAATGATAGGTCTAAGAGTCAAAGAGATCACATAAACAAGACTAGTGTCTGCTAATACTAACCTATAGAATAAAAAAGGGAGAGAACCATCCAATATGGGAAGCAAGATACACAGCAGACCCATAGAATGGCAGATGTCCTAAACAGCTCTCTGGCCTCAGAATCAGCCCTTAAGGCATTCGGATCCGGCTGAAAAGCCCATGAGAGTATTTCAGGCATGGAAAGACAAGACACTCTGGAAAAAAAAAAACGAAAAAAAAAAAAAACTCTAAATGAAAGATCTCTGCAGGTGAGATCCCAGTAGAAAGAACAGGCCATCAAAGAAGGAGGCACCTTTCTCTGAAGGGAGGAGAGAACTTCCACTTTGACTATAACCTTGTCTAAATAAGACTGATGTCCGCGAACTCACAGCTTCCATAGCCTTGGCAGTTCATGACAAGAGCCTAGGGAGATTACTGATGCCATAAACAAGAGTGTCAATTTGTTAAGTCAACAACAGGAGTCACTGTGCACTTACTCCTCATGTAGGATCTCTGTCCTTAATGTGTTATTCAATGTGAATAAATGCTATAACTAGTACTGAAACAGTATCTTACACTTTATGTTCTTTGCGGGTGCAAACTGTTGAAATCTTTACTTAATATATGCTAAACTGATCTTCTGTATATAAAGAGAATCGAAAATGAATCTTGATGTGAATGGAATGGGAGAGGGAGCAGGAGTTGGGAGGGTTGCGGGTGGGAGGGAAGTTATGGGGGGGGGAGCCATTGTAATCCATAAACTGTAATTTGGAATTTTATATTTACTGAACAAAAGTTAAAAAAAAGAAGATAAAATGGACAAACTTGCTAGACTAGCAAAGAAAGAAAAGAAAAAGCTCAAATAAAGTTAGAGACGTTAAAGAAGACATTACAACCAATACTACTGAAATTAAAAAAAAAATCATATCAACAATTATATGCCAACAAATTGGAAAACCTTGAAGAAATGGATAAATTCCTGGATATATATAACTCACCAACATTAAATTAAAAAGATATAGAAAATCTAAACAGATGCATAGCA
Source organism: Oryctolagus cuniculus (assembly GCF_964237555.1). NCBI lineage: Eukaryota > Metazoa > Chordata > Mammalia > Lagomorpha > Leporidae > Oryctolagus > Oryctolagus cuniculus. Next base: position 59,135,033 of record NC_091439.1, read on the forward strand.
AACAATGAGATTGAAGCAGTAATTAAAAGTCTCCCATAAAGGAAAAGTCCAGGACCTGATGACTTTAGTACTGAATTATATAAAACATTTAAAGAGGAAGTAACTCTAATACGTTTCTTTTTTTTTTTTTTTTTTTTTTTTTTTTTTTTTTTTTTTTGACAGGCAGAGTGGACAGTGAGAGAGAGACAGAGAGAAAGGTCTTCCTTTGCCGTTGGTTCACTTTCCAATGGCTGCCGCGGCCAGCGTGCTGCGGCCGGTGCACGGCGCTGATCCGAAGCCAGGAGCCAGGTACTTATCCTGGTCTCCCATGGGGTGCAGGGGCCCAAGCACCTGGGCCATCCTCCACTGCACTTCCCTGGCCACAGCAGAGAGCTGGTCTGGAAGAGGGGCAACCAGGACAGAATCCGGTGCCCCGACTGGGACTAGAACCCGGTGTGCCGGCGCCGCAAGGTGGAGGATTAGCCTAGTGAGCCACAGTGCCAGCCAACTCTAATACTTTTCAAATGACTCCAACAGTGAATAGGATGGAACTCTGCCAAATTCTGTTTATGAGACCAGCATTACTATGACACCGAAACTGAACAAAGACACAACATAAAAGGATAACTACTGACCTATATCCTTGATGAACATAGATGCAAAAATTCTCAACCAAATAATAGCAAACATAATCCAGCACTACACAAAAAAAGTCATACATCATGAACAAGTAGGATTGAGCCCACAGATTCAAGGATGGTTCAACATTCACAAATCAATAAATGTCATAAATACCATTATCAGAATGAAAAAAAATGATCTTCTCAATAGATATAAAGAAAGCATTTGATAAGATCAGACATCCCTTCATGCTAAAACCCTCCATTAACTAGGGACAGAGGGAACAGCACGCTTAAAAATTATCATGTCTGTGACTGAGGAACAGCCAGTATAATACTGAAAAGGGAAAAGCTGAAAGCATTTCCCTCAGATATGAATCAAGACAAGAATATCCACTTTCACCACTCGTATTCAATATAGTATTGGAAGTATCAGCAAGAACAATTAGAGATGAAAAAGAAGTAAAGGGCATCAAAATTGGAAAGGAGGAAGTCAAACCATCCATACTTGCAGTACACATGCTAGTGTACGTGGAAAAACCTAAGCACTCCACCAAAAAGCTGTTAGAACTTAAAAACCAATTCAGTAAAGTTGCAGGTTACACTATTAACTACAAAAACAGTAGCTTTTTTATGGGCTAATAATGAACTTACCAGAAGAGAAATGAAGAGATAAATCCCATGCACAATAGCCACAAAAAATCCGGTATTTAGGAACAAATTTAACCAAAGGAGTGAAGGAGCTCAACAATGGAAATTATAAAACACTGATGAAAGAAATCATCAAGGACACACACACAAAACAGAAAGGTATTCCTTGTTCATGGATGGCAAGAATTAATGTAGTTAAAATGTCTAAACCATCTAAGGCAATCTACAGATAAAATATAGTCCCTATGAAAATACTGAAAACATTTTACAGAATTAGAAAAACAGGAGTTCCAAAATTCATATGGAATCACAAAAGACTCAGAACAGCCAAAGAAATCCTGAGGGGGAAAAAATCAAACTGGAGACATCATAATATGTAACATCAAAGCATACTACAAAGCTATAGTAATTAAATCAGCATGGAGGGGCCAGTGCTGTGGTATAGTGGGTAAAGTCACTGCCTGCAATGCCAGCAACCCATTGTGGTGCCAGTTCGAGTCAAGGATGCTCCACTTCCAATCCAGCTCTCTGCTATGGCCTGGGAAAGCAGTGGAAGATGGCCCAAGTCCTTGGGCCCCTGCATCCACATGAGAGATCCAGAAGAAACTCCTGGCTCCTGGCTTGGGATCTACACAGCTCCAGCCATTGTGGCCAAATGGGGAGTGAAACAGCAGATGGAAGAACTCTCTCTCTTCTCTCTCTGCCTCTCCTCTGTGTACTTCTTTCAAATAAATAATTTTTTAAAAAAAACAGCATGATACAGGCATAAAAATTAATACATAGATTAGTAGAAAAAAATAGAGAGCCCAGATATTAACCCCATGCATATAACCTACTGATTTTTGACAAAATGCCAGGACCACATATTGGAGGAAAGATAATCCCTTTAATAAACAAAGCTGGCAAAACTAGATGTATGTAGAATAATGAAATTAGTGGGTTAAGCTACCATCTGTGAGCCAGCATCCCACATTAGCACTGTTTCCAATCCTGGATGTTCCACTTCCCATTCATTACCCTGCCAATGTACCTGGGAAAGCAGCAGAGGATGGCTCAAGTAGTTGGTCCCAGGCACCCAAGTGGGAAAGGTAAATGGAGTTCCTGGCTCTGGCTGGCCAAGCCCCAGCTGCTGCTTCCTTTTGAGGAGTGAACCAGCAGACGGAATATCTCTTTCTCTGTGTGTCTTTACCTCTCTTTGTAATCCTACCTTTCAAACAAATAATATTTTTAAAAAGAGAATGAAATTAGATTCCTATATATCACCATATACAAAAATTAACTCAAGATGGATCGAACACCTAAATTTAAGACCTGAAACAATGAAGTTGCTAGAAGAAAATAAAGGGAAAATAGTCAAGATATTGGTGTAGGTCACGACTTCTTGGATAAGACCCCTCTCCCCCAAAGCACAAAAATAAGCAAAACTAGACATATGGGATTATATCAAACTCTGACATTTCTGCATAGTAAAGGAAACAATCAATGGAGTGAACCTACATCCAACAGGGGAAAGAATATTTGCAAGCTACCTGTCTAACAAAGGATTAATATCCAGCAACTTAAAAAACTGAACAACAATAACAACAAAATCAACCAAGCCAGTTAAAAAAAAAAAAATCAACCAAGCCAATTAAAAATTCAGGACAAAGGACCTGAATAGAAAATTCTTAAAAGAAGAAACACAAATAGCCAATAAGCATAGGGGAAAATACCCAATATCACTAACTCTCAGGGAAATGTAAATCAAAACCACAATGAAATATAACCTCACCCGTTAGCATGTCTGTTTTCCAAATGACATAGAGCAACAAATGCTGTTCAGGATGTGGAGACGGGGGAAGTCTTATGCACTGTAGGTTGGATTGTAAATCAGAGAGTCTGGAGATGTCTTTAAAAACTAGAAATAGACTTGCCATATGACCCAGCATCTCACTACTGGGTATACACTCAAGAGACATGAACACATTGTATCAGAGATGCCTACACAATCATGTGTCCAGTAGCACTGTTAGCAATGGCCAAGATGCAGAATCAACCAAGGTGTCCCTCATCAGATGAATGGAAAAAGAAAATGGAATGTTAGCAGCTATAAAAAAAAATCGAATACTTTCATTTGCATCAAAATGGTTGGAATTGGAGGATATCATGTTGACTGAAATAAGCCAAACACTGCAAGTTCTCCCTTATAAGTGGAAGCTAAAATTAAAAACAAGAGGAAAAACTACTTGTGTGTATCAGTTTTGCTGCAAAACAGTGCTTTGACAAACATGTAAAACAAAGACTGCAAATTGTTAAGAATTATATACTACTATACTTTAAATAATTTTGTGACTTTTAAAATTCATGAGTATTTTTCATTTGATTATTACTTACAGCCCTCGCCTATTTTCCTGAACTATAGTCTTTATACTTTTTATGTATTGAACTCTTTATCTAGTATATCATTAAGCCTTTGAGCATAATATAAATTTAAAATGTTATTTCAAAAATAAAAATTAAGTTAAAAAATAAAAACCAACAACAAAAATATAAACAATACAGTTAAAGAAATGGTCAAAGGATCTGTATGGACATTTCTTTAAAAAACAAAAAATGGTCAAAAAGTACATGAAAAAATGAAAAATATCACTAGTCTTTCAGAGATGCCAATCAAATCCACAATGAGATATTACTTTCTTCAATATAAAATGGTATCAAAAAGGTAAAATATGCTTAATTCTGGCAAGGATATGGACAAGTATGCATCATTGGTGGGAATGCAAAACAGTGTAGCCCTTATGGAACAGTACAGAGGTTCCTGAAGAAACTAAAAGTAGTTCTACCATATGATGCACCTACCCCATTTCTGGGTATATATCCAAAGTAAGTGAATTCAGCATATGAAAGAGATACCTGCATTCCCATGTTCATAGCAGCACTGTTCACAATAGCCAAAATGTGGAGTCTATCTAGATGTCCTTCAGTAGATGAATGAAAAAGGAAAATGGGAAAATGTAGGCTTTATTTATATATATATATGTATATATATACACAATAGAATATTAATCAACCACAGAAAAAGAATTACATTATTTTTGTAGTAAAATACTTGTAATGAGAGATTATTTTGTTAAATAAGACACAGAAAGACAAATATTACATATTCTCTCCAAGAACATGGATCTGAACTTTAAATAGCGATTCCTAGTAGCAGGGAAGGTTGTCTGGAGGAGACGGGGAGAGGTTGGACAGTGGGTACAGAATGAGGGGGTTACAGCTCATGTGTGTACCAGTGTTCCACACACAGCACAGTGACTAATTGGCAGTAATCTGTCTGTATAAAGAACAGGAAGAGAGGCTCCAACACAAGGAAAGATGAGAAATGGAAAGGCTCTAGTCTCTTTGATTCTCTCTGCTTTGACTCATCTACATTATGTATTTGTGTTGAAATACTGCGCTGTGCCCCATGAAAATGTAGAAGCATTACACATTAATCCAAATTTTTGAAAAGAATTCTTAAAAAGAATAAGGTGAAAAAGACCAGGTTAGCAAAAATTATACATATTTCAGGAAGAACAGAGGAGAAGTCAGAGCTTTCCTCCACCTAAAGAAACCTGGGATTGCAAGGAGCCTGCAGGAAGAGGAGACATCAGCATCAGGTGCCTGGGTTCTTCTCCTAGTGGCTTCCCCACCATTATTCCTCAGTACACCCCTGGGCAGCTCACATGTGTTCTCTAAGTCTCTGGTTCCTCCCATGTAAGAGGAGGATATAAACATGGATCTAGTCTGTCTCCTAGATGGATGCTGAAGTTCATGGAAAAGTGTTATGTAAATAGAAAAGTATCATTCAAAGGTAATATCTTTACAATCCTTATAAAAGTCAGAAGTGTTCTGTAAGACTATCAAGCCAAAATCTTGTGTTGTGGAGTTTTTAAAGAAGCAATACTAACATAACAAATAATTACTGTTCTGGTTCGTATATCCGGCCATATTGTGCTACACAAACAAAAGGGATGCCCTCATAAGCACTGTTAAGATTATACAATGTATGCTAGCTACTGTTCAACTAAAAGCAACCATTTCTGCTGAACTGATTCATTTTACCCAAGATTCTTTCCGACTCCTCTTTCATATGCCACCCTTTCCCTAACCCAGTTTTCCCAATTTGAAGCCACCCTTTCTTCCCTAGATAGAATCTGGTAGTTTCAGTTTTGCCAATAACCAGATGGATTAACTTTGCTTCAAATCCACTCTTTCCCTGAGTTTTATCTCCCTCTTCCCGTGCAGCTCTCTGCAGAACTTCAAAGCAGCTTTGTGGTTTGCCTTGCAGAAAATCAATGGTTGGGAGATGAAAAGCACCTCTTGTTTATCTCTGCCGGCTGAAGGTCATTCTACTCAGCAGCATCTGGGCGAGATCCACAGCCATTCTTCCTTACAGAGGGAAGAAGTAAACTGATTGCATACACAGGAACCATTAGCGGGAGAGAGAGAGAGAGAGCGGTGCTCATTTTAAAGGGGTAGGAGCACATCAAAACACAAACATATTAAGAATCAGAGTATTGATGCACTCGTGTTTGGAGCATAAATTTAAAGTGTTATTGAATGTGACCTTGATTTTTTTAAAAAAAGCTATGTCTGGCTTGTGGCAGGGTACAAAGCTACATTGTTTATCACATTCTCTAAAAGGCACCTAAGAAGCTATTTGAGTTTAGTAGGCTTTATGGACCAAGACTAAAAAAGGCGCTAATAACAGCGTGTGGGTAAGTGTCTAAATCTACACAGCTAACCAGAGCATTTTTTTTCTACAGATATGGCTGGAATTGGTGCCCTTGCTTAGCCAGATTATATAGCAGTCTCTTCAAATGCTGTGGCATACCCTCACTCAGCTCTATTCCATGCATTGCTTAGTTGTCAACGTTCTGTTTATTCCAAGGCCATTTCTTGAAACAGAATTGGGAGAAGAAACTTAAAAAGCAGTGCATTCCCCCATGCCCTCAAGTCAATAATGTGCCTTCCTGGTGTCCCACTGCATATGATGTGAGCCTCTGTAACATTCCTGTGGGATACAGCTAATGGACTATAGCAGGAAGCAAGAGTTAATGTTTCGATAGTGGGAAAAATTTTGGAATGCTGTTAGGATGCCTATATCTCACGTAGGGTTGCCTGGATTCACTTCCAATTCTAGCTTCTCATGTGCACCCTGGGAGGCTGCAGGTAATGCTCAAGTAGCTGGATCCCTGCCACCTATATGGGAGACCTGGACTGAGTTTCTAGCCCCTTGCTTCAGCCTAAACCAGCCTGGGCTGTTGCAGACATTTGGGGAATGAACCAGTGAATGAGAGCACTGTCTCACTGCCTCTCAAGATGAAAAAAAGAAAAGTTTTGGTAGTATGTCAAAATTTTTATTTATTTTTATTTGAGAGAGTAAGCAAGCGAGAGCGATAGAGAGAGAGCGAGCTTCTATTAGTTGGTTCATTCTCCAAATGCTGCAATGGCCAGGGCAGGGCCACACTGAAGACAGAAGCCAGGAACTCCATCTGGGTCTCCCACATGTGTGTCAGGGACCCAAGCACCTGAGCCATCACCTGCTGCCTCCCAAGATGTGCATTAGCAAGAAGGTGAATGGGAAGTAGAGGATCTGAGACAAAACCAGACAACCCATGTAGTATGCAGGCACCTCAGGTTCAACTTTCCTGCTGTGCCAAATGCCCACACAGGTAGCATATTATACTATTTTATTGAATCAAGAAATCCTTAAAAAAAGAAAAAAAAAACCCTGACAGTTTACTCTCTGCTCCACCAAGTTCCCAAGTGAAATTTGCATACCAGACATTATAGCAAGTAAAAGCAGTGACATCTACTCCTCAATTCAGAGCATTTATAAACCTGGATTAAACCCACACTTTGGACTCAAGGCCTCCAGGGCATCTTGTCATTCCAAACCAGAATTAAAATCTTAGAATCCTATTTTCTGGTTTTCGCATGGTATGGGAACCAAACAAATGACCAGTGAGGTTTAAGTGTCGATATAAGAAGACAAAAAAAATTTAAAAGATGACAAGGTAATGAAAGGGACCCTAGTTCAGCTTTTCAGCTATACCATTTAGAGTAGAAGAGAGAGAAGACAGAATCTTGTTGAAGTCAGACAGTAACCCTGCCCATCAGTAGGCCCCAAAACATTCTGGATTCTGACCAATGAGTTTATCATCGCCTCCTTTAGTAGGGAGGAGCAAGGAAGGGAAGAGGCAAACTGAGGGCAGTTACACTTCCCTGTGTGCAGGATGATTCCTCTTTGTAGATTTGAGAGAAAGATAGGTAGAATTCTCATGTTTCTATTTCCCATAGACACTAGTATACAATCAGCCCCAAAGCAGCTTTCAATGTGTGTTTATTGTGTGAAAGAAGAAACATACAACACAGAAAGCATCAATCCACAATGACAGATAAAATTCCAATACATGCCTGCACCTGGAGACGTACAGTGGCAGAATAAAGAAATCACTCATAGACCACGTTACAGTGTTGCTGCATCCAACAGAATTAGAAAAGAGAACAAGAGGGACCGGCACTGTGGCATAGAAGGTTAAGCCTGCAGTGCCAGCATCCATATGGGTGCCAATTCAAGTGCTGGCTGCTCCACTTCCAATCCAGCTCCCTGTTAATGCACCTGGGAAAGCAACGGGATGATGGCCTAAGTCCTTGGGCTCCCTGAACCCAACATGGGACAGCTGGAAGAAGCTCCTAGCTCCTGGCTTTGGATCAGCCCAGCCCTGGCAATGGTGGCCATTTGGGGAGTGAACCAGTGGATAGAAGATCTCTCTCTCTCTCTCTCTCTCTCTGTCTCCCCCACCCCCGACTTTTCTATAAATAAGCAAATCTTTAGAAAAAAAAGAAAAAAAAAAAAGAGCAGGAACATAACCACATATCCATCAGGCGCAGGCTTCGAAGGTACCATGTGCTCTGCAAACACTGGCCCGGGTACTTGCCTGTCAGCCAAGGCTGGCCCTAATGGAAACATTTCACAAGATGGGGAGCTTTTGGAATTTGGATTCAGACTCTTTGCCACCTACTGAATGCATGTCCTTGGGCAAGGTTGTTCTGCCTTCTGCAAACCCAGCTGTCTTATCTGTTAAATGGGGTTCCTCAATGCCTGGTTCACAGTCTTGCTATGAGGACTAAGGAAGAAAATGGTTATAAGGCAAACAGCGGAGAACACATGCAGCAGATAAAAACAGAGGTTGCTATTTTTATGCTTGTTAGTATTAAACTGCCAGAGGAGAGCTTTGCACCTTACTATTGGTTCACCCTCACAAGCAAAGTAAATACTATCACCCCTCCTTGCTCCAGGTCTTTTTCCACTCATTGCATGGGAATTAACCAGTCATACAGGAAAAAGTGCAGACTCGCAGTGGGCATGAGGGGGAAATAGGAGAAAAGAAATAGTGCCCTTCTTTAGAGAGGCTGGCCCAAAAACAAGGGTTCTGAGTAGGAGACAGCTCTGAGCTGACCACTGTGGAATTTAGTGCAATTCTTGCTGAGCTTTGGGGAAGCCGTGCCTATTGCTAGGTTTGCTTGCCAGACATCCCAAGAGCCATCAGGCTGTGTCTGGCTGGAAGAAAGACAGTGCATGCAGTAGCCAGCAGCTGCATAAACAGTCCGCCCTACTACTGTGCGGAGCTGTGCCATTCCGTGCTGATAGTTGCCCACCAGCTCTGACGTCTACATTTTCCAAGATCCCATTTTGAGTCCGTTGCATGGAGCCACAAGCAGAAATCCCTTTCAGCCTCTGCCTGCTGCCACCAGGCTCTCTTGCCCCCTCCAAAAGTGGCTTTCGTGCTTCACGTGCATCCATTTCCTAAAAGCACAGGGAGTGAATTCTGCTGCGTGTCTTCTGGGCACCCCCGTGGGGAGTCTCATCTCGGTGCCAGGATTGGTCCATAGTTCTGGCCCCGCTGGGTACAAAAGTACCATGGTAAATCTTTCTCCTGTTCCTTAATGACTGCTACGAGGAATGAGTTAGGCGGCGGTGGTGTTTTTAACTCTGAGGACTCACGAGCTCAGGTAAGAGTGTTACCTCCTGCCAATGTAGCAGCTCCCTTTCTGTTTCTGTTTTAGAAGAAACCTAAGTGCATAACCTGACCCAAAAAATTTCCTCAGAAGTAGTTTACTATTGAGGATTTTAATTTTAAAATATACCTAAAACAAAGTCTCGTTCCAAAAGCTCACACTAGAGAAAATTAGTTAACATTTAGTGGGTTCCTTGCTTATCTTTATTGTTGCCTTGCATTCTTCCTTAAGGAAAAGTACTGACAGCCCTTGAACATAGGAACTTTTTGATGTGTTGAAAGGCATTTGAAATGGTGAGAAGAGAAGTGACTGCAAAGTTTGCACTGCTAAGTTACTTTACCGCAGTGTGAAGTAGAAGAGAGTGTGCTTTAGCATCCGGAGATCGGAACTTTTGGCTTTTCCTTTCTTGGCTGTGTGACAGGAGACATTTAATTTAACCATGCTGAGCCTCAGTTTCCACATCTATGAAGTGGGTGTGTCACAGGACTATAGTGAAGAGACATGTGATAATGTATGTATAAAGCACTTGTCAATGCTTCTGGCACAAATAACTCAATTAATGGAGTAGCTTATGTTATTAACCATGTAAACATCACACACCTCTGCTGATGGGCTTGCAGATTCTCCCGCTGTTGAAATACAAGCCTGGGTGAAATTGGCAAGTGGTATGCATTTCTTGGCTTATAAAGGTAACTTCCTTTATTCATGGTGTCTACAAGCCTGGGATAGGCTAGGAATTTCAAGGAAAACGGAGCAGCTGCCAGCAATGCCCTTGCAGAGTTGGTGAGCACCAGGAGGTGAGCCAAAGGGCACTGGGAAAGCAGAAGACAGGCCTGGGTTTGCTGGGCTGGTTGCGGAGACGTTTGCGAAAACCAAAGGAGGACTAGAAACCTTACTGCAATGAGCAGAATACGAGGGTATTGCAGGTGGGAAAAAATAAACAGCAACCAGGAGATAAGAGGAAGTAAGGAAACTTGCAGAGGCAGGAGCCGTGGGGAAGGCATGGGCAGCAAGCTGCCGCTCCCAGTATGCCAGCGGCTTGGTGAGAACATAGATAGAACCTTCTGCAGCGTGCACACAGAGCGTCTCTGGGTTCCAGATGCTGGGCCAGGAAAGGGAGACAAGCTGCGTACAGGCTCTAGGGCCAAGCTATGGCCAGAAGAGGACTGGGGGAGAGGGGAAGAAGAGAGGAGGGGAGGTGACAAAGCATGGAGCAGGACTGGGTAGAGGCCGCTGGAGCACTCTGAGCAGCAGCCTGGCCGGAGCAGGTTCACATGCTGGACCTGTCAGTCTGATGGTAGAAGAGAGGGTCGACTGAAGCCAGAGAGACAGGGGGAGGGAGTCCAGTAAGGCCTCTGTCATCATGGGGAGATGTCTGAACAATGGAGAGGAAAATGGACTCGAAGAGACAGGAGATCGTAGGGCTGTCGAGTCCACAGTACTTGATATTTTCTAAAGTCTATGCAGACTAGAAGATAGAGATGTCTACCCTGGTTCTATATTTAGGCTGCTTCATTGGCTGGGACGTGGCTAAGTAGGAAGACTTGCAGAGATTAGAGTCATCTCTGAATTGCCTGCTGGAAACCCAGATGGAGCTGTTCGGAAGGAAGCTGGATGGATGGATGAAGAGCTCGGAGGAGCCACCCGGGATGGACATTTTTAAGTTTGGGGGGCATCAGCACACTGTTAGTGGTTGAAGCCATGCATGCGAATGGAATCGCTGGAGAGGATGGGAATGAGACCACTGTAGGTGAAGCCCCGAACAATACCTAATGAAGAACGGGCTGAGAGGGAAGGGGAGGAGAACGACGGGCCAGAGGCATAGAAAGAGAACTGTAAGGTCAGCGTAACAAGAGCCCAGAGTTTAGCTCAAGAAGGTTAGCAATGTGAAATGCTACCAAAATGGCAAATTTCATAAGAATTAAGAAATGGTCATTTTAGCAGCTTGGATGTCGCCTTCTCATATTCTCCTGATCATTGTATTCAACAACATCCTCTTCCCCATTCTCTTTCAAGCCTTGACCAGTTTGCAATTGAACGTCTAACTCCAATTTGTTTGAAGTCTGTGTCTTCAACTAGGCTGTAAGCTGCATGAGAGCTGGGACTATGTGTCTTGTACACGTCTGGATCCCAAGTACTTAGCTTGGTATCTGGCACACAGTAGGTGCCTAATAAGTGTGTGGAGGCTCTGGTGGTAACAGCATCACTGGAGTGGAAGCCAGGCTGCAATGAACTGAGGAGTAAACTGGTGGTTGAGAAAACAGAATGAGCGAGAAGACTGCAGTTTTTCTATGAACATAATTATGAAAGCTAAAAGAGAGGGCAGACATTTCAGGGAGAAGTAAGTTTTTTTATCTTGTTAGTTATTAGAAATGAGGAGATGCAAATCTGTTTATATTATCAGAATGGAGTTCGTGTAATTGAATGGGAAGACACAATGAGAAGAAGGGTTGGATCCACAGCCTGGTGGGTGGACTGACAGGGGACAGGAGTGAGGACAGTTCTGCCCGGCAGCAGTGGAGGGGAAAGACGCTGTACAGCTGTGTAAGTGGAGGGGAGGAAGAACTCACATCTAAGACGTTCTGCCTTCTCTCTGAAACAGGACGGACAGATGGTGGCTTGAGAAGATCAGCAATACCTGCCTAGCGGACTAGAAGGAGCTGGGCTGGCGGCTGCATTTGGGCAGGGACCCTGTCTTTTCACTCCTGAATCCTAGAACGGTGCTTAGCATGTGAACGAACAAACAAATCCTGCTTTGGTTATCAATTAGGACAAACTCCCCCAACCTTACAACATAAGGAAGGCAGGAAACTTAGTGGCTTAAAACAGCAAAGTATTGTTTATCACATCTCTCTGCATTGAGCAGACAATTCTGTGGCTTGATATGATGTCAGCCGGCTTGCTGGAAGGTGCTGGTTGTGAGCTCACCTACGGCTGTTGGCTGAAGCCCTTGGTTCCTTCCAAGTGGGCCACTTCATGTGGCTGCTTGGCCTCCTCATAACAGAGGCTGGCTTCCAGAAAGGAGAGCTGTACATGGCCAATGCTTCTTAACAGCCAAATAGAGTGTGGTAGGGCAGAGACCTGGAAAAATGAAGCCCTCCAACCCTGAGCTGTCTACTTCTTAATTTCTTTTATGTGAAGCATAAATAACCTTCTGTATTGTTGAAGCCACTGTTTTTTCTGGTTTTGTGTTTCTGTTCTATGCAGCCAACCCAATCTTAATGAGCATGCCCAGCAAAGAAGCAAGCAGAACTCAGGATGTTACCACCGCCAATGAAAACAGTGTGGCTGAGGCAGTGTTCTCATTTATACCAAACAAGCATTCGTTTTTATTATAAATGCTTTGTAACACCTATTTTACGTTCCTAACACGTAAATCACAGATAATATTGCCTGCCCACATGAATAGTTAAAGGCACACATGCTTGTTACTTTCTAGTAAAGAAGATGAAAAAAAGAAAAGGAGTCCATCATGAAATAGCATCTATTCCGTGTGTGCAATGCTGCAGGATGGCCACCCTGGGAGACATATGTTGGGTGCTTGCGCCTACACACAGTGAATCAGCTTGTGTTCAAGGAAAAGTCAGAAGATGCTGATACGAATGCCAGGGCAGACACTCAAAAAAATGTGGGGTGGAGAACTGTAGCCTATTCCACACATTACAGGACATCTAGCATTTCTGTCCATTAAGAGCCATTAGGACCTCCTGATCATTGTCACAACCAAGACTGCCCCACAAGTTTCCCAAATGGGGGCAGAATGAGAACCTCTGGTTTCAGTAGGTTAGGGACACCTGGGCTCTCTCATTGGCATAGAGAGCCCAGGAAATGGTGCCCTCCCCTCTGCCCCTTGCTTTACTGAGAAAGAAGCTCAGCCCACCTGGCGTTAAAGGCTCTGTCCCGTTAATGCTAAAGGCCACCTCAAGCCAAGCCAAACTTAAAGTTTGGAGCCAGCTAAATGTTCAAACCACACATGTACTGACCTCTCTGTGGGAGCCTGAGTTCTGTATCCTACTGTCAACTTTTATCCATCTCCAGTCCAGCAAATTTCATGGTGGTGCTGACAGTAATTCCACAAGAAAGGCAAAAGAACCAAATAATAACAGCAATAACTCACCAGTCCTGTGGGTGCCAGATAGCATTTGTGCTTCCCCCATAGCACGATGGATGAGATCTATATGATAGCAAAAGAATATGCATCTGTGACAAAAGACCATTAGCAAATTTTTGCAATCTCCCAATTTACAGTAAGTTAAGTATCACTTGGTGGATAGGTTTATTCCTTCTCATAACACGTTTTCTACAGAAATGTTTAGGTCCATTTTCCCAAATCCTATTTACTATTTATTTATTATTTAGAGCCATGGTTCCAAAAGCCACTGATGGGAAGTATCCATTTTGTTGCTTGCTCCCAACCCTTCTCCCTGGCTTATATCTCTAAGGCAGAGTGATGCAGAAAGACAGATATTCCATTTGCTGGATTACTCCCCAGGTGACTGCAACAGCCAGAGCTGGGCAAGGGTGAAATCAAGACCCTGGAACTTATCTGGGTCCCCCACGTGGATGGCAGGGACCCAAGTACTTAGGCCATCTTCTGCTGTTTCCCCAGGTGCATTAACAGGGAGCCAGATCAGAAGTGGACCAGCCAGGACTTGAACCAGTGCACATATTCAACGCTGGCAATATTGCCTGCATCAGCTTAACCCCTATATCACAACACCCCCTCACATCTTTTCTTATCACATCCTACAGACCTCCCACCATCTGTAGCTTTACAAGTCCACCAAAGAAAATTTCTATCTCCTAAATAGAGATTCCAAAGGCTATACCAATGGCCACTTCTTAGCATTTATGAGAGACCAACCCTCAGCTACAGAATGCTTTTGCCCAACGACTCACACATAAAGGATGTGCGAGATGCCGAGGTGAAGCCCATGTGGCCTGAATGCAATCAGGTAATACCTGCATTTGAAGAAAAACAAGGTGTCTGTATGTTTTCTGCTCTTCTGTGATGGTAACGAAGACACAGCTGAGATATACCTTGGGCCCTCTGCTAAGGTCCAGGTGTGTATAGGTGCATCTGTCCTGTGTGTAGGCACAAGCTGAGACAACTGATGGGACAGGGGCCCTTGGGAAACACAAATCTGGTATAAGACCATGGGATCAAAGTGTGATCCCTCAACCAGCAGCAGCAGCATCACCGAGGGTTCTTCAGAAGTGGTGTCCTGATCCCCACCCCAAATATAGTGAATCAACAAGTTGGTGCTGATATGCAGAATCTGTATTTTAACAAAGCCTTCAGTGACCCTAAAGTTTGAGAACCACTGGTCTAGAATGCTGATCCTCCTACCCAACCTCCTGAATGTTTACTCTGCTCTCTATAGCAATGGGGTTATGGACCAAAGATGAAGGCTATGTTATCACCAGTGTGTGTGTGACCTGGCAGAATGATCATGGCTAAGAAGCAAAGGTGACCAAGTCAGGAGAGCATGTAGCTTCCGCACAATGGATACTCCAGGAAGCCCAGAGGTTCCTTGGCAGATTTGGGCCACTGTGAAAAAAGGAAACCCCCTAGCATGGACATCTGGCTGTCAGGAGGACAATTGGAGCCACATAGAACAGAAGAAGCACTGCCATCCTCAGGTGGCCTCCTCATCCCCATCTGGGGAACTCTAAACACAAGAGTGTGGAAGGGCTGCCCCTGTGGTCACATGAGATCCCACTGGGGTGTATGCAAACCTGTGGAAGCCTTTGATGGAGCTGGAGTTTCTGGGCCATGCAGCTGGGGTTGGGAAGGAGTCTGTGACACTTAGGCTATTTCATTAACATCATCTGGTTTCCAATGAAGCCTGGGGAGGCTTGATGCAAATTCATCTGGGGTGAAGCATTCAGCAAAGAGAAAACGCTGATGCCTTCACTTCCTTCTAATGAATTTGTGGTAGACACACCTAGCAGAGGAAAACCTTGGCCTGGAATTCGAAAGCAAAGAGAGCCCCACATGCATGCATGCACACACACAAGTTGTGTATAGCACACTGTAGTGGGTAATTACCCAGGCCCCCGGGCTGACAGTGAAGGCCTGCTTGTCCAAGACTCAGTCAAACCCACAGCTTCCCCTGACAATTACCCCATCAGCCTCAGACCCAGTAAAAGAAATGAACCATTCAAAAGTTTCTGGAAGTTTCCGTCCTAGCAATGCTTTCTTGGATACACAGTGGTTTGGCAATTAAGGTCTCTCTGTGCTTTCACAGAAAGGATATCAAATTTCTGAGCACTTTTCCTGTGGTTGAACTATTCCTCTTCCTTTGAAGACCTTAATTGCTGAAGTGTTGGCCTCTGTCTTTTCTTTCTTACTTGTTTACCCTCCTGTAACTCAAAGGCTCTCAAGTCCAAGTCATGGAAATTGTTAATTACACCCTTGAGTTCTGTTGAGCCAAAGGATTGGAGATGGCTCCCAGAGGGAAGTAGGGCCTGCTTATTTGGCTGGGATAGCTATAGCCCATTCAAAAAACCAGCTCCTATGCGGAGCTGCCTGATTGCCAGGATGTCAGCTTAACCCTCATGTGTTTACCTTTCAAGCTGCTGAGTAAATGAGCATTTCACTTTCCAGAAAGTTTTTCTAGAAAATGGGCTTTTCAAGCGAAGCACATGGTATTTTCATTCATCCTAGACACCAGTGGTTTTGAAGTGCAATCTCTGGGCATTAGCAGTGTTTCCTCAGGGGTCTATCAGTTTCCCAGGGCATCAAAGAGATCAGACACTAGGAGACAAGGGGACCAAAGTTCTTGTCCATGGCTCCATGCCCACTATTTCTTGTCAGCCATGGCTTTGCGCCACTGGCTCCTGTAATGCAAACCTTGTCTTGCCTGCTATCTTCCTTTGCTGAATTTAGTACCTCAGGTAGCAGGGAAATCAAAGAACACAACATGTTGCAAAGCCAGTATCTGTCTAGAGCCATGTCCCGAGGCCATCAGCCTCAAGGACCCATCTCATTCCAAGCAGCCCCTTCGGACTCCCACCTGCCAGAGAACCTGAGGCAGGGAAGTGTCCTGCACCTGCCTTTCCGTCACTTTGGTGAGGGGCCTTAAGGCTGGAAAAGTGACTCAGTGACGTGGAGACAGGGTGCGAGCTGTGCCATCACAGTCTCCACAGTGAACTCCGCAGACCCCAGAGTGGCAGCGAGCAGCGAAGTCCGCGCGCCCTGCAGGTGCACCCTTTTGCCACGTGTGGCCTCGCCAGAGCCCCCTCCTGAGCACAGGGCCAGCACAGAGTGTGTGCGCTACAAGACAGACTGCTTTAGTTCTGCCACGGAAATAAATCTCTAATCCAGGATCAAGTATCTCCTGTGGAGGCCAAAATCCAGAGCTGGTAACAATGGCTTCTTTGGTGTTCTGGACGAGGAAGGCTGTCGGCGCTGCTGCCCACCTCCCGGTGTGGGGGACAGTGCTCCTTCTTCCTCAGGGCCCCTTCCTTCCTCCCCTTGTACCACAGATAAACCAAACAGTATCATCCATTTCACCTTGAATGAGCTCCCTTATCCGCCCATATTGATGTCACTGACATTTGATTCTGAGGTCCTGAAGTGGGTGATAAACAATTTTACCTTTCAAAGAGGACCTAAGAAGAGAGGACAGGAAGAATAAGCATGTCATTGTGGGCAAGGACTGCAGTGCCTCCCAGAAGGGTGGCCAATTCACTGGGATACCTTTACTTTTTCTTCCTCACACAGTGGCCTTGCCAACCTGGCAGAGCCCAGGGATGGAAGTAGGGGAAAGAACTTGGTGTTTAAGAGCCTTGCTTACAAAGGATAACACAGTGCCCCTAAGTTGGAAGGTTTTCTGGCAGTAACTGACATAAGGAACTGAGTCCCCTTTCCATGTTTCTTTTCACTGTTAGTCTAACTTAGAGTTTGTCCATTCATGACTTCTGTAACCTAGGAGTAAGATACACAACATCCTGGGGCCAGTGCTGTGGCACAGTGGGTTAAAGCGCTGGCCTGAAGCACCGGCATCCCATATGGGCACTGGTTCCAGTCCCGGCTGTTCCTCTTCCAATCCAGCTCTCTGCTTTGGCCTGGGAAAGCAGTAGCAGATGGCCCAAGTCCTCGGGACCCTGCACCCACATGAGAGACCTGGAGGAAGCTCCTGGCTCTGGATTGGTGCAGCTCCGGCCGTTGCAGCCATCTGGGGAGTGAACCAGTGGGAGTGAATCTCCCTCTGTCTTTCAATAATAAAAAACTCTGTCTTTCAAATAAATAAAATAAATCTTTAAAAATTTTTTAAAAATTAAAAATTTAAAAATAAACCTAAAAAATTTACAACATCCTTTGCTTTCAACCTAATAATGGAAATAATTCTCGAACAATAGATATTTCCAATTATGACTTCCCTGGCCCCATTTTGTAGAAGCCAGCCTCAGTGTGTCCTGGAACAGAAAGCTTGATCTCAAGAATAAAGAAAGGAGCCGTGAGCCCACAAGATGCCATTATTTCTCCCCTCTAAGCCATTTGGGTAGCCTTGTAGAGTCATACGAAGAATTTAGATTCCAAGTTACATCTGGATTCAAATCTCTACCCTACAACTCACTGACAAATCTGGACAAGTCTGTTGAGCTCTTTGGAATACAGGTTTTCCATCCATAACATAGAGTAATAGTATTTATCTTGTGAGGATTCAACAATCTAATTCAGATTAATTTCCACAAACACACTCACCAACCATTGCACTTCTTAGACTTTATTCCAGTCTGTTCTGTGATCTTCTCTGTTCTGTATTTTAAGTTCAGTTTTTATCAATGAGTAACAAACCAGCAGAACAATCTTAGAAACATTTTTCCATAAAACCCCTCAGGTTAAAAGAGAGGAGGGTTGAAGAGACCTACCTCTTCCTAAACTTAATAATAATTGTGTTCCTTTCCATTTACTGTCAGCTGATTCTAGAATGTGCATTCCAAGCTGGGCCTGTCCTTTAAATGACAGACTTACCTTACAGGTACTTACAGTACCTGTCTTTTTGACATCTCAGCTGGATGTCTAATCGGCATCTCAAACTGTAATACCCAAAAAGAAATTTCTGGTATTATCCCATAAACCTATCTATCTCACAGCTTTCTAATAGCTCAGTGGTAGGAAGTTCACCCTCCACTGCTCAGGCCTATACCCTTCAGTTTGTTCTGGATGCCTCTTTCTCTCAGAGCCAACATGCAGTTCCCCAACAGATGCTGCTGCCTCTGCTTCATCAGCACCTAAAGACCTCCCCCATCTTCATCGTCATTGTCTTCATTCCAGCCACAACTATCCTCACACTGGATTCATGCCCTCTAACGGAGTTTTCTGCGGCCGCACTGTATAGTCTACTCTCAGTACCACAGACAAAGAAATCTTTCTGAGGACCTCTGTCACCTCACGGCATTCCAAATGGCTTCCCCTCTCAGAGAGAAAACCAAAATCGTTGCAATAAACCTCCATGTCCTGGTTGATCTGCCCCCACTACATGGCTCACTCTGCTCCAGCTGACACCACCTCTCCCAGCAGTTTGCAAAACCTTACGAGGCTACACTCTCAACTCAGGGCCCTTGTATGGGCTGTCTATCTGCCTGGAGTACCTTAGGTATCTATGTGCCTCCCTCTCTAACCTCCTTCATCAAGTCTTTATTCAAATGCTACATTTTCAGTAAAACCACTTCCCATTCTAGTTAAAATTATCATGTTTTCCCTGTTTCTAGAGTCTCTTCATGTCCCTTTCTTGCTTTATTTGTCCATAGTCCTCCTTTCTGTGTGAAGACTATAGATCTGATGTTTGTTTGTTTGTTTGTTTTATTGTCAGTCTTGTCCCCATTAGAATGTTCACTCCATGGGGGCAAGGGTATTTTGTTTAATCCTGTGAACACACTGGATGTTTAGCAAGTACTTTTTTTAAACAACTGAATTAGTAAATAAAATCCCCAGGATTTCTTCCTTGTCTTATCCTATATCCTTGTTCCTTGGCCTATTCTGTACTGCCCCTCCAGACTTCTGTCCAAATGGAATAACAGGGGCCTAATTTATCCTTTCATCTTGTGAGAGATTGAATGATGGTCACCCAGAGATAACAAGTCCTAATCACTGGACTTGTGTATGTGGCCTTACTTGAAAATGAGGTCTTCGCAGATGCAATTAAATTGAGGGTTTTGAGATGAGAAGTGTACTCTGGATTATGTGAATGGGCCCTGAGTGTTGTCATAAATGCCCTGTAGAGAGAGGCAAGGGAAGATAACACAGACACTCAGAGCAAAGGCACTGGAAAGACAGAGACAGAGATCAAAGTGATGTGACCCCAAGTCCCGGAATGTCAGGACAACCCCAGAAGCTAGAAGGGGTAAAAACAGGATACTTTACTGGAGACTTCAGAGGGAATGTGGTTCTACCAACACCTTGATTTCAGATTTCTATTAGGGTGATGAGAGGATCTTCAAAAGTTAATAGAAAATACGTAGTATGGAAAACCTATGTGTGGATTTAAAAATATTTTGCATCAAAATAAACTTATCTTTTAATCCCATTTTCCATGAAGTTTTTGTAGTGCACTCCTGTATCTGTTTTTTCAAGTTGTTTCACAGCGCTCAGCTTGCGGAAACTTGTTACAACAACACTAAGACACTAAGACATATCTGAAAATACTGGGAAAATTATGTAAAATGAAAAGCTCTTCAGATATTGGTGAGCAGAGAATTCAGGACCATTGGTCAATGAGAACAGGGAGACAATTTTCCCAGTTTACTTCCTAGAGGGGGGTGGAGGGAGCAGTCAGTGGTCTCCCCGAGTTGGATGGATGGAGTTGAGAATTTCGGGAAGGCCAAAGTGGCTAGAATTCACAAGACAGAACAGAACAATGGGGAGGAGAGGCTGGAGGAGGGAGCAGAGGGGAGAGGGGAGCAGGGGCACTCCTGGAGTCCTCAGCTGAGCACTGTCAGCATGTAACATTGAGGACAGCACCACGACCCCGGAGAAAGACCACAGAAAGAAACAGGTGGAACAATCCCTTGACCTCTGCAGGACGGTGAACAGCTCACATGCCCACAGCCCGCGGGCCCACGGAAAACCTCGGGCTTCGGGGGCATCAGGAGGATCCTCAGAAAGTCACTCCCTCAGTAGTGAAGCAGTCAGCTCTGGATGAAAGGCTGTTCTGCTGCCAACCACTAAATTCAAAACCGAGTCTCCAAAGGACCAGGCTTTTTCTAAGCAACTAAGTCCTAGAACAAAGGTCAAAAACATATAAAGGCAAACAAAAATATTCAGCACCCAGAAAAAAAAAAAAAAACACATGAAATTCACCATCCAATTAAAAATGACCAGCAATGAAAAAAAAAAAAAAAAAAAAAAAAAAAAACAAACCACAATGTATGACCCATAATAAGGATAAAAATAAAAGACTTAGGAGTGGGATGGCTGGGTCGAACGGTAGGGTTATATTCAGGTTTCTGAGGAATCTCCAGACTGATTTCCATAGTGGCTTAACCAGTTTGCATTCCCACCAACAGTGGGTTAATGTCCCTTTTTCCCCACATCCTCGCCAGCATCTGTTGTTGGTAGATTTCTGTATGTGAGCCATTCTAACCGGGGTGAGGTGAAACCTCATTGTGCTTTTGATTTGCATTTCCCTGATTGCTAGTGACCTTGAACATTTTTTCATGTGCCTGTTGGCCATTTGGATTTCCTCTTTTGAAAAATGTCTATTGAAGTCCTTGGCCCATCTCTTAAGTGGGTTGTTGGTTTTGTTTTTGTGGAGTTTCTTGATCTCTTTGTAGATTCTGGTTATTAACCCTTTATCTGTTGCATAGTTTGCAAATATTTTTTCCCATTCTGTCGGTTGTCTCTTCACTCTCCTGACTGTTTCTTCTGCAGTAAAGAAACTTCTCAATTTGATGCAATCCCAATAGTTGATTTTGGCTTTGACTGTCTGTGCCTCCCGGGTCTTTTCCAGAAATTCTTTGCCTGTGCCAATATCTTGAAGGGTTTCTCCAATGTTCTCTAGTAACTTCATGGTGTCAGGACGTAGATTTAGGTCTTTAATCCACGTTGAGTGGATTTTTGTGTAAGGTGTAAGGTAGGGGTCTTGCTTCATGCTTCTGCACGTGGAAATCCAGTTTTCCCAGCACCATTTATTGAATAGACTGTCCTTGCTCCAGGAATTAGTTTTAGATCCTTGATCAAATATAAGTTGGCTGTAGATGTTTGGGTTGATTTCTGGTGTTTCAATTCTGTTCCATTGGTCTATCCATCTGTTTCTGTACCAGTACCATGCTGTTTTTACCCAAAGGAGTTTAAATTGATAAAGAAAAAAGCGGTCTGCACCCTAATGTTTATTGCAGCACAATTCACAATAGCCAAGACCTGGAACCAACCTAAATGCCCATCAATGGTAGACTGGATAAAGAAATTATGGGATATGTATTCTTTAGAATACTATACCGCAGTAAGAAACAACGAAATCCAGTCATTTGCAACAAAATGGAGGAATCTGGAACACATCATGCTGAGTGAAGTAAGCCAGTCCCAAAGGGACAAATACCATATGTTCTCCCTGATCGGTGACAACTGACTGAACACCAAAAAGGAAACCTCCTGAAGTGAAATGGACACTATGAGAAATGGTGACTTGATCAGCATAGCCCTGACTGCTAATGGACAACTTAATACATTATCCCTCATAGTATTTTTTTTTTTTGTCTGTTCTACTTAATATGACTGGTTTAATTCTGTAATTATCACACAGTTATTCTTAAGTGTTGAAAATTAACTGAAATGTGATCCCTGTTAAACATAAGAGTGGGAATAAGAGAGGGAAGAGATGTATAATTTGGGGCATGCTTGGGCTGACTTGCCCCAATTGGTAGAGTTGGAAACATACTAGGGGATTCCAATTCAATCCCATCAAGGTGGCATGTGCCAATGCCATCTCACTATTCCAAGTGATCAATTTCAGTTCACAATTGATCATAATGAAAGGACTAAGAGTCAAAGGGAGCACATAAACAAGTCTAGTATCTGCTAACACTAACCGATAGAATAAATAAAGGGGAGAGTGATCCAACATGGGAAGTGAGATACTCAGCAGACTCATAGAATGGCAGATGTCCTAAATAGCACTCTGGCCTCAGAATCAGCCCTAAAGGCACTCGGATCTGGCTGAAAAGCCCATGAGAGTATTTCAGGCATGGAAAGCCAAGACACTCTGGCAAAAAGATCTCTGTGAGTGAGATCCCAGTGGAAAGAACAGGTCTTCAAAGAGGGAGGTGCCTTTCTCTGAAGGGAGGAGAGAACCTCCACTTTGACTATGACCTTGTCTAAACAAGATAAGAGTCGGAGAACTCAAGGGGCTTCCATAGCCTTGGAAACTCATGACTGGTGCATAGGGAGATTACTGATGCCATAAACAGGAGTGTCAATTTGTAAAGTCAACAACAGGAGTCACTGTGCACTTACTCCTCATGTAGGATCTCTGTCCTTAATGTGCTGTACACTGAGGCTTAATGCTATAACGAGTACTCAAACAGTATATTTCACTTTGTGTTTCTATGGGGGTGCAAACTGTTGAAATCTTTACTTAATGTACACTAAACTGATCTTCTGTTAAAAAAAAAAAAAAAAAGAAAAGAAACTATCAATTCCCAACTTGACTCTCACTGGGATTAAACATGACAATAGGTCTGATCTGATTTCATCATCATTTAAAAAAAAATCATCTATTATTTTTCACTTTATGTTTCTGTGTGGGAACAAACTGTTGAAATCCTTACTTAAGGTATACTAAGCTGATCTTCTGTATATTAAGAGAATCGAAAATGAATCTTGATGTGAATGGAAGGGGAGAGGGAGTGGGAAAGGGGAGGGTGGTGGGTGGGAGGGACGGTATGGGGGGGAAAGCCATTGTAACCCATGAGACGTACTTTGGAAATTTATATTCATTAAATAAAAGATAAAAAAAAAAAAAAAAGAAAAAAAAAAAAGAAAAGACTTAAAACCAACCTACAAATCATGAAAGAAGAATTACTATACATGGAAATTAAGATAGTTATTACTATAGAGTCCTCCATCACTTTGCAATGGAGATGTTCGCCAGGAAGCAGGTCATCAGGCAATTTCATCCCTCCACAAACAGTGCATTTAACATGAACTGTGATGACCATGATATCACTAGGCAACATCATCTTCTGGGACTACCGTCGTATATGCCGTCCGTCATCAACCAAAGCATCATGCTGTGCTGCCTGACTGTATTCCATGAGCTCAAAAGCATGAACGTGTCAAGGAGAGACACACAAAAAAGACCCCGCTGAGACTTGTAGAGATGATAAACTATCCAATATGACACATACCTTATAAAACAGACTGAAGATCAATAAATTTGAAGACAAAAAGAGAAATCAAAGAGAAACACAGCAAGAAGGAAGACAAGAAAAAAAGAGCAAGTATTTCAAGAGGCTTAATCCCATGTAATTTGAGATCTCAAAAAAATGATGGAAGCAGAAAGAACTGTTTCTGGAAGTCATGAAATATCTCAAATGGGAAGAAATATGTAGATCCACAAATACAAGGCCCAAGAAATATGAAGAAAACTACAATAAGGAGCATCAGAATCAGATAACTTGAAACTACTGGTAAAGAGAAAACCTTAGAAGCAAACAGAGAAGAAAGATACATATGAGGAGAGTTTCAAAAAGTTCATGGAATATGTGTATTATGAAAAAATTATTCAAGGATTTCAAGTTATTTTTGCATCAAAATAAACTTTTCATTCCATTTTTTCTAAGAACTTTTTGAAGGACTCATAAACATACAGATGACCAAAGAAAAGAATTATAGATTTCTCTTTGGAAACAATGCCAGTTAAAAGGCAGTGGAAGACTTTCTGTACTGAAAGGAAGAACAAAACCTACTAATACAGAATTCTATGCCCAAATGAATATATATATGCCAAAAAGAAAGACTTTTAAAGTATATGAAACATGAAAGAATTTATTGTCAACAGACCTGTTCTACAAGAAATATTAAAGGAAGTCTTATAAATAAAAGAAAAACACTACCATCTGGAAATGTTTAATGAAATCATATAAAATGTGCTGGATTTTAAATAGGTAAAACATACTTTTGTCTCATTTTAAAAATATCATCTAAAAGTTATTGTTTAAATCAATTATAGTTACAACTTATTGAGTGGTATACAACACATAAAATGCATGGCAACCACAGCACAAAGGCAGTGAGAGGAAAATGGAAATATATCCTTGTAATCTTCTTATATTGTATTCGAAATGATATGTACCTGAAGATAGGCTATGATAACTTAAAGATACAATACATACTAACAAACAAACAACACCAAATATCTACATGACAGGGGTGGGCAATTGGTCTAGCATCTGAGATACTGGTAATGATCCCCTTATCACATATCAGAGTACCTGAGTTCTATACTCTGCTCTGCTCCTAATTCCAGCTTTCTACTGTAGACACCAGTAGGCAGCAATGATGACTCAAGTAATTGTCTTCCTGACACCTGAGAGGGAGATCTAGCTTGAGCTCCTGGTCCCTGGCTTCAATCTGGCCCAGCCCCAGCAGTTGCAGATGGGAGCTCTGTGTCTATATCTGCCTCATAGACAAATAAACAAATAAATTATAAAATTGTAAAAGTACAAGTAGTTTTTAAAAAGGAAGATAAAAATTAAAATGAAAAAATAGGGAGAGCCTTATGGTATAGCAGGTTAAGCTACTGCCTACAATGCTGGTATCCCATATGGGTGTCAGTTAGTGTCCTGGCTGCTCTGCTTCCAATCCCGCTCCACACTAACGCACCTAAAACAAGAGAAGATGGCCCAAGTGCTTGCATCCCTGTCACCCACGTGGGAGACCTGGATGAAGCTTCTGGTTCCTGGCTTCAGCCTGGCCTAGCCCAGGCCATTTGGGGAGTGAACCAGGGATGGAAGCTCTCTCTCTCCCTCTCCCTCTTTTCTCTCTCTTCATAAGTTTGCCTTTCAAATAAACAAACAAATATTTTTGTAAAAAATTAAGATAAAAAAAAAAAACAAAGAACATATAGGAAAAGTAAAGTAATGGCAAGATGGTAGATATAAATCCCACAACACCAATAATCCATTGGGGTAGACACTGTGGCAGGCACATCCCAGCTACTCGAGTCCCAGCTCTCCTGTTTCCTATATAACTTTCTGCTAATGTACCTGGGAAGCAGCAGAGTATGGCTCAAGTACTTCAAGCCTGGCCCAGCCCAGGGTGAAGCCATCTGGAGAGTGATCCAGCAGATGGAAGCTTGATCTCTCAATCTCTGAGTATGTGTGTGTGTGTGTGCGTGTGCTTGTATGTGTATGTATGTGTTACTCTACCTGTCAAGTGAACGAACATTTTTTTAAATCACATTAAAGGGCGCCCACTAGGCTAATCCTCCGCCTTGTGGCGTCGGCACACTGGATTCTGTCATCGGATCAGTGCAGTGTGCCGGCCGCAGCGCGCCAGCCGCAGCGGCCATTGGAGGGTGAACCAACGGCAAGGGAAGACCTTTCTCTCTGTCTCTCTCTCTCACTGTCCACTCTGTCAAAAAAAAAAAATAAATAAATAAATAAATCACATTAAAGGGGCCAGCACTGTGGCATAGCGGGTTAAGTCACCTCCTGCAAAGCTGGCATCACATTTGGATGTTGATTAAGTTCCTGGCTGCTCCACTTCCAACCCAGCTTCCTGCTTATGTGCCAGGGAAGACAGCAGAAAATGGCCCAAATGCCTGAGTCCCTGCACCCATGTGGGAGACTCGGAGGAAACTCTGGGCTCCTGGTTTCAGTCTGACCTAGCTCTGGCCATTGTGGTCATCTAGGGAGTGAACCAGCCAATGAAAAGTCTTTCTCTCTCTCTAACTCTACATTTCAAACAAATAAATCTTTTCAAAAAATCACATTAAATTTAAACTGTCTATACACCTCCATTCAGGCCTGGAGACATGTCATGAAACATTTGCAGTATTTGTATCTTTAGAGCATTTTCCAGATTGATCAAGTCAACTTCTCTCATTCAGGTTGGTAGTAGGCTTTCTCAGATTATTGGGAGCAGGGCACACTCAAGTATGTCATAAAGACATATAAAGGAGGAAAAGCCGTAAGAAACGGTCACAACCCTCACACTAGCTGTTTTCAGAAAACCCTGCATATTTCTTAGAACAAAGTAAAAATTGTAAAATTACAAGTCATGGAGAACACAGTTACCATTCAGGAAAGAAAACAGCTCTAATCCGCTGGGCATCGGCAGCTCCCTCCTCTAATGCTCTATTATTCTCGGCTCCTGCTTTCACTGGGCTGTTCATTTTCAGTCGCAGGTCCAGACTCCTCAGGGAAACAGCCCTGGAAGGATAGCGCAGTGCTGGATTGCGGGAGGCACTGTGTCACTTTGGCAAAACAAAGACACACCACCCTCACCACATGGCGCAACAGAGTATGTTTCATATGGGTGGCTAGTTCATAACCTTGTGGGAAGATCCAAAAAGGCAAACAGGAGACATTGAAGCAATCCAGGGAGCCATTATCTCCTCTGGGGCTGAAGAGACTCAAAGAAAAGAAGAGCTGTTTCCAGGACCCAGGGCTGCTCTGAAAACAGAATATGCGTTTTCAATGGCCAGTCCCAAGTTACAGACAGCAAAGAAAGGCAAGGACAGTGGATCGAGAACAAACACAAACAGGCAATTGACGACGCACATTGCCTGTATTGGTCAAGATCATAATACAGACTGGGCTACCCATGATTTAATAAAATCAGAGATGAAAAAGAAAATGTAACAAAAGATACACAGAAATAAAAATATGTTTCAGGAATTACTACAAAGAGTTGTATTCTAACAAACCAGGAAACCTAGAAGAAATGGATAGATTCCTGGACACATACAAATTATCGAAATTGACCCATGAAGACATAAACCTAAACAGACCAATAACCAAGATGGAAAATAAATCAGTAATAAATACCCCCCCCCAACAAAGAAAAGCCCAGGACTGGACAATTTCACTGCTAAATTCTGTAAGACATTTAAAGAACTAAATCCAATTCTTATCAAGATATTCAAAACAATTGAAAGGGACAGAGACCTTCCAAACTCTTTCTATGAAGCCTACATTACCTTAATTTCTAACCCAGGAAAAGAGACAACAGAGAAAGAGAACTATAAACTAATATCCCTGATGAACATAGATGCAATCCCAATCAAAATACCAATGATATTCTTCTCACATCTAGAAAAAATGATACTGAAATTCATATGAAAACACAGGAGACCCCAAATAGCTGAAACAATCTTATACAATAAAAACAATGCTGGAGGCATCACAATGTCAGATTTCAAGTCATACTACAGGGCAGTTATAATCAAAACAGCCTGGTACTTGTAAAAAAATAAATAAAAATAAACAGATGGGTAGACCAACAGAACAGAATCTATGCGTCTATAACCATCTTATCTTTGACAAAGGAACTAAAATCACTCCCTGGAGCAAAGACAGTCTCTTCAACACAGTGTGCTGGGAAAACTGACCTCTGCATGCAGTAGTGTGAAGCAAGGCCCATACCTTACACCTTACACAGAAATCCACGCAAAATGGAACAGAAACCTCAATCTATGACCCAATTCCATCAAATTACTAGAGAACATTGGGGATCTCCACAAGACACTGGCACAGGCAAAGACCTCTTCGAAAAGACCCCAGAATCACTATGTTCCTAAATTTGTTTATATAAAATGCATGAAGTGTGCATACCTTAAATAAAAGTTTATAGGGAAAAAATAAATAAAATTATCAGAATCTGAACAACAACAAAAAAAGCCTGTAGAGCAGCTAGGACCTGAGCTCTGAAAACACAAAGTGCGGCGGCTTCTGTAAGAGGATGGCACAATGCACCCCATGGCCTGCCAGGGCGGCCAGAGTAAAATAGCACCATCTGAGCAGCTTCAATACTCAGTTCTTTCCTTCCAGTTCTCAAGGCAAGAAGTCCAAGATCAAGGTACTGGAAAATTTGGTGTCTGGTGATGCCTTCCCTCCTGGCCTGCAGATGAACTTTCTCTCTGCGTCCTCGTATAACCTTGCGTCCTTGAGGGCAAAGGGGTGGGGCAGGGAACTCTGCATCTCTTCTTCCAGTGAGGACTCTAGCCTGCCCTTAGGACCTCATGTGACCTCAGTCGCCTCTCAAGGCCGTGTCTCTAAATACAGTGACATTAGGAGTTAGGGCTTCAGCATGTGAATGCTGGGGGACACAACTCCATCCACAACATACAGATTTGGTTTTCTTTCTAACTGGGGTTGGAAACGCCTAACCCACGGGCCATGGAAGGCCAACAAAATCATCTGCTCTGGCCCTGCCAAGGCAACTGCGGGCAGAACTGGAAATTCAATACATCTGTAGCAGGTTAATTTTTAAGTTGATAATTTTGTATGACCTGTGAATGATATTACAAATATTCAAATGACATTTGGCAGGAAAGTTTCCCCCACTCCTGGTACCGCACTGTGAAAAGGAACATTTAACTGCTAAAATTACTTCATCTAATTAAATTTCCTCTTCACTGAGGGTTGTAGAAGGTCAAGTTCAAAGGTGATTCTCTAGACGCTCTGGTGGCCTCTGAGGTGGTAGAGGGTGGCTGAGCAGCAGGGGGCTGAGGCCCAACACCTGTGCCCCTGTGCACTGCATGTGGTCAATGCCACATGCACCTGAAGAGCCATTGCCTGCACACCAGTTTGATCATAGCACAACAGAGCCTCGGTTCTGTAGAAACCCAGTCATGTGCAAAACTCCACACAGTCAAGTCCAACTACACAAAAACATCTGCAATTGTCATCTAAACTGACACAGTAGAGGACAGAGACAGCAGTGCTATCCATTTTGACTCAGTTACTTATGCTTCGAATCCTTGTGGTTCTTTGCCTTTTGTATTTGTAAACATGAGCTTTGAATGTATGTAGCTATGAGTGGAAGTGTTAGCTACTATCCTCTACATATTTTTAAAAGATTCCTCTCTTGAGGCCAGTACTGTGGAAAAGCAGGTAAAGCTGCCACCTGCGGTGCCAGCATCCCATATATATGGGTGCCGGTTCATGTTCTGGCTGCTCCACTTCTGATAGAGCTCTCTGTTTTGGCCTGGGAAAGCAGTAGAAGATGGCCCAAGTCCTTAGGCCCCTGAACCTGCATGGGAGATTCGGAAGAAGCTTCTGGCTTTGGATCAGCACACTTCCAACCATTGCGGTCAATTGGGGAGTGAACCAGGAGATGGAAGATCTCTCTCTCTCTCTCTCTCTCTCTCTCTCTCTCTCTCTCTCTCTGCCTCTCCTTCTCTCTGTGTAATTCTTTCAAATAAATAAATAAATCTTTGAAAAAAATTTTGAAAAAAGATTCCTCTCCCTGGTCTTTAGTCTCAAGTTCCCAATGGGACAATCTAGGTATCCAACAACCTGTGCCTGAAAATTTATATCCACTTAGAACAATTAGGCCATAAGGTCCTCGTGAGAGCAACAATAAATTCAGAACACACACTGCTAAATGCAGCACTTCAACATTCATTTACTTTAGGTTTGTTTGGTTTTTACTTCTTTTGTGAGAGGCACAAATACACAACCACCAGAGAGGAATGCTCATGTCTGGTGTTTCACTCTGCAAACGCCTGCAACAGCTCCCCAGCCTGGATGGAGGCTAGGACCTTGGAGCTCAATCCAGGTGTCCCACATGAGTGGCAGGAACCCAATTATATGAGCCATCTCCATTGCCTCCCATAGTTTTCATTAGAAGGAAGCAGGAGTCAAGAGCTGGAACTAGAACTAAACCTAAGCACTCTGTTATTGGATGAAGGTGCCTTAACCATTAAGCCAAATTCCAACCCCCACTGTAATTTTTATGTTTGTTTTACTTAACACGAGATGTGGAAAAGAGTAATAATACCAAGGAATCTCTCAGGCTTTACTCCTAATCTGTACAAGAAAGAAGCACAAACATGATGTGTCAGGCCTCTGGGGATCCTAGTTAATGTTTTCAAGTTTCTCTAGAAATAAGTACTCTTGTTTCGTAAGCACACTGGCTTTCTAGTCTATACCGGGTCGCACCAGTTAGCCTGCTCACAGCAGCAGGTTATCAAAGAGGGAAAATCTCCCCTCCAGCATGCTAATGTGCTTTTCAGGGAGCTGGGGCAGTCTTCTCTGAGATATTTGTAAGGAAGTTTATCCTGGTTAGAGCAGAACCAGTTGTGTTCAAATGTCTTGGACTTAGAGATAAATTAGGTACCTAAGAAAGCCTCATTGGGCAAATTTTTTCACTGGAAGTCCATTAGAGAATATTTTTACTAATAATTTGCTCTGCAGGCCACCATTTGTTCAAAAAGTCGCAGAACTTTTTGTGTCTGTGACACAAAGCACACAAATAGAAATTGAATAAAATATAAATGTACAATTAATAATTATAAAACAAATATCCATAAAATATCTCCCAGATCAAAAGAGTCTTGCAGGACTCCAAAAGTTTCCAATGTACCCTAACCCAATTATAACCCACTATCCTGGCTTATTGTAATGACTTTGTTGCATTTTATCAATATCTTACCAACAATGTATGCATCCTTAAAATCATAATTTAGTTTTACTTATCAGTGTTCACCTTGAATGTAAATGATCTC
Source organism: Oryctolagus cuniculus (assembly GCF_964237555.1). Classification (NCBI taxonomy): domain Eukaryota; kingdom Metazoa; phylum Chordata; class Mammalia; order Lagomorpha; family Leporidae; genus Oryctolagus; species Oryctolagus cuniculus. Next base: position 59,166,012 of record NC_091439.1, read on the forward strand.
AACTATCTAGTTAAAAGATACAGACTGGCTGAATGGATTAAAAAACAAGAAACGTCTATTTGCTTTGTACAAGAAATACATCTCACCAACAAAGATGCACGCAGAAGGAAAGTGAAAATATGGAAAAAGATACTCCATTCTAACGGCAAGCAAAAAAAGCTGGTGTTGCCATCCTAATATCAGACTAAATAGACTTTAACACAAAAACTGTAAAAAGAGACAAGGGCATTGTGTAATGATTAAGGGATCAGTTCAACAGGAAGATATGACTATAGTAAACATATTTGCACCTAATTAAAGGTCACCTGGTTATTTAAAAGAAATGTTAATGTATCTAAAAGGAGATATAAACTTCAATATAATAGTAGTAATGAGATGCTTTAATATACTATACTTTCAACAATGGGTAGATCAACCAGACAGATAATCAACAAGGAAATAACAGAGTTAATAGACCCTATAGATCAAATGGACCTAAGGGATATCTATAGAACTTTTCATCCTACAGATGCAGAATACACATTCTTCTCACCAGTGCATGGAACTTTCTCTAGGAAAGACCACATAGTAGTCCATAAAGCAAGTCTTAGCAAATTCAATAAAATCAAACTCATACCATGCATCTTCTTGGACCACAATGAAATGAAGCTGGGAATCAACAATTCAAGAATCTCCAGAACATATGTAAATACATGGATACTGAACAACATGTCCCTGAATGAACAGTGGGTCATTGAAGAAACGAAAGAGAAATCAAAATATTTCTGAAAACAAATATGACAATACAACATATCAAAACTTACACAACAGCAAAAGAAGTGTTAAGAAGGAAGTTTATAGCAAATTGGTGAGTACATCAAGAAATTGGAAAGGTGCCAAATAAATGAATCATCAATGCTTCTCAAGGACCTAGAAAAACAACAGCAACCAAACCTAAAACTAGTAGGAGAAGAGAAATAATTAAAATTAGAGACTAAACAAAGTTGAAAGAAAAAAAAAAAGATCAGCTGATTTTGAAAAAATAAAATTGACACACCATTGTCCAAACTAACCAAAAAACCCAAGCCAATAAAATTAGAGATGAAAAAGGAAATATAACAACAGATACCACAGATATAAAAATAATCATCAGAAATTACTACAAAGATCTATATGCCAATAAATTGGGAAACCTAGAAGAAATGGATAGATTTTGTGACACATACAACCTATCTAAACTGAGCCATGAAGACATGGAAAACCTGAACAGATCAATAACCAAGATGGAAAATGAATCAGTAATAAAGACCCTCCCAACAAAGAGAAGCCCAGGACTGGACAACTTCACTGCTGAATTCTACCAGACATTTAAAAAGAACAAACTTGGCTGGCGCCGTGGCTCAACAGGCTAATCCTCCACCTTGCAGCGCCAGCACACTGGGTTCTAGTCCAGGTTGGGGCACTGGATTCTGTCCCAGTTGCCCCTCTTCCAGGCCAGCTCTCTGCTGTGGCCCGGGAGTTCAGTGGAGGATGGCCCAAGTGCTTGGGTCCTGCACCTGCATGGGAAACCAGGAGAAGCACCTCGCTCCTGGCTTCGGATCAGTGCGGTGCGCCTGCTACAGTGCTCTGGCTGCAGCAGCCATTGGAGGGTGAACCAACGGCAAAAGGAAGACCTTTCTCTCTGTCTCTCTCACTGTCCACTCTGCCTGAAAAAAAAAAAGACCTCCAATTCTTCTAAAGTTATTCAAAACAATTGAAAGAAAGGAAATCCTCCCAAATTTTTTCTATGAAGCCAGCATCACCTTAATTCCTAAACTTGAAAAAGATACAACAGAGAAATAGAACTACAGTCCAATTTCCCTAATGAATATAGACACAAAAATCCTCAACAAAATTCTAGCCAATAGAATCCAACAATACATCAGAAAGGTCATACACCTAGACCAAGTGGGATTTATCACAGGTATGCAGGGATGGTTCAATATTCATAAATCAATGTGATACATCACATTAACAAATTGAACAAAAACTATGTGATTATCACAATAGATGCAAAGAAAGCATTTGATAAAATACAACACCCTTTCATGATGAAAACTTTAAAGAAACCGGGTATAGAAGAAACATTCCTCAACACAATCAAGGCAATTTATGACAAACCCATGGCCAGCATCCTATTGACTGGGGAAAAGTTGGAAGCATTCCCATTAATATCAGGAACCAGACAAGGATGCCCACTCTCACCATTGCTATTCAATGTAGTCCTGAAAGTTTTAACCTGAGCCATTAGGCAAGACAAAGAAATCAAAGGGATGCAAATTGGGAAAGAAGAAGTCAAATTATCCCTATTTGCAGATGACATGATTTCTATATATAAAGGATCCAAAAGACTTCACTAAGAGACTATAGGAACTCATAGAGGAGTTTGGTAAAAGGGCAGGATATAAAATCAATACATAAAAGTCAATAATAGCCTTTGTATACACAGACAATGCCACAGCTGAGAAAGAACTTCTAAGATCAATCCCATTAACAATAGCTACAAAATAAAATCAAATACTTTGGAATAAATTTAATGAAGGACATCAAAGATCTCTACAATGAGAATTACAAGACATTAAAGAAACAAATAGAAGACACAAACACATGGAAAAATATCCAATTTTCATGAATTGGAAGAATGTCATCAAAATGTCCTTACTACTAAAATCAATTTACAATTTCAATGTGATACCAATCAAAATACCAATTACATTCTTCTCAGATATAGAGAAAATGATACTGAAATTCATATGGAAACACAAGAGACCCTGAATACCTAAAGCAATTTTATACAACAAAAAACAAGCCCAGAGGCATCATAATAGCAGATTTCAAGACATACTACAGGGCAGTTACAATCAACACAGCCTGGTACTGCTACAAACACAGATGGATAGACTAATGAAACAGAATAGAAACACCAGAAATCAACCCATGCACTTACAACCAACTTATCTTTGAAAAAGGAGCTAAATAAATCCTGGAGCAAGGACAGTCTCTTCAACAAATGGTGCTGGGAAAACTGGTTTTCCATATGCAGAAGTATGAAGCAGGACCCCTACCTTACACCTTGCATAAAAATTCACTCAAAATGGATTAAAGATATAAATCTATAACCTGATACCATAAAATTATTACAGAACATAGGGGAAATCCTGCAAGACATTGGCACAGGCAAAGAATTCCTGGAAAAGACCTCAGAGGCACAAATGAGATTACATCAAATTGAGAAGCTTCTGTACTGTAAAAGAAACAGTCAAGAAAATGAAGAAGCAACTGACAGAATGGGAGAAATTATTTGCAAACTATGCAACTGATAAAGAATTAACAACCAGAATATATAAAGAGATCAAGAAACTCATCAACAAAACAAACAACCCAGTTAAGAAATGGGCCAAGGACTTGCACAGGCATTTTACAAGAGAGGAAATTCAAATGGTCAACGAACACTTGAAAAAATGCTGAGGATCACTAACTGTCAGGGAAATTCAAATGAAAACCACAACGAGATTTCACCTCAACTCAGTTAGAGTGGCTCTCATACAGAAATTTAACAAACAATAAATGCTGGTGAGGATGTGAGGGAAAAGGTACCCTAATCCACTGTTGGTGGGAATATAAACTGGTACATCCACTGTGGAAGACGGTATAGAGATACTTCAGAAATCTGAATACAGATCTACCATATGACCCAGCCATCCCACTCCTGGGAATCTACCCAAGGGAAATGAAATCAGCATATTAAAGAGCCATCTGTACCTCCATGTTTATTGCAGTTCAATTTGCAATAGCAAAGACATGGAATCAACCCAAATACCCATCAACTGAAGATTGGATAAAGAAATTATGGGATATGTACACCATGGAATACTACACAGAAGTAAAAAAAAATGAAATCCTGTCATTTGCAACAAAATGGATGAAACTGGAAAACATCATACTTAGTGAAATAAGCCAGTCCCAAAAGGACAAATACCATATGTTCTCCCTGATCTGTGGTAACTAACAGAGCACCTAAAAGGTAATCTATGGAAGTGAAATTAACACTTCAAGATGCAATGACTTTGAATAGCCCTTGTCTCGACTATTGAGTAACATTTTTGTTTTGTACAATTTGTTGAACTCTTTACTTGGTATCAGTTAATTAGATGTGTATAAAGTTAACTGAAAATATATCTTAGTGCCAGCACCACAGCTCACTAGGCTAATCCTCTGCCTGTGGCGCCGGCACCCGGGTTCTAGTCCCAGTCGGGGCACCGGATTCTGTCCCGGTTGCTCCTCTTGCAGTCCAGCTCTCTGCTGTGGCCCGGAAGTGCAGTGGAGGATGGCCCAAGTGCTTGGGCCCTGCACCTGCATGGGAGACCAGAAGGAAGCATGTGGCTCCTGGCTTTGGATCGGCATAGCGCACCGGCCGCAACGTGCCAGCCATAGCGGCCACTTGGGGGGTGAACCAACGGAAAAAGGAAGACCTTTCTCTTTCTCTCTCACTGTCTAACTCTGCCTGTCAAAAGAAAAAAAGAAAAGAAGATATATCTTAGTAACAAATAAGAATGGGAATAGGAGAGGGAGGAGGAAGAAGGATGGGAGGTGGGTACAGTGGGAAGAGTCATTATATTCCTAAAGTTGTATTAATGAAATGCATGCAGTTTGTATTCCCTACATAAAAGGTTTCTGGGGAACAAAATGTTGAGTAGGATATCCTTATGAATGCACCATCCTCACAGCCTGGTGGAATAAGCACCTTCGTCAGTGTCTCACCCTTCCACACAACTGATGAATCACCCACAAGTCTCTTCCATTTGGTGGGGTTCCAAGCCCCTTCACACACAGTCTGAGCTCTTCTGCTGACATGTGCTTCACACCTTGTCCACCTCTCTTGTTAGATATTGTTCCCAGAATTGAATATTGTCTTCCCCTAATAAGTCAGTGAGTGTGGAGAATCTGGCCCAAGGAGAAAGGATTCTGAAGCATCAAACAAGATACATTATCTGTAAAGATACTCATGATAAAGATATTACTTGCCAAGAAAGCAGAAGTGAGGTGTAGCCTGCATCTTCATTTACAAGGTGAATATGGTCTAAAGACCTTGGTATTGAGAAATTCTATGTTTCTCCTCCCTTTCACTAAAAATAATGGTACTGCTGGAAAGGGATCTATGAATGTGTTTTGCAAGCTCAGAAAACAGAACTTTTTGTTCCTCAACTTGGGAAAGCAATGTTCTGTATGCCATGAAGAATGTGAAAATGCCATCTTTTCTACTGTTGATCCATAGAGTTCAATTAGAAGATTAGCCATTTAGCCTAGTGGTTAAGCCACTAGATAAGAAGCCCACATATCATATCAGTGTGCTTAGCTCCTAATTCTAGTTTCTGGCTAGTGCAAATCCTGGATAGATCCTGGGAGGTAGCTCAAGTAATTGTGTTCTGTCACCCATGTGGGAGACCTATATTGTGTTCTCAGCTCTTAGGTTTTCCACCACCACCACCGCTGGCTGTGGAAGGCATTTGTGAAATGAACAAGCAGATTAGAGTTCCCTGTCTCCTTCAAATAAATTTTTAAATGTAAAAAATTCAATTAAAGGGCCCGGCACTGTGGTATACTGGGTAAAGCCGCCACCTGCAGTGCTGGCATCCCATAAGGGTGCAGTTTGAGACCCAAATGCTCTACTTCTGATCCAGCTCTCTGCTGTGGCCTGGGAAAGGAGGATGGCCCAAGTGCTTGGGCCCCTGTATCCATGTGAGAGATCCAGAAGAAGCTCCTGGCTCCTGGCTTTAGATCAGCCCAGCTCCAGCTGTTGCAGTCATTTGTAGAGTGAACCAGCAGATGGAAAATCTCTTTCTCGCTCTCTCTTCCTGCCTCTCTATAACTCTGCCTTTCAAATAAATAAACCTTTTTTTAAAAGAGTTCAATAAAGTAGGGTCATAGTTCTTTGAGTTCATAGAGAACATTCATCCTGGAGCAGGCAAACACATTGCAAATGTAAGCATTTCTCATGTTCTGACCTATGGGAATTTCTACCATCCCTGAGTGCATGTATTATCAGCAGTGCACGGACAATGTCCTACTCACCTTTCCCTAAAGCTTCAGACCTGGAGTGTTCTTCCCCTTGCCTTTGCCCCATGGCTACCTCAACCTAGTTCACTCCTCATAGTTCTGTGCTCACCTGAAAACCTCTTTCTCCTAACATCTCTAACATCTCAGGCCCAGGATGAATCTAACTTGTCGCTCAACCTCTTCGTGGAGGAACGACACTAGACCCTGCGCTGTTCTTTCATCTGCTCGGCCCTTCCCGGGTTTGCTGCTGGTTCTTCCCGGGTTGGCTGCCGTCCCTCCACCTCCGTGGAGGGGCGGGCCCCCTGCCACTTTCCCCACTTCCGCGGGGGAGCGGCACACCGCCGGCCGGCTCTCTCGGGGGCTGCTCAGATGTTATCCGGATGTTCCCCTTAGATGTTCCTGGTGCATGTTCTCTCTCTCCTCCTTTATAGTCCTCTTCCACCAATCCCAACTCTGCTACCCACACGCAGAGTATGCTGCTCTCCTCCAATCAGGAGCAGGATCAGCTCCTGCAGGTTACTGGTCGAACTGGAGGCAGCTGTGTAAAAGTTGTTTACTCCTCTCCCAGCGCCATATTGTGGGAGAGCAGATGCATAGAATAAGTCTTAATTCCAGTAACTTAGTCTAGTCTGAGTTGCTCCCCACACTAACTCCCATGGCATTTCCATTGAACTCTGTACCTGCTCCATCTTGAAATATAACACACAACACTATCATCTCCTTTTTGGTTTGTTCCTCTACTAGATTGCAATTTCTAAGATAATGGAAGCTATTATCTGTTTATAGTTGTAATTGAGCATAATCTAAGCATATGGTCCTGAATTAAGGCCAAAAATATATGTGCTATAAATGAGTTATTTTCCTCATTTTGGAGAGGTAGTAGGATATTAAGGCCAAGATTGCAATTAGGTCGGTTGGGGCTCCGAAGCCTGCATTCCTAGTGCACCTGTAACGGTCTCAGCACTACACTCCTACTTTGCATGCTGTGTCTCCTCACACATAAGCTACCTCTGTGAGAGACACACCCCTACCACCCCATTTAAAGATGAAGAAATTGAGCTCAGGGAGTTTAATACTCTGCCCAGGGTCTTATAACCATGGAGTCCAGAGCTAGGAATTGAGATGTTTAGGCTGCTTCCATGTCACAAAATTCCCATCTGGACAAACTGGCTGTACTGTGTTTGGTTTTCTAAACTTCATTTATTTTTAAATAGTTGAAAGGCAGAGCAACCAAATGAGAGGGGGGAAAAACAGATTCTCCACCCACTGGTTTACTCTTCAGATGCTCACAACAGCCAGCAATGGGCCAGAGACTCAATCCGAATCTCCCACATAGGTGACAGGAACCCAAAGTACTCAGGCCATCATCTGCTGCCTTCCAGCCACGTCAGCAGGAAGCTGGATGGGAAGGTAAAGGACTGACCTTAATGTGTTGTACTATGTGAATTAATGGTAAAACTAGTACCGAACAGTACTCTATACTTTGTGTGTCTGTGTGGGCACAAACTGTTGAAATCTTTACTTAGTATATACCAAGTTAATCTTCTGTATATAAAAATAATTGAAAATGAATCTTGATGAAGAATGGGATGGGAGAGGGAATGGGAGATGGGTTGGTTGCAGGTGGGAGGGAGGTTATGGGAGGGAAAAGCCGCTATAATCCAGAAGTTGTAGTTTCAAAATTTATATTTATTTAATAAAGTTTTTAAAAAGAAAAAAAAAGGAAAGGAAAGGCAGAATTCCATCCCAGGCACTTGGGAATGGGATGAGGGTTTCCCAAGCAGCCACTTAACCAATGGTACCCAACCTTCCCCCACCCCATGTTCGCTTTTTGAAAGGGAACACTGTTTGCAGCCCTGGCATCACACAGGCTAAATTCACACAAACAAGGACCTGTTCTTCCCTGGTTGTGTAACCTGGGCAAGGTTTCCAGGCTCCTCAGGCTCCACTCCTCATTTTCCAACTAAGTATGACAACCCAGTTGAGGTTACATGAGGATTACATGAAGTAATAGCACATGGAGCTATAGCACAATGCCTGGCACACGCATGCTCATTAAATGTGGGTGGATTCCTTAGCATGTTTTTGTTGCTGGTAATGGAAAACTGTGAGTCTACTAGTTTAAACAACAGAAAGTTATTGTGTCAAATAGTAAGACCAAAGCTCAGATAACTCCATCAACAAATCAGGGTTAATTCCTCAAGAGCTCACATCCCCTACGGCTCCAGTCTGTCCTTTGTGTGCTTCCTCAGAGTTCAGTTGCCCCCTGCTGAGCTCTGAAAAGTTCCAGACTGAGGGTCAGGATTTGACTCGACCAGAAGACCTGAAGTGGTGTTTTAAATCCACCCAGTGGGGCGGGTGTTTAGCCTAATGGTTAAGATGCAAATTAAGAGACCTATGTCCCACATCAGAGCGCCTGAGTTCAATGCTCACCTCTGGCTCCTCTTTCCAGCTTCCAGCTAGTGAATACCTTGGGAGACGAAGATGATGACTCGAGTAATTGAGTTCCTGCCACCCACACGAGAGACTCAAATTGAGTTCGTGGCTCTCAGATTCAGCCTTCCCCAACCCTGGTTGTCGTGGGCATTTGGAGAACGAACCAGCAGGTGGGAACATATTCATTCATTCATTCATTCATTCTCTATCAAGAGATAACCCTGGAACACAATGCTCAGTCCAAGTGCTGAGACATATGGAAGTCCTCATGTATTTGCCCTGTGTACCCAGTTGTTGCCTCCTTCCCAACAAACAAAAACAGGCACACACTTCTTCTGCCCTCTTCTAGGATCCTATGCTTGTCAGGCCTTACCTGGAAGGTTCTGGCTGTTGCTTGTTGATACAGATGCAAAATGCTGCTAAGATCCTGCTCTAGGCTTTCCAGATGCTGATATGGGGGTACTAACAGGAAGATTGGATAGGAACAGGTTAATCAGATGATGTTCCTAATAATTGCTGCCCCTAGGCCACCTTTTACCTGCCAATCCAGTATATCCACTCTCCCATGATGCACCTCTATCTCATCTGGGACTAGGAAGGAAGAGATGCCATCATGGCCATGTGGAAGCAAAGCTCTACCTGCAGAAGTCATAAAGCTCCCAGAATGCCTCACACACACCAAACCCTGCAAGACTCTCCTCTGGCCCTTTCAAGGTGGATATCTCTCCACGTAGAGTTGGCCACACTCTCACGTGAATATGTATCCACTCTCTCACTTTTAAATAAATCCTGCTCTCACTTCTGTACTGTATTTATGCCTCTTCTTTGAATTCTTATCTCTGTGAGGGCAAGAGCCTGGAATAAAATTGAGATACTTAAGCCCATAACAGTGTGAGCTGGCTAGTCCAAGTCTCTTAACCACAGGCCTATAAGAGCAGAAATTGGTGTCAATGTGCCAGCAATTCATGTCTTTTGAAACAGTTTTCATTCAATAAAAGTGGTAAAGGTAGAAATACCAGACACTGAGACTGCTCAATGAAGTGGATACTTTAGCACAACTAAACTGTTCACTTTTCCTGTAAATTTTGTTTTCTGCATATTTCCTATTATGCTTTTTCAGTTCTCATTTCAAAAGCAGAATCTCACAACAGAAAAATCTGAGGACCCAGAAAAAGAAAAACAAGCAAGCATAAAAACTTCTACCATTCCACACTATTAATAATCTTTTAATAGATAAATGTCAATGTATTTTTATACAAATACTTTGTATTTTTTTTTATTTGACAGGCAGAGTTAGACCATGAGAGAGAGAGAGACAGAGAGAAAGGTCTTCCTTCTGTTGGTTCATCCCCCAAATGGCTGCTATGGCCGGCGCACTGCGCTGATCCGAAGCCAGGAGCCAGGTGCCTCCTCCTGGTCTCCCATGCGGGTGCAGGGCCAAAGCACTTGGGCCATCCTCCACTGCACTCCCGGGCCACAGCAGAGAGCTGGGTTGGAAGAGGAGCAACCGGGACAGAATCCGGTGCCCCGACTGGGACTAGAACCCCGTGTGCCAGTGCCACAGGTGGAGGATTAACCTAGTGAGCCGTGGCACTGGCCCATTTTGTATTTTTAACAAATAGTCACATCTCTTATTCAGTTTGGTAACTGCTTTTCCAACTAAGCAACATGGCAGAAATTTTTTTATGTCAATAAAATTTCTCAAAATAGATTTTAACAGTTGCAAATTATTTCAGTGAATGGATATATCATAATGTGTTTCAGAAAGAGAACCTGTGGGACAACATTTTTTCATTACAATAATAAAAATAAAAACTAGGGGTTGGTGCTGTGGCATAATGGAGTAAGCTGCTGCCTGTGGCGCCAGCATCCTGTATGGGTGCTGGTTCGAAACCTGGCTGTTCCACTTCAATCCATCTGCCTGCTAATGTGCTTGGGAAAGCTGTAGAAGATGGCCCAAGTGCTTGAGTCCCTGCACCCATGTGGGAGACATGGAAGAAGCTCATGGCTTCAGATAGGCCCATCTATGGTCATTGCAGTCATTTGGAGAATGAACCAGCAGATGGAAGACCTCTGTCTCTAACTCTGCTTCTCAAATAAATCTTTTAAAAATGAATTAAAATTAAAAATTAGCCTGTTTGCACATGTTGAAGCAGGTGCATTCTTGAGCTTTAAAAAAAAATTTTTAGTAACATAATAGTAATACATTTTTATGCTACACAATGCAACATTTCGACACATGTAGATAACAGAAACGGATCAAATCAGGCAGTTAGCTTTTCCCTTCTTTAAAACTTTTCTTTGGCTGGAGTTGTGGTTCACTAGGCTAATCCTCCACGGCCATTTGGGGGGTGAACCAACGGAAGGAAGACCTTTCTCTCTGTCTCTCTCTCTCTCTCTCACTGTCTAACTCTGCCTATCAAAAACAAATAAACAAAAAAAAGTTTCTTTGTGTTTGGGGCCTGCCAGTTCCTCTCTTGCAGTTCTTTGTAGAGGATGTGATACGTTATTGTGAATGACACCATGTTACTTGCAGCACACTGTGATCTCTTATCCAGCACCCTCTCTGCCTCCTCCTTGCCAGCCTATAGTAAGCACAATCCTAAGTTCAGATCAACTCTCTGGGGGTTGGATCTTAAATCTCACAATGCAAGTGAGTACTAACACTTCCCGCCGTGAGACGGAATGAGGACTTTTTCTGACACTTGTTTTGCTCATCTTAAGATAGAAAGGAGACCTAGCCCCCAGGGTCATAGAACTGACACCACTGAAGGAACAATGAGAGCTATGAAACATCTTAGACATGAGGCTGATATTATTAGGATTACTCCTGGGTATGGTTATCTGAGCGTGTAAGTGAAAGTGAGGAGTCCTCCAAGGCCTCCCCGTTCACTCGTGGTCACTTTGGAAGTGACCGTGAATCATGTCACACTTTATCTGGAAGAGCAGACCTACTGTGTCTTAAAAGACTCTCCCTCATTTGATTTCTCCCCAGTCTTTCCAATGCTTCTAGTTGGAGATATTTCACTTTAGGCACCCAGGTTGTGTTCGCAGACCAGTCTCATGGCTGATACCATTTTCTTCCAGAAATCCCAACCTGTAAGCTAACTGGGGCACCCTTGACTCACTTGGAACCTTGCAGCACAAGCCATACATCACTGTCAGAGGCTGGGTGGCTTGACACGGCATGTAAAGGTTTATTTATTTACCAGCTCCCTAATGAGCAGGGTTATGTTACTAGTGCTCATGCTGTTGTCTTGCCATGCAGAAAATGTATACACTCTTGGAGGCCAAGGCTTAAGTCAGGGCCATAATATTCTGATCCCAGTGAGTGGTGATTTTCCACAGCCACAAAAAAAGCTTTAAAGAAACAGCAGCAGCAGGAAAGCCAGCCTACTGACCAGACGCTGGGGTGGAGCAGAGCTCAAACCTTAGATTTGGCTGCGATCCCCTGGGTTTCCTTCTTCGTCTGCTCCGCTCCCGTTTCCTTTCCCAACAGATCTTTTCAGGCCCCTCTCAAGTCTCTCATCTTGCATATACCTTCCTTGATCTCGTCGACCCTCTCAGATACATCTGTCCTCTCAGTTCTTTCAGCACTTAGCAGTCTATGCCGTATACAGAGGCACCTGTGAATGGTCATCTCTGTCCCTGTTCCCTGTACACTTGGGTTGTGGGGGGCTTTTTTTAACCCCACAGACAAGCTCACTCAATGAAGGACCACAAACACTTCTGCATCCAGAGGCATTAGCCAGAGTACAGCTCAGAGCTAGTGCTCAACTAGTTATTTGGGAAGACTGATTCAGAAACAGGACTGACTTTAAGTTGCATTTAACGTCAACCAGTGGTCTGTGTGTTCCAGGCTCCACACAAGACATTTCAAGGATGAGGGTAGCACCAATTCCTTCCGACACCATTGAACAATGGAGAAAACACCACTGACTATTCAGAATGCTGATGGTATGTAACACACATCTAGTAATAAGTAAACAGAGAACTTTCTGCTGCACTTGTCCATCCGCTCGATTATTTAGTGGTGCTCTTCCACATAGAATGGATACGAGACAGCACTGAAAGTGTGATAGCATCAGATAGATTGCAGGAGGAATCCAGCAAGAATATCCACAGCGTGAGTTGCCAGGAGGTTGTTCTGTGACAGAATCAGAAGAGCAAATCAAGCATAGTCAACGTGGCACAGGTCGGCAGGCCCTTGAGAACTCACCCAGTTACTCAGTGCACACTTGCTGGGTAACCTTCATGGTCAGGTGCTGCCACGGCTACAGACCGGGTGCCAACCAGGGCCTCATGGCAGTCACTGCTGCTCTGTCATCCACGCTTCTTATAAAACTGATGTCAGTGGTTTCACAGCATAGCAATGTTTGCATTTTATCACTTCCCTATTCTGCATAGGAAATATGTCTTTATAGCATGCCTAACTATTTCCTGTTATAGTGTGCCACTCATATATGGAGACTTTGGCACAGAATTCTGGGCATGTGGTAGGCATCTCAGCACATATTTACTGAAATAATAGAGAATTTAGAAAAACATGTAATCCAAAGGATTAAAAAAATGTTGCTGAAGTCATGATCACTGTCCACTTTAGTCTTGAATCCTTAATTGTAAATGCTGCATTTTAGGGTCATCTAACTTTTAAATGAAAGAAGGACAACAGATTTGAATCTCAGATCTCCATGCTATAAAATATTTATGCTAATACTGTAATAACTAACATTACTAAGACCTTCTTTTACAGAGGAGGCTCTGTCCCCCAAAGTTAAATATCCTGTTCAAGGTGACACAAGTATTTTTCAGACATCAAAATTATAGTTCTTTATGCTATAAAGTCTTTCACATTTCTCAGCGTTAGGCACTACAAAGGATGCAGTGTTCAGTGAAACAGTTATATATCAAGATTCCTCACACTAACAGACTCCAAGCTTTTAACTCATTCAGTTGTAAGGAGAATCCTAAATGAGAGTTTCTCAAGGAATGCATTTCAAGAAGACAACTCCCTATAAGGTAAAGAATCCACCAAATAAATAAAAATTCATCTAACTCTCTGAATGGTCCCTGAAGTACTTGCTATGAGAATCAAAATAATTCCTTTTTAGGGCAACATGCTCCAGCTCACAAATCTCACTTTAACTATGTGGTCCCTACCTGCAGCATTCAGTGTGTACTGGAAAACTGTACATAGTCCCAGCCTTGTCCTTGCAGGTTGCCGTAAGGAGTTGAGCCACAAAAGCCACTTGTGCACCAGTGAAAAATTTTAACAGTAACATCCACATAGGCTGATTCTACAGCTGCATTATGAATAATTAAACATTTTTTTTTTTTACAGGCAGAGTGGACAGTGAGAGAGAGAGAAAGAGACAGAGAGAAAGGTCTTCCTCTGCCGTTGGTTCACCCTCCAATGCCTGCCGCGGCCAGCGCGCTGCGCTGATCCGAAGGCAGGAGCCAGGTGCTTCTCCTGGTCTCCCATGGGGTGCAGGGCCCAAGCACTTGGGCCATCCTCCACTGCACTCCCGGGCCACAGCAGAGAGCTGTCCTGGAAGAGGGGCAACTGGGACAGAATCCGGCATCCCGACTGGGACTAGAACCCCGTGTGCCAGTGCCGCAAGGCGGAAGATTAGCCTAGTGAGCCGTGGCGCTGGCCTAAACATTTCATTTTTATTTATCTATGTATACTTGACTTATTCATTGAAAATACACGTACTGAGCACTAGTATGGGCAAAGCATGGTGTTAGTAGACGTGGAGTCCTGTTTCTGAATCAGTCTTCCCAAAAACTAGTTGAGCACTAACTCTGAGCTGTACTCTGGCTAATGCCTCTGGATGCAGAAGTGTTTGTGGTCCTCCATTGAGCGAGCTTGTCTGTGGGGCTAAAAACGCCCCCCAAATCCCAAGTGTACAGGAAACAGGCCAATAAGACATAGATGCCACCTGCAAGGACAGGGCCCTGTGTTATGGGACAGAAAAGTGGCTTCTTAGCCCTCAGCTAGACTTTACCGGCTCATGTAACTCAGTTCTGGCTTGGAGTGAGGGTTGATCCAGCAGCTCAGGAACATTTTCAAGGCTCTGATTTCTTTTCCTTTTCCTCAGGGTCAAGTCTGTCCTCAGGCTCCAGACTTCCCGTGGCAGCCTCAGATGCTCCTCTGATGGTGGCAGGAGGCAGTTCCCCTCCCCCGACACCGTCCAGGGAAGAGAAATCTCTGTGTGAATGTCCCTGTAATTCGGAAGTCTACTTGGTTCCTGCTAACTTGAGGGTGGGCCACACTGTGAACACTCACGAGAGTTAGTGGTGGGCCCTGCCTGTGCCCGAACCACTTACTACCAACTGATCCACTTCAGCCAAGTAGGGCCAAGGCCAAGATCATGTGGGGACAACTGTAGAGTGGGGAAGGAGAGTTCCACACAATTATACCTCCGATTTCTGTTAGGCAGAGAAAGGGAAACGGAAAGCAGGGAAGCAACCCTCCCCCACACAGACCCCAGAGAGTCTCAGGGTGGGGCAGAAGTGGAGAGCCCTGGGCCAGGACTGCTTGCGGTGCAGCAGATGGCATTTGATGTGGCAGATGATCAACAGGGCCATGGTGCAGGGCTGTGAGAGGGATGCCTCTGCTGTCACCAGGAGGAGTGATGCTGCAGCAAGGCCCCTATGCTCCCCGAGACGTGCTTCACCCTCACAGAAGTGACGGAGGCTGAAACAGTAGAGTTAGGAACATACCAGAGGATTCCAATTCAATCCCATCAAGGTGGCATGTACCAATGCCATCTCACTAGTCCAAGTAATCAATTTCTGTTCACAATTGATCATAATGATAGGACTAAGAGTCAAAGGGATCACATAAACAAGACTAGTGTCTGCAAATACTAACCGATAGAATCAAAAAGGGAGAGAACGATCCAACATGGGAAGCGAGATACACAGCAGACTCATAGAATGGCAGATGTCCTAAACAGCACTCTGGCCTCAGAATCAGCCCTTAAGGCATGCGGATCCGGTTGAAAAGCCCATGAGAGTATTTCAGGCATGGAAAGCCAAGACATTCTGGAAAACAAACAAACAAACAAACAAACAAAAAAACCTAAATGAAAGATCCCTGCGAGTGAGATCCCAGTGGAAAGAACAGGTCATCAAAGAAGGAGGTACCTTTCTCTGAAGGGAGGAGGGAACTTCCACTTTGACTATGACCTTGTCTAAATATGATCAGAGTCGGTGAACTCAAAAGGCTTCCATAGCCTTGGCAACTCCTAACAAGAGCCTAGGGTGATTACTGATGCCATAAACAAGAGTGTCAATTTGTTAAGTCAACAACAGGAGTCACTGTGCACTTACTCCTCATGTAGGATCTCTGTCCTTAATGTGCTGTACATTGAGGCTTAATGCTATAACGAGTACTCAAACAGTATATCTCACTTTGTGTTTCTATGTGGGTGCAAACTGTTGAAACCTTTACTTAATATATGTTAAATTAATCTTCTGTATATAAAGAGAATTGAAAATGAATCTTGATGTGAATGGAAGGGGAGAGGGAGTGGGAAAGGGGAGGGTTTTGGGTGGGAGGGACGTTATGGGGGGGGGGAGACATTGTAATCCATAAGCTGTACTTTGGAAATCTATATTTGCTAAATAAAAGTTAAAAAAAAAAAAAAGAAGAAGTGACGGAGGCTGGGGAGTAGGGAGCAAGCTGGGGTCAGAGCCATCTGAGGACAACCAGCGGTGGAGATAACTGCCAGGGCCAGACCCCAATCAACCTATGTCCCAGGGCACTAGCATCGGCAGCAACTTCAACACACAATGATGTCCACATGACGCTGGCACCCAGATGTTAGGAAAAGATGGGGAGGGAAATATTCTGATGCCTGGGAAGAGCTTTGGAACGGAAGCTGCAAGTTAGTTGGGCACCTTCACAGGGAACTGTGTGACTTTGGGCAGCTCAACTTCTCTGGTCCCAATTTTTCTGCTCTATAAAATAATAATCCTTTTTGTTAATGTGATCTTACTACACTTCAGCTTGTTCCCAAGTAAACAAATGAATGTCTTACTCAGAGGTTAATTAATTGCTTAATGGATTTAAGAGAGGTGGCATGGTACTTATGGAACAAAAATAACATTGGAAAGTGAAGAGTAGACGGATACTCATGCAATGGGAAAAACCTGGAGGTGAACCAGAACCTACTAATTCCAGGAGCAGGTGACCTTGCTTCTGTGCCATATCCTAAGGCCGTAGGCTGGATGGACAGGCTCCAGGGCTGGCAGGAGTAAAACCATCGTTATCTCCTTATTATCATCTAAAGGCTTCCTGCTTCATGAATAGCCACTGTTTCTACTCTAAGTAAAAGTACCAGCCCCTCTGTGGGCCAAAAGCTTCTCTTAGGAAGACTTTCAAACAATCACCCTGGGAAATCCAGCCAGATTCTGACCTACTTCCTTTGCAGGAAGCACTTGCCCCACCCATGAATGTAACTACAGGTCCTGAACAAAGTCCTCGGGTGTGGCCAGCGCAGCAAAGCCCACAGGTTGGATTTCAGCTCCATTTCTACTCTCACCGTGTGACTTTGCATCAGTTCTTCTAACTTAGCACCTGTTCATGTTTTCATCTGTAGAAGGTGTAGGTACTACCACCTGGCCAGATAGTTACAGAAAAAGTTTGATGAAAAGTACTTTACGCATATTCACATAGCATTAGCGAGCAGTGGCTTTGTTGGCAGAAGCCACCTTTCTTGTTGTATTTTGAAATTTGGGCTCAGAAAATTTTACTATTGCTTAAATATGAAATATACTTCAGTGGAAAAGTATTTAATATTGTCGCTGTTGATTTTAAAAGTGGCAGCTAATTAGCATACTCAGATATTGTTTGCGATATGGCTGATGGGTTGCTGGTTAGCAGAACATAAATACTAGTGAACAAACAAACACAACTTCAGGACTCAATCACAGTTGTCAAAGAGAGGAAAGAATCCCCAAGACTGAATTTGAAAGCCCTGCCCACCTAGCCCCACACATCGCAGCTCTGCCCTTCCCTGGCTGTTGCCACTGCTTTAACTGGCACTGACAGCACAGGTGTGATGGACGGGAGCAGCCCAGGGCTGATGCAGGGAACAGCTCCGGAGCTGTCATTCATTGGCACTTTCTAATTAGCGACTCTAGCCGAGCTGTTTACACTCTCTAGTCCTCAGCTTCCTCGTGTATAGAATGAGGATAATAACATGACTTCAAATCATTGCTTCCAAGTTGAAATAAAACAACGTGGAGCAGCAACTTTGCCCACAGTGACCACTCAGTAAAATTGTTTTTGCATTTTGTGGTTTTCTAATTCTTCCTTAGGTCTTGGAGAGTGTTCGGTGCATTTACTTTGCCCTGTATTGCCTTTTCTAAGTAATATATTTCTAAACTGTTTTACCTTTCCTAGGTAACTCATTTCTAGGTAAGTCACTTCGAAAACTGTGCCTTGCTTTCTTGGTTAATTAGTAATTTTAGTGACTTTGGATGTCAAAGGGTTTTACTCTTTAGGAATCTGAGCCCAGTCATCCCAGACGGGGTTTGGATTCCCCACGCATTTTGATTCGTGGGTATTCTAAGACTCTCTGATTTCAAAGGTGAACAGTCATGGTCTTGTAACCGCTAGCCTGTGAGTTTATCTGCCCTAGGTTCTGCATCCTGAGGAAGGTCCTTTACCACAGAATGGACCACACAATTGTCTTTCCATTCACACTGCTTTCCCCACCCTGGAGAATTCCCAACTCCTTTACTGGCTGGTCTGCGTCTGGGTGAGAGATGGCTGCAGGTGTCTATCTGGATAGCTCCCCGAGCACTGTGCTATCAAACTGAGGGATTAAAACCCAAACACTGCTCTCTTATCACTACACTAGCTGTAGAAGTGAATTTTTATTGTACATTGATCCTGTTGATTTAAAAACTGACCCATGTCATAATGTATGTGTGCTATGGCTCATGAAGTATGTGCCAATCATTTGAAGATCTAGAAGTTTAGAGTCAAACTGGAGTAAGTGTGTGGGAATATATATATATATATATATATATATATATATCTCAGCAAAGGCACAAGTTACAAATATATTTGTTAGGTTATCTAAATAAACCACCAGTAGTAACAGCAACAATGATAAAAAATAACCGGAGAACTCAGAGGGCTTCCATAGCCTTGGAAACTCATAACCGGAGCATAGGGAGACTACTGATGCCATAGACAGGAGTGTCAATTGGTAAAGTCATCAACAGGAGTCACTGTGCACTTACTCCTCATGTAGGATCTCTGTCCTTAATGTGCTGTGTATTGAGATTTAATGCTATAACGAGTACTCAAACAATATATTTCACTTTGTGTTTTTATGGGGGTGCAAACTGTTGAAATCTTTACTTAATGCATACTAAACTGATCCTCTGTAAAAAAAAAAAAAAAAAAAAAAAAAAAAAGAAAGAAAGAAAGAAATTATCAACTCCCAACTTGACTCTCACTGGGATTAAACATGACAATAGGTCTGATCTGATTTCATCATCATTTAAAAAAAATCATCTATTATTTCTCACTTTATGTTTCTGTGTGAGAGCAAACTGTTGAAATCCTTACTTAATGTATACTAAGCTGATCTTCTGTATATTAAGATAATCGAAAATGAATCTTGATGTGAATGGAAGGGGAGAGGAAGTGGGAAAGGGGAGGGTAGTGGGTGGGAGGGACGGTATGTGGGGGAAGCCATTGTAATCCATAAATCGTACTTTGGAAATTTATATTCATTAAATAAAAGTTAAAAAAAAAAATAAGGGCTTCGGGGCTGGTGTTGTGGCATAGCAGGTAAAGCCACCACTGCAGTGCTGGCATCCCATATGCACGCAGGTTTGAGTCCCAGCTGCTCCACTTCTATCCAGCTCTCTGCTATGGCCTGGGAAAGCAGTAGAGTATGGCCCAGGTTCTTGGGTCCTTATACCTAGAAGAAGCTCCTGGCTCTTGGCTCCTGGATTCAGATTGGCCCAGCTCTGGCTGTTAAGGCCATTTAGGGAGTGAACCAGCAGATGGAAGACCTCTCTTTCTCTCTCTCCCACACTCTCACTCTCACTCTAACTCACTCTCACTCTGACTCACTCTCACTCTGCCTTTCAAATAAATAAATCTTGAAAAAAATAGCTCTGGGGTGGGCATTACGGCATGGCAGGTTAAGCTGACACTGAACGTCTACATCCCACGTTGGAGTACCTGGGATCAAGTCCCACCTCACTTTCCACACAGCCTTCTGCTGACATTCATCCTTGGAGGCAGCAGATAATAGCTCAAGTACTGGAGTTCCTACCCCCACGTGGGAGATTCAGGTGGAGTATCTGGCTACTCCTGGCTTTGGATCAGCCCAGCTCCAGCCATTGCAGCCATTTGGGGAGTGAACCAGCAGATGGAAGGCCCCCTTCTCTCTGTCTGTCTCTCTCTCTCTGCCTTTCACACCAATAAAAATTATTCAGTAAAAAATTTCAAACAAAAAGAATGGTTTCCTACTTACTGAATGCCTCTTGTGGCCAGGTGCTGTGCTAAGTCTTACACAACATTCTATTCTTCAAATCTCATTTGAAGGTAAAGAAACTGAGGGTCAGAGAGGTTGGCTGATGTACCAAAAACCACACAGCTGGGCATGGGCAGAGATGCGCCATGAGAATGATAATGAGGAGCCTCCTGAGCTCTTATCGGAAGTTCACAGGCAATAGGATGAAAATGAGGCATCAACCGGCAGAGGTAAGCAAGAGCACAGTTGGTGCTAGAGGGCTAGGGCTAGGAGCACCTGTAGCCTCTTTTCCCCACTCCACCCTCTTGCCCCGAGGCAAGCACATCCCTGGGAGAGGAGGGGGTGGGCACAGCAGTCAAAACTCTGTTCTGTGGGCCTACATCCACTGCTCTTGGTGACATCGTCATGGCAACAGGAACAATGCTTCCATCATTCCTCTGGGAACTTGGAGGGGCCTCACAGAGAGACAGGCACTGCATTTCCTTTGGCCCTGGGGCTCTGTTCAATAAGCCAAGTGGGGAATAATAAATAATCTCATCTTTGTGGAGCCAAAGCCACAGCCAAGTTAAGGGGAGGTTGGGGGGAGCAGAACATCTTAGACTCTACAGGGGTGGTCAGTCCTCTACCCTGTGCCATTGGCCAAACCACCCTCCTAGTCTGAGAAGCCACCATATCTAATCTTTAGTGGAATCTTTGATTCCAGTACAGAGATATGATCACCTCCCTGAAGCCTGAGATGAGTAATCCATGAGTCTTAACTTAAAGTATGGCAATGAGGGACTCTTTTGTTGTTGTTGTTGTTGTTTGTTTTGTTTCTATCTCAAGCCACCACATTGAAGCTGTGTGGGCTCTGACTCCCTCAAGGGTGGTGACCAACTAACCCGTGCTGTCAGCATTACTCACCCAGGATATCCACCTTTGGGTTTCTCCTGCTGTGCCCTGGGCACTCACCAGGCACGGTTTTAGCAGCTTTCCCGGATTTGGCTTCCTGCCCATAGCGGCTGCTGAAGCATTGGCCTGGCTCCTGTGGTTTGGCTGCAGGCCGGAAGAACTGCAGTTGGCAAAGTGACCCACATCCCAAGGGCCCATGTCACAGGACATCCGGCTCTTTGTCTGCCTTCCTGACCTGGCCCCATGGAGCTGCTCGCAAGCTGTGCTGCCCACCACCTCCTGCTGCCTTCCTTGGGTTTCTCTCCCTGTGCGGGAGAGGAGAGAGCAGAGCCAGATCTATAGCGCTTTGTGGGTATTTGAGGATGTGAATTCATAGCACTCCTCTCTCCTCTGGATAAGGGAGAAACTGAGGGCCCAATCAGAAGCTCAAACACCAGTTGTGTCGCCTGTTACCACCGTTGTACCAAAGAGATGCTTTATCCAGAAAGCTAGACTGTAACAGAACTTCCCCACTCTCCCTCAAGGCCAGCGCTTTCCCTGGGAGCATACAAGATGGAGGAAAACACACGGAAACTGCAGCAAGGCAGAGACAGACAAGAGGGAGGCTGCCCTACCTGCCCCACCAAGCGTGCGGCCCGACCCTTGAACATCTTCCCGGTCCTGCCCTTTCTGGAGCAGAGGGAAAGGAAGGGAGAGAGATCGCAGCAACCGCCTTAATCCCTCACAGAAGGCTGAAGTCACCAAGCTCATGGGCTGGCAGGATCCAGGGAAAGGGGAAATGGCAGTCACCAGCCCACTCTTCCTACACATGCGTGAGAGCTGCGTGAACAGGCCACAGGAAAGGAAGAGTCTGGAAGAGAAGGAGAATGGCGAGGAAGGGAAACACTGGAAAGGAAAGGGCAGAATAGAAGGAAAGTTTGGGCAATCGGAAACACATGGGAGGATAAGTCAGCGATCCAAGTATCTATGATCTTGTGCATGGGTTTAAGTTACTGAACATCCCGCGCTGTGACCAGAACATAAGGTTACAGAAGGAGGAGGAAAGAGTGGTTGACCTTCTCCAGTAACAATTGTTTACTCCAAAATGGACCTTTTATGAGTTTTGCTGAGATTGGAATTTTTTTAAATGACCAAGCCTGTTTATTGAAGCAGTTAAGAGCTCTGCGGAATATACACTAAGACCACATCTCCATTATTCAATTAGCTCAGGATTTTAAATTGACCAAAAATAACTAGATTAACCCAGTTTTCAAAATGGTGCTTTTTATCTCCTTTGAAAATGCAGGAAGTTCAGAAATGGCACTGCCAGGTCAAAGGGAAATCGTACACTTGGGACAAAATAGCCAGTGACCTCATGTCAGGAGCTGCCAGCCACTCCATCCAATGGGAGGATTTCCTTCATGCTCAAGGAAATCACAGGTTTTCTATAGCAGGTGATAGGAGGGTGGGACGGGAGCCTGTGCTTAACAGTGTGACCTAGTGGGCCTCCCCTGGGGCATTCTACTAAGGCCACACAAATGGAGCAACTATTTGTTTAGGACAGCTGGTTAATCTTGGATTCATCAAGTTGGAACCAACTTGACAAGATAGATAAGAATAGCAGTGTATACTTGAGAGAACTCCCCATTAAATCTATTTTTAAAAATACCTAGAGACTTAGCACTTTGATAAAAATAACTTGGTATTCTTTACATACAAATGTGACCCATTTAGGGAGAAATTTATGACAGCTCAGTTCTTCAGTGATCTCATGAAAATATGAATAGGGACACATTTGCTTTTGAATAAGGGGAAAAGCTAGCACATCAAAGTGGAAATGATACTTTGCAAAGTTTTCCTCCCAGAATTATCACAGGTCTTTGAAAATATGTTGAATAGAGAGGGAGTTTCTCTTGATCCCAGAGCAGATAGAAGAATTCAAGGCTCTTGACACTCATTCAGATAATTCAAGCACAGATCACATTTAAGTATGTTTTAAGGCAGCACTTCTGCTGTATTTCAGAGCAGGTCTATTTAAATGAGCCATTGGATGGTGACATATACATGTGTATTTGAGTTTTTTATAAGATCTTGGCACCCATCTTGCTGGGTTCATTCCTTTGCTGGCACTGAGAAGCAAGTGGTCGTGTTAGGGAACCCCTTGTAACAAGGAACTCTGGGAGGTGTCAGGGAGTTGAGGATGGCCTCTCGCAGTAAGAAATGCAGCAGTTTCAAGGAACTGAATTCTGTCCACAACTACGTGAACTTGGAAGTGTGTCCTTCCACAACTGGGGCTTGCCTGAGACCACAGCACTGGCTGACACTTGGGTTGCAGTCTTGTTGGACCGGAAGCAGAAACTCTTGTTACACCATGCCCAGACTCCTAATTCACAGAAACTGACAGATAATTGCTATGCACTACTTTAGTTGCTGGTTGTGGAAATAGTGTTAGGTAGCAATTGAAAATTAATATTCTCCATCTCCTATAGTAGAATGATTATCAGTTATTACTATAAATGGTATCTTCAAAGAATTCCATATAAGAATCAAATAAGCTGATGATGTAAATACTTAAACCCAGAGTTAGAATAATGCCCCCAATTGTCCATTTCAGACCAGGACCTATTCATCATAGACTGCGGGAAGGCTGGGCATTTGGAAGGTCTTCAAACCCTAGCAGCATGCATACCTCAGAGATACTGAGCTCCCTACTTAAACCAAAAACAACAATATAGTCTCTACAATATATTATCAAGCTTTCACATGATATTGGAGAAAGTTCATTTCCCACATAGTTCTTATTAGACCAAAAAGATACCTTTAAAAATTAACCATAATGCAAATGTAGACACAGTAGGTACATCTTTCTCATTCCTTAAAGCAAAGACCAGATTTCTTTCAAACAGAGGCTCAAAGGTCATTTTCCTTCCTTGTCAGCCACTAGTGTGGTGTGGCACGAATGAGAGAACTGTGTTGTGCAGACTTCCTTCCTCCCATTTCAGTCTTTGTCTTCCAAGCTTGTTGTCACCAGGTTAATCGTGCTGTCTGAGCAAGGGGTCCTTTGGAGAATCCAATTTAACTAAATACAGCTCTGAGTAACTCATGACAAGGAAAGAGAAGCAGGGAGGCCTGAGAGACCCTAATCTCTCACTCCCCCCGGGAGAGCAGAGAGCTAAGCTTTGATCCACCCTAAGGGTAGATATATTAACCTTCATGACCTTTGGTTTCTAAAGAGGCATCTAGACCACTTGGGGGAAACACAGTTGTAGGTAAAATGAGGGAGATGCAAGGGAACTGACCTCAGCATGAATCAAAGGAAGTGCAGGGGTTGGGACCACTTAGTACTGCTCGCAGATCAAGGTACCAGCTCCAGTTCTCGGACAACTACTGGACCTCAGTGCTTGATGCTAGCTGCAACAGAGCAGGAAGGACTGCCCACACGAGAGCTAGGGTAGAGGCTCAAAGGGGAAACTTCAGGAAAGAATCCTCTCTTATGGAAGAACATGTGCTCCGCAGAGCCAGAACTTCAGGGTCTACACACCAGACAATCCAAGGAGAGCCCGCTAAAGGAGCCGCACAGCGGGAGGACGCGCGCCCTTGCAAACCACTCAGACCCCTGTTGCACGAGGAACACCATCAAGGCTACCCTCCAACACCTTCCCAAGATGAGTCAGGCAGACTTTCATTGCGTTTTTGCTTTTTCCTTGTTTTATTTTCACGTATTGACCCAAAGGCCCATGGGCCTAGTGACTTTTTGTGACAAAGTCTCTCAACATTTGATCCTAATCATCACAATTTCGCTAACATCCAGCAGTTTAAGTATCTATTGAAATAAAATGCTGTTTAAAAGCAAATCCAAGATAATGGTCATTTTTTCATTCACGTGTTGTTCATAGCCGTTGTCTATATTCCCACTAAGCTAGGGTCACTTTACTTTTTACTTGTTAAACTTTTTATTTTTGTTAAGTATTAAGTCTTTTTATTGTATGGTAATTTTAAAATGTTATCTCGGGGCTGCCACTGTGGTGTAGCGTGTTAATGGCCTGACCTGCAGCACTGGCATCCCATATGGGCACCGGTTCTAGTCCCGGTTGCTCCTCTTCCAGTCCAGCTCTCTGCTATGGCCTGGGAGAGCAGTAGAAGATGGCCCAAGTCCTTGGGCCCCTGCACCTATGTGGGAGACCTGGAAGAAGCTCCTGGCCCCTGGCTTCAGGTTGGCACAGCTCCAGCCTTTGCGGCCATCTGGGGAGTGAACCATCAGATGGAAGACCTCTCTCTCTCTCTACCTTTCTCTGTAACTCTGTCTTTTAAATAAATAAAATAAATCTTTAAAAAAAAAGTTCAAAAAAAAAAAAAAAACAGGGAGAAGGAAAGACTGGGAAGGAGGGAGGGAGTGAAAGGAGGGAGATAGAATAGGAACCTCATTATGCTCTTAGAATTGAATCTACAAATTACATTGAATCTTAAAAACTAATTAAAAATTAAAATTTTTAAAAAAGCAAATCCACAGTAGAAAATGATACTCTGCTCTACTGGTACAGAGGCCTCTCCTCTAAGTTGTCGAGAGAGACAGCTGCAAGTCACTCTTCCAGTCCCTGTGATAAACTAGTGCTGGGCTGGCCACAGATTTCCCTAATTGTCCATCTTCAGTTTGGCTCAGGTATTTTGCCTTTTGTAGTAAACTTCCTAAATGAAGCGGAGTTATCCACAAACACATCTGAACTTTGGCTTTAGCCTCAACCTTACAATTCTTTAATTATCAAAAAGTAGAAGAATGACACAGTGATCTCAACTACAGATCATACAAACCTAAAAAAGCCCACAAAATGCCCTTTGCTCACTCAGCAGCTTGGAGGGAGGAGCAAGTGCCGATGCCCTTTTTCTGATGGTGTTGTTAAAGGACATGTTTTGGGATCTAAAACGATTCCTATTGGTCTGTTTCTTCACTATTTCTACTTCTAAAGCATGCTGGACTGCTCCGGTCTGGCTTTTCTGAGAATCTAACTCCTGAACTACATCCCGGGTCTCCAGGGAATGTTTCCACGGTTCACTGGAGCAAGGGAAGCAAGGGAAAGGGGCCAGCAGTTCCAAACGGATCGTGAGTCATCTCCTGCAGCGTAACTAGGCTCCTGGAATCCCCACAGGGCTTGCCTACAGAGGCAGTCCAAAGTCCCTGAGAAACAGCTTAGTGTTTATGCTCTGTTCACTCAATAGAATACTATGCAGCCATTAAAATGAAGCAGTAGAAGCAGGTTCAACTTCTGGTAAAGCTATTCATTAACTTATTAATTATAAACCTTTCCATGTAGGTCTGGACAGCACAGGTATAAATAAAGTCAGAGAGCATAGACACAGCACTGCTAACAGTGACTATTTCTAGGTTAAGTAGGAGTTTTCTTCCTTCCCTTCTTCCCTCCTTCCTTAAAATGGTCTCAATATTCTACAATAACCATTTATGACTTTTGTGTATTTGCAAAGCTGTTCACTGGGTTCTCTGAGCACAACAAATGGATGTTCAGATCTTAAAGGCACTTTAGGCTCCTGCCTTTGCCCCACAGCCCTGCAGTGCTCCTAGGACTTGCTACTCTGGCTACCCTGGAAAGAATTAAAAAAAAAAAATAGACTAGTAGT
This sequence comes from Oryctolagus cuniculus, assembly GCF_964237555.1. Taxonomy (NCBI): domain Eukaryota; kingdom Metazoa; phylum Chordata; class Mammalia; order Lagomorpha; family Leporidae; genus Oryctolagus; species Oryctolagus cuniculus. Next base: position 59,192,537 of record NC_091439.1, read on the forward strand.
TGAATCCAAATACTGGTTCCAACTATCCAAAGGGTCTTTGTAAATTTGGTTAACACATGATCCACAGGTTTTTCTAACAGCCCTTCAAACCATGTGGAATCTCAGTCAGCTTTTTGTTATTGCAAATGAAGTAGCTAAGACAAACTACTCACGAAGGAAGGAAGCTTGACTCATAGTTTTGCAGTTTCACATGCAAGATTGGGTAGGTCCCTTTGGTTTGGCCGTCTCATGAGACCAGACAGCAATGATGGAGCATGGGGGGCGGGGGGGCGGGGACGATCACCTTGGTGGGCCAAGAAGCAGAGAGAGAACAAGGGAGCCCAGCCGGGCTTTTCTAAGGAACCCTCTCTATAGAGCTGCCTTTGAAGGCATGCCCTCAGTGACCTAAGGAGCTTCACTGGGTCCTACCGCTAATCACCATATTTGGATACCTGGATCATTTCTGCCCATTTAGTACTATTAACTTATGACCTTGGCGTTTAATAGCCACACGAGCTCAGGAGCCAACTTGTTGCAAACACAGCAACCTCACCACTGCAGGTCGTTGAGTGCTGCCGGCAGTGCTAGGACTGGTTGGTGCTAACCTGCGGCAGGAGGCAGGAAGCTTCTGCACCTGTGATCCCAATCGGTCATCCCTAAAGCAGCGCCTCTCAAACTTTAAGTCGCAGGAGAATCCCTGAAGGCTCCAACAAGGGCTGCTGGGCCCCAGCTCCACAGTAGGTTTCGTTGGGCTGTTCCAGTAAGTTTCCTGCTGATGCTCAAACTCCAGCCTACAGGCCATACTTAGAGGAGCCCTGCTGTAAGGCATGGGAAGCACGGGCAGGTCTATTTCACAGGCGCTCATAGGTTTTAGAAAAAGTTGTGGCCTCTCAAGTGGTTCTATGCAAACCTGGATGGGCCCACAGACCACTAGGGAATCTGTTTGTAAGTGGATTTTGCTTGAATAGGTCTGAGGCAGGCCATGACTCACAGGTGGTACTAATGCTGTGAGCCCAGTGTCCACCGCGTTTACCAGGGCTGAAACAGACCGCTAGTGGTTACCCACTTGCTTTCTACTAAAAAGGAAAAAGAAAAGGCTGTTCCCTCTTTAAAGTTATTTCAAGGTTCTTGCTCTCAGCCACTTGTCTGCTCTTCACAAAACTTGGACAACGCGTTCAGCTCTGCAAAATTCTTTTTTCAATTATCTTATTTAATAACAGATCCGAAGCAGCTTACAAAAACATAGAATACAAAAGGATAATGGAAAAATTCTACTCTGCCTCTATGGCTCTTGCTTGCCGGAGACAAAACCATTTCATGAGGGGAGACAAGAGCAGTGCTTTGACCCTGCACTTAAAATGCCTCATGAAGTGAGTCACCATGGAAGAGTTCACGCTCTTGAGTACAAATTTAAGAAGTGCTATCCTGGAATATTCTGATTTTGAATGGGGTAGGGGAGGGAGAAACACTACAACAGCTTCAAGAAGTTTATGGAAAATGAATTAAAAGATAAACTAATTTTGGTACAGAAAACTGAGAATTTCATGCCTATAAGGGGTCTTCAGAAAGCTCACAAAATGCAAATTATAAAGGAATTGTGCATTGATTTCACATTTTGTGACAAAACAAATTTGATTCCATTTCCTACAAACTTTTTGAAGTCCCCTCATATTTTAGTGCAGAACCATTTAGAACTTGTCAATGATTTGAATACATAAAAACCAGGAACAACACCGTGATGGATCTCAGAACTGAGGAAATTGATGCTGGTGGTCCCCCTCAGAGGAGAGGGGATTAGAAAGGGAGAGCAGGTCTAGGGAACAGGAGCAGGGGAAGATGAACAATGAGCTGCAGGTACTACAGTCCTCCCGGGATTTCCAAACATGGTTAGAACAGTGATGTTAAAGTTTAGAGGGAAGGGATAAGACCCTGGAGGAGGAAACTGGAGGGCTGCTCTCACAGCAGTCACTGTTTATAGATAGGGAGTAGGAATCAGAATTAGTAAGGAAAAGCTCCCAAGCCCAGGCCCATCAGGATCACCTGGAGAGCTTTTGTAGCAAAGATGGCCTTGCCCCCACTTGAGTTTCTGACTGTAAATCGAACTTGGAGGCCAATAATTCACATTGCTAATGCATTCCCAGTTCTGTCAGTTAGGTGACTACTTTTTGGAAATCATGGATTTAGAATCACTAGTTTAGCTCAGGGTTTCCTGACCTTGACATGCTTGCTGTTCCAGGCCAGATAACCCAATGCAGAGCTCTCCTGTTTCTTACAGGATGTTCAGCAACATACCTGGCTCCTACCTTCTACATGCCACTGGCTCCCCTACGTTGTGTCTATAGAAACTGCTTCTAGACATTATCCAGTTTCCCCAAATACCAGTTGGGAGCCACTGCTTTGCAGGAGGCAACATACATGACAGGGACAGTCTGAAGCAGCCCCGGAACACAGTGGGGCCTCAGCTTGACCTCCACCTTAGCATGAAACAAAGAATTTATGAGTGAGGATTCAAATGTTAGCTTTTGGAGAACAAATCCCAGAAAAATCCAGTTGGAACAAAGCTTTACTGTAATTCCAGTTGCGAGTTCTGCACCCTGGAGCCCTGAAAAGTGTTTCTATTGCATTTTCTCCAATTTGTGGACGTCCCTTTTTCTTTTCACATGTGGTCTCTCTGGATCACTGCTTCGCTTGATTGTTGTCCTCTTTATGACTTCCTTATTCTGAACACCGTGTCATTGGTTAGACAAAGCAGTGTTCTGCATCACGCAGGCAAGTTTATTCCGTGCTCAAAGTATTTTTTTTTTTGAAAGAAAATAATACTCTGGAACTTGGTGAATGTTTACAAATGTGTAGATCTTGAAAGCCATGTAAGCGTCAGGCCTTCCGACAGTATTAACAGCCCCAGGACTCTGCTGTGTCTTACCATGAAGGTACTGCCACTCAAACTGTGGTCCCGGGACCAGCAGCAACGGCAGCCCTGAGAGCTGACACACACGTGCAGACGCTCCCGGTGGGAGGCTCCTCGCAGGCCCATGGAAGTAGCAGCTGAATTTAAACAGGAATCCAGGTGATTCCCATGCACACCAAAGACTGAAAAACACTAGGTGAAGGTCCTGATATCTACGTTTCAGAACCTTCAAGGCACCATGTGCTTTTCAAGAATAACAATTTTGCATTTATTTAAAATATTGATAATTCTCTCTCTCGCTCTAGAATGAAAACCTTGAAAGAGTCATACATTTAAGAGTGTGACCCCAGAGCCACACACATCCTCACTGCTAGAAATATGTCAAGTGATTTAAGGAACTTGGCCTTAGTCTTGTGCCTGTCTGCTTTCCCTAACTCCCAACCTCAAATGGATTTCCAAAGAAGTGTAACTTTTTCTGGAAATGTAAATACATCTCCTGTTTTTTCCTATAATATTTATTTTTATGAGCAACAGGGAGGGAGTGGTGGGCAGAGTTCTTCCATCTGCTGGTTTACTCTGCAAATGCCAACAGCTGCGGCTGGGCCAGATGGAAGCTAGAAGCCAGGAACTCAAGCTAGGTTTCCCACACAGGTGACAGAGACCCAAGTACTTGAGCCATCACTGCTGCCTCCCAGGGTGTGCATTAGTAGCAAGCTGGATTGGAAGTGGAGATGTGCTTGACCCAGACACTCAGATATGGAATGTGAGCATCCCAATAGCAGCTTAACTCACAGCATGATGACACCTACTCCAAAGTGTTTTTTGTTTGTTTGTTTGTTTTTTGACAGGCAGAGTGGACAGTGAGAGAGACAGAGAGAAAGGTCTTCCTTTGCCGTTGGTTCACCCTCCAATGGCCGCCGCGGCCAGCATGCTGCGGCCGGCGCACCGCGCTGATCCGATGGCAGGAGCCAGGTACTTATCCTGGTCTCCCATGGGGTGCAGGGCCCAAGCACTTGGGCCATCCTCCACTGCACTCCCTGGCCACAGCAGAGAGCTGGCCTGGAAGAGGGGCAACCGGGACAGAATCCGGTGCCCCGACCGGGACTAGAACCCGGTGTGCCGGCACCGCTAGGCGGAGGATTAGCCTAGTGAGCCGCGGCGCAGGCCCTACTCCAAAGTGTTAACTCCTTATGTGTCATGTTCAAAAAACTTGAACTTTCTCAGATCTTGAAGAGATGGTTAGGAAGGATACACAAGGAACACACTTTACTTTTTGCTTGAATTATATTCATTTCCAAGATTTGAGTCCCTCAGCTGCTAAGAATTACCTGAGTATTGGAAAGAGAGAAGCCATTTAGTATATTTTGTATAATTCTGGCCAAGGACTTTTATTTTTGAATGCTTTCATTAATGTTTTTACTGCTGTTTTCTCCATCAGCAATGATTACTATGAGTAAAATATTGTAAATTAACAAAATCACCAGTAAAATAGTTTTTCACTTAACAATTCATATACTTTTTGCATTTTTATTTATATAAAAGAAACAGATATCATGTATTTCATATACACAGCTTTAAGAGCATAATGATACTGCCCAACCTATCTTGACCTTAATTTTTCCTTTAATTTTTAAAAATATTTATTTATTTGAAGGGCAGAGCTACAGGGTGAGGAGGGAAGGAGGGGAGGGAGAGTCTTCCAAACACTGGCTCACTCCCCAAATGGCTGCAATGGCCAGGGCTGGACCAAGCAAAAACCAGAAGCCAGGAGCTTTATCCAGTTCTCCCACATGGGTGCAGGGGCCCAAGGACTTGGTCCATCTTCCATTGCTTTTCCAGATGCATTAGCAAGGAGCTGGATCTGAAGTGGAGCAGCCAGGTCTCGAACTGGCACCCATTTGGGATGCCAGTGTTGCAGGTGGTGGCTCAGCTCATTATACAACACTGGTACCATCTTGCTTTTATTTTTACAATGACATGTTCAATTTACTTTATAGTCACAAGCTTAACTCTCCACTAAATAAAGAATTCAACTAGTTCTAGAAAAACCACTGTTCCTTAACAGTATAGACAAGAGCTATAATTAATAATCAAATCTCAAAATGTCAACTTTGCTCATATACATGACTTTTTTCGTACTTTGTGTATTAATTACCATAAACCAGGGAAAACCTATGATGTTTGTCTTTTTGGACTGGCTTATTTCACTAAGCATAATGGTCTCCAATTGCATCTATTTTGTTGCAAAAGACAGGATTTCTTTCTTTTTTTAGAGCTGAGTAGTATTCCATTGTATGTATGTAACACAATTTCTTTACCCAATCATCAGTTAATGGACATCTGGGTTGATTTTGTATCTTAACTATTGTGAATTGAACTGCTATAAACATAGGGGTACAGATAGCTCTTTCATATGCTGCTTTCATTTCCTTTGGGTAAATTCCCAGGAGTCAGGAGGCTGGGTATATGGTAGATTTATTTTCAGATTTCTGAGGAATCTCACTACTGTCTTCCATAATGATTGTATTAGTTTACATTCCCAACAATGAACTCAAATGCTCTACTACTTAACCCTATCCTCCCCCCACCAATAGTGAACTAGGGTACCTTTTCCCCCACATTCTCTCCAGCATTTATTTTTTTGACTTTTGAATGATAACCTTTCTAACTGGGGTGAGGTAAAAAACCTCACTGTGGTTTTTATTTGCATTTCCCTGATGGCTAGTGATTCTGAGCATCTTTTCATTTGTCCGTTGGCGTTTGTGTTTCATCCTTTGAAAAGTGCTTGTTCATGTCCTTAGCCTATTTCTTAACTGGAGTATTTGTCTTGTTGATTTCTTGGGCTCCTTATATATCCTGGATATTAATCCTTTATCAGATGTAGAGTTTGCAAATACTTTCTCCCATTCTATCTGTTCCTCTTTCTTTGTTGTTTCCTTTGCTGTGCAGAAGCTTCATAACTTGATGTAATCCCAGTTGTCTATTTTTGCCTTTACTGCCTTGCCTCTTATGGCTTATCCTACCTTTTCGTCAAAAAATCTGAAGCAAATGTTTACAGTAAAGCGTAACTAAAGCAATTTGCTAAGGCACAACAAAGGTCATAAAGATCTGATTGCTGATGAAAAGTGTGTTGTATTTTACAACCCAGAAATCACCATAATGTAAGCAGTATCTTTGTCTCCAGCCTTCCAAGCAGTAAAGAGGATTCTACTATGGATGACTTTTGTGTACTGTCAAGGTACTATGTCAACACACTTTTTCCCAGTCATTAAAAAAAAAAAAAAAAAAAAAAAAAAAACTCAAAACAATAAGAAACAGACCACTGGTATTAACAACAATATTTTTATTTACAAAGAATTGTTTTATTTGGCTGTTTGGAAAACCACTAACATTTTTCACTTTAGAAAACATTAAATAATAAACAGGCTGTTATACAGTACTTTGGATAACTTCTTCCATCAGTTTAGTGCAATGTATTATTGGCACCTAAGAATGAACTTCACAACTATTTTCCCCTTTCATCTTCAATTGTGCAGTTATCTGGCCAAAAGGAAATGAATCATTAAAAATGGGTCTAAAGCCATGTTTTTCTGGCTTCCACTCAAAGGCTTGGAGATTTGTATTCCCTGTCCAGTCCTGCCTCTACCAAGTTAAATGATAAAAGACTTTCTATTGTACCTATTGTTCCAAATGTGTTACCCTTCTGTGAAACCTGGGAGATCTCAACTGGTCAGGGAAACTGAATGGTGCCAACCAGGGGAAAGAATGGTCGAGAGGTATTGGACACTGCACCTTTTTTCAGAAACTAAGTTAACTTATCATATACACAGCGAAGAGAACGCACCAGACAAAAATCTCTCTGAACTGTGTTCCTTGCTAGGGTCTGTTAAAAACATCTGAAGCATCATCCATTGAGCAAGTGAAAGGTTTACACCTTAACCAAGAAAAAAAATGCTTCAAACATCACCGTGTTAGAGCATTACTGAGATAATATCTGCCTATCCTACTCTTTCGGTATAAACAGTTTTTTTTTTTTTTTAAATTATCGTTTACTTTTTGTTTGAATACTGCTAGGTTTGGCAGAAAGAGAGAGACATTTCAGTGAGCTCAGCCTTAGGTTGGCTTTTCCTCCTTTGATCTCCTTCCACTGGGGGCTCACGAGGGAAACACCTCAATTGGCGCTTAGTCCAAATTGCTTAGTTCTGAAGACTTTCATTACCTACTCAAAGGATCAAAACCTCTTCTGGGAGACTCTGTAACATGTTACTTTACCATGAAGTAACGACATCTTTACCCACCTTAAATCTTTATCTGATTTTTAAAAAGCTGCTGGGAGGCGAGGGAGGGGTGAGGAGTTGGGGAGAGACAGAGAGGTCAGAGAGAGAGAGAAAGAGAGAAAGAGAACGCTAGATTGTAGATCCACACTTCTTTTCATAAAGGATTCCAAATTAACAACTGTCCCTGTCAGGAAACGCTCCCTCATACTCTAGTTTGAGCCTGCTTCCTCCCGTTCTATTCTTAGTGCATATGGAGAACAGCTGCTCACCGTCCTCTCTGTGCCAACCCTCCATATCCTTGAAAACCATCAAGGGTTTGCCCCTCAGTCTTCTCTTCTCCAGGCTGAATAATCCCAGTTCCTTTATCTTTTCATCATAGATCTCTTTTTCCAACCCTTTAATCATCTTTGTGATTCCTGGCAAAAACAGCAGAAAACATTTTGATTACTTAATCTGAAATGAAGAAAAGCCTCAGGAGTAAGTTGCCTTTTAAGTCTTTTTTTTTTTTTTTTAGAATAAAGGTAGAATATGCAAGGAAGAAATATCACTGTGCATTTATGGATCTTACAATTCCAATCTTATCCTGCTTCTCGGGGCAGATCTCATTCCAACACATCCAATGCCTCCAAGCCCAGGTCTTGCATCTTCTTCCATTTTGATACAGCTCATAACTTACAAGCTACACCTGCTTAAGTTGCATCAATTGAAAACAATATGAAAATCTGTCCCATGGCGCTTTCCCCATACTTCCTCTCACTCTGCTTCCACCAACAAGATATTTTCTCTGAAACAACCGGAAGTTTTACACGCTTCTCACAAACTACCCGAAAGCCATGTTATGATGGTAAAAGCTGTTGGTCTTAAAGTATAACTCGTAATAGTTACGATTAACTGCAGTTTCTTGTCTCCCTGAATGATTCACTATCCTTCATAGAGATCAAATTCAAGGCCATTAGAAAAATTCATCACTCTTCTACCACAACCTGACACTTCTGCTGATATTCTTTTGCTTCCAATATAAGGTCATAGAACCAAATGACATTTCACCATGTATTTTTTAACTCAAGAGATCACAAGCTGCCTTTTACTTTGCAACTAGAGTCTGTAAATCTTAGGAACACGTAAATACTTAATATCAATAGCACATTTACACGAAGCACAATACTACTTATGAGAGGTTACGTGCCCACTCTACATAATTGTCTTTAAAAGAAAAATACGGGTAACAAGAATAGATGCATCTTGATATATTACACACCCTTCTTTTACAAAGTAATCAACAGTGAAAGTCAGAGTTCAGGTCAGGCCAGAACTAACTAAAATGAGGAGGATAAACCGATTTCACAAGCACATTGTACATCTCATTTTAAGGGAAGCCAATACTACTCATGGTGCAACACTCAACAGACAACAGAATGCCCACGTGCACAGTTTTCTTTTGAAAACTTCCACATTTTGCTACAAGGAGCATCTTGTAACCAGGATGAAAGATAGTACGGATCACCACACCAAAGGCCTTCCTAAAAGAGACACAGGGTGGAAGGCAACACCAAAAGGTGGTTTGTACGTGTCTACAGGTGCCCTTGTCACTGCTCATTGGGATTGCAAAAGCAGGCCATTGAGACACGGGTCACCAACCAGACTTTCTCCTGACCCACTGACCCACTCTTCTCTTAGGCCTGTCAAGAGGGAGAAGAGGAGAGAAGGTGAGGATTGGAAAAAAGAAGAGGGAGCAACACAGTAGTTCATTGCTAGTTCTGGAGTTGCTAGCGTTCTTCGGAGCAGTGGCCTTTTTTCAAGCTCACATCATCCAATCCAATCTCCCCAGTGTGACCACGCCTTTTTTCACCTTTGAAGATGACCTAGGGAGAGAACGCACACACCAGTCAAGCCTCCTCTGCCCCTTTCCAGTGCCCGCTCTTTCAGCAAAACAAAGGCAAACCTTCCCCCAACCTCAGTTTGGAACTTATTTAACAGGAGGAAACAGAACTTAGTTGCCAGCGTCACTGAAGGCTTGTTTCTTTAAAAGACACTTGAGGCATCAGGAAGTTGTTCATCAGAGCACATTGCTCAGAATCAACTACCCTTTAAAAAGCCGTTCTAAACTGTAGACTATTTGAATTTATGAGCATACAAAGTATGTACTCTTGTCAAAGGTAACCAAGCTTAGGAGAATGTGACGGGATATGAGGGTCAGAAGTGAAGCGCCACATCTCTGAAAGATCAGAATCATGCAGCCTGTCTCAGGTGTTTCTTAGTTCCTCCTTTTGCTTCACGTGGCTTTGTTGCCAAAAATGGGATCAATCAAATACCATGATCCAATAACACTGTTAAAAAATAAAACCTTTCATTCTTCTAATATTTTATCTTCTGTAGAGAACCTCTATTTGTTTTAAAAAAGATTCAAATCCATCAATGATATGATTGGAAACAACTTATTATCTTGTTTTATTTCTCCAAATACTGTACTAAGAAAAATTTAAGAAAAAAAAGAGAAAAAATCAAATTACTCTGATAATAGCTGTATTAACAAAGTCGATTTTTTCTTCCTAAAATAGTTTCTGGAAAACTGTACCTAAAGAGATTGATGCAGGATTTCCTAACAAAATAAGTTTATAGGCATCAACATAAAAATGTTTTTCCAAATGCGTTCATCAATTTTGTTGTAGATTATTTTCTTGCTACCTAAGATAAAATTTATTCAATCCAAGTCTTTCCCACATCCTGTCCTGAATAGAAGAGTGCTTTCTAATTGCAGTTGTGGGTTCCCACTCTAGAGATCCCACTATGATCTCTGGAGCAAAGGGGGAAAATGGACTTTAAAGAACCATCTCCATATTAATTTATGGTAGTAAAAGTTCGAAGGAAAAGGGAAAGGAAGCATTGTTAAGCTCACCACCCCTGCCCTTTAAAGCCTCCATGAATTGTTTTTACTTTTCATTTTTTCTTTTTTTCATTGAGGATGGGTCTTCGGCAGGGTGGGGAGGGTGGTGAGGCACAGGTCGCAATGAAGAAGGATGAAGAGGCAGAATGCGATTACAGAAAGAGGCAATGAATGGAGTCAGCATGCCCAGAGGAACGCAAACCTTTGTCTGAGCCTGAATTCACAGAGCGAGGCCTCTTCAAATTCAGACCCCAGAGTTCTCCTATGAAAGGAAAAGCTCCCAGGTTCAGCCTCCTTTGCAGATCTACTTACGCTCTTGACGTCAGCCCCTCGCAAGGTGATCTGGGTCTGCCTCCAGCCATGGCCTCCATTTCTTCCCCACAGGGCTGCTCCGTGGGCACCGTGTTTCCTCACAAACACCTGGAGGCTGCCCGAATGCAGCCCCTCCACCTTGTGCCTGAAGGACAGGCAAAGGTCCCCTGAGTGCATGAGATGGCCGAGAGGTAGCACCAAGCGGGCGGCTTTTCCCCCTGGGGCTTTGGCTGCCGATACGGTCAGATACCGTCCACCTGCAATGCAAAGGCAGGACCGTGTGTACGTGATGATTTCCCCTGCTGGCACAAACAGCTTGGGCAGGAGCTTGCTTTCTTTGTTTTAACAAACTCTGGACTGTGACAGTCCTCTGTTAAGAATTCCAGACGACTTATTTCAATGCCTGTCTAAAACTGTGTGTGCTTACAGAAAACTCTCACTCACTCTGCTCCTGGAGAGTAGAAGTTACAGCAAGGATACACAACCATCAGAAACCTGAGCACTGTGAGTATTCCGAGAGGAAATGATGAGACAAACATCGGTGTCCACGGACACACCCATTCAGCATCTCCTGACCCTCAGCGCTTTATGTTTGTGTTGTCCAGCCCCTCAGCAGAATCAGCTGGGTGTCTAGTAGAGGTGACCCCAAATTGCCCGGGAGAATTTCCTGTGTGGAAAATCCACCTACAGACAGGGTGATTTAAAGGGGACTCCACCTGTTTATTCTCTCCTCCCTTTGTTTTTGAATCTCTAAAGATGGAAGGATCTTTAAACACAAAACAACAAAAAAAATCCAAACTGGAAATCGCCATGCCTGTCACACTGGTATACACCTAACTCCGGAAGGACACAGAGGGGTCTTGGAAGCCCTAACCCATCTTCCAAGAGCACCAGCTTTCTTTGGAGGTAAGTACTTCAAAATATTTTTATGTTGAAACAAACCTATGGCATTATTTAGGGATATATTCCTTTACATATAAATACCCGACCACAATGCTCATTAAAACTTCCACTTTAGACAGGTTACTTGGTGGTGTCCTCAGATACCTAGCGCTACGGAATTTGCATCCCTCTGTTGTTAGGGAAACTACAATTTTAAGTAAAAGTCTAAGCAACAGTGAAGAGGGGCTGCTACGTCTCCAGGGAGAGTTCTAAGTGGTGTTTTTGAAACTCAACTCTGCACAAGCGAGACTCCTCTGGGGCTGCTTCATGTCAGCCAGCTGAAAAACATGATGCTTCAACACTTATGTGTCCACAGGAAAAATGAGGTTGGAATGCTGACCACATGTGTCTGCTTTGGTAGGAAACCCATTTCCTTCCCAGTTAAATGAAAAATCATCGTCTCTTTCTGGTACTTCATTTATGTAAGACTTAAGATTGGAATGTCTTCTCCTCTCCCAAGTCCCCTCTGGTCTCTCGGAGGCCCTGGGTGATTTTGCGGGGCTGGGATGCTTATGATGTCCTAGGCATGGTGCTAAGTGCACCCAAAAGGCAGTTTGAAGTCAGCACCTTTCTTTCTCCCAAACCTCTGCATTACACTCCTAGCATGAAGTAGGTGTTTGAAGCTGTTTGTTGAATGGATAAATGATGTTCTAAGAAGATAGCAAGAAACTGTAGGGAGACAGTTGTTTGACTCAGATACTTAAATCACTAAAAACACAGACACAGTTTCTTACTTCCTCTCACCAGCGCATGCCTTTCCCCAACATTTCAACCCCCATAATATTTAGGCCCAAAATATTTACATGGATTTTAAGTGTTTCCCTATAAGATTTTGAGTCAATACAGGTATTGTGATAAAGACTAAGATATGATGTTACGACAGTTAACCTGCAAGTTTTAAGAAAGCAAAGCTGATGTTAAATGTCTATGGAATTCATACCCATGTCACTCTGTGCAAAACTGCCAGCAAACATGACAACCGGGTAAACCAAAGCTCCTGATAAGATTCAAATTAATCATTTTCTACGAGTATCTAGAACTCTAAAATTTTAAGCATGATGAATGAGGTTACATGCAGATGAATGAGGTTACATACAGAGCTGCTGAGGGCAACAAAGTTTTGGTTTTAATTTTTTTTTTTTTTATTTGAGAGGCAGAGACAGGTGGAGCTCCCTTTTGCTGGTTCAAATGCCTATAACAGCAGGGGCTCAGCCAGGGCCAGCTCCAAAGGGAGTCCTTCTAAGTGGGTTTAAGAATCCATTAATTGAACCATCACCACTGCCTCCCAGGGTCTGCCTTGGCAGGAAACTGGAGTCAGGAAATGCAGCCAGGAACTGAACCCAGGAACTGTGATGTGGTACATGCACACCTTAACCATTAAATTCTATTTTTACTATGAAGAATTTTTTCCTTTTGTAATTACGGAAATGTTATAAAATCAGAACAGAAACTTAGGGAAAAACCAGTCCAGCCTCCCAAGCAAGTTTCTTCTTACATAAAAATTTCACTTCTGATTCTAAAATATTGGATCAAATACAAAACTATATTAAATATTTTCATTCAGTTTAAAGTATAACATCAAAAATATTTTTAAGATGCAAGGAGAATAAATAATATATACTGGAAAACTTAATCAGAAAGCTACGTGATACAATTTAATTTTTTAAAAGACTTATTTCTTTCAAAGGCAGAGTAAGAGGGGTTGGGGGAGACAGAGAGAGAAATCTTCCATCTGTTGGTTCACTCCCCAAATGCCTTCAACAGCCTGGACTGGGTCAGGCCGATGCCAGGAGGTCTCCCTGAGAATGGCAGTGACCAAGTTCTTCAGCCATCGTCTGCTGCCTCTGCTGCCTTCCAGGATACATTAGCGGGAAACTGCATCAGAAGTGGAGGAGCTGTGACGGAAACCAGCACTCCAGCATGGGATGTGGGCATCTTAAGTAGTGGTTTATTCTGCTGTGCCATAAAACCCACCCCTAAACTTTAATTCTATAGTGGTTGGTACCCTATCAATGCAAGTGACAAAGAGAACAACATAGAGTTTATTACTTTAATCAGTTAACTCCTTGGTAAAAGGAAGGTATAAGGAGTTTCACAGTGATGTTCTTTGTATTTTATGGTCTACCTGAAAAAACAGCCCAGGAAGAAATAAAATCATTATGGTTTGCTGGCATTTACCCTTCCAATGCAAACTGCTTAATTTTTTTTTTCTAACAAATAATCTGTGTCCACTGGGAGAGAAAGAGAAGAACATACAGATTTAAATAAACCATAAACCCATAACCCAGAGACACTTCTAACATCTTGATGTCTGCACTTTTCAAATACATGCATATAAATATGAACATTTAAAAAATAATACTAAATTTGCAATATTGGGGGGTGGTATAGTGGCATAGTACGTAAAGCCACTGCCTGTGACGCCACATTCCATATGGGTGTTGGTTTGAGTCCCAGCTGCTAATGCACCTGGGAAAGCAGTGGAAGTGCTTGGGCCCGTGCACCCACATGGGAGACCCTGGTGAAGCTCCTGGCTATTGCAGCCATTTGGGGAGTGGACCAGCAGATGGAAGAGCTATCTCTGTCTCCCTCTCTCTGTAATTTTGACTTTCAAGTAAATCTTTAAATTGGCAACATTGATAAATCACAGCCATTTTATCTCAGAAAATATAGACAGTTCATAGCTGTAAGTATGTTGTTAATCATTTAGTAATTTCTTATTGGAGAGCATATGGTCCCAAATTTTTACTTTTTTAAGATACAAGCAAGCACTTGTAACACGTGAAAAAGGGAACATTTTCCTTTTTATGTAGATAACTTTTATCAGTCAACACTAAAAAATAAGGAAAAATAAGACGCATTAGAAAAAAAAGTTTTTTAAATATATGAAAACCTGGTCAACTTTTTACAATTACGAGTGCAAATTAAAGTAAAAATGACTTGCCTTTTCACCTACAAGCTTGACAAAGATTAAAAGCAAATTTTATAGTACCTGTGCTGGGATGGTTCTTAAATATTGTTAATGGGTATATAAACTGTTACAACTCTTATGAATGGCAATTTGGTAAAATCTATCAAAATTCCAAATGCAAATTCCCTTGACCCAGCAATTCTGTGTCTAGGAATTCATTCCACAAATATGATATATTCAAACAAATATAAAGCAATATAAATACAGGGCTACCCTGCAGCATCATCTGAACCACCAGCAGGCTGGCATGTTCCTCTGTAGCAGGCTGGTTACATACACTGTGTGACATCTGGTGACCAACAGTAATGGCTATGAACATGGCTGAAGGTGTTTTGTAAGGACTGATACAGGACAATCTTCAACCTCCATGGCTAATACCATTTTAACAGTAACTCTAAGCCAAACATGGCTTAAAATGGTTTAAATATGTTCGGGAGATACTACTGATCATGCCTATTTCAGTCACTTGCTTAAGGTCAAAGCTAGTAAGCTATAAACAATGGGGCTAGGTTTCAGCCCAGCCATCCTGGCTTCCAAGTCCAGGTTCTGGTTTACTCCCAAGATAATATCATTAAGGAACGACAGCAAGGTACAGAGGGGGGGTGCTGTTGTGTGCAAAAATATCTCTCTGGAAAGATAACAAGAGACTGGCTGTATCTGGGGAGGGTGGATGGAAGCCAGAGATGGCAGGGTCTCCCACTTTCGTTATTTTCCCATTTATGTGTATTTCAAAATAATGTTTTTACAGTTGTATGTACAAACTAGCATACTTAGGAGTTATTTTAGGAAACTCCTGTAGCTTTCAGTAGTGGACAGGGTGCTGGTTGCTTTTAACTCTTGTTCTCCAGGGATGATAGCTCCAGGAACGAGCCCCAGGCCTAGCCTTGCCATCTACAGGAGAAAGGAGTGTCCTCAGGGCCACAGCTACCTACCTGGAGCACAGCACATCTGTCAGCAGCACAGTTTTCTGTTTCTCAGAGGAATGCATTAATCTTACATCTCACAATTAGGCTCAAGAGTGCATGTGATAAATAAAACCTAGTAGCACCAAGAAGGGCAGTTTGCAAATTCACATGTTTTGAGTTGCTTCTCAAGGTTTCAAATTTGTTTGAGAGTTTCCTTAGGACTTATATTGGCATATGAAAGTATTTGGCAGTCTAGATCTTGAAAAGAACCATATACCATTAAAATAAGTCTAACTAGAAACCCAAATATATATTCTTTTACAAATGGTTTAATCTGGATAGAAACAAGTAAGCAATTTGGTAATTAGAATAACAGGCAGAAATTATATAATTGCTTATATTCTGTTCTTTGCATGTGATACACACACACACACACACACACACACACACAAACTTTAGCATTCTCCTATTTGGGTATGGTTACAATTCCCTGGTATATTTTGCAATTCCCCTGACACAGACTGTGCATTCCTTCCCCTTTCTGCCAGCTCTGTGCCATCTTTGGCTCTCCCAATCCTGTTTTAATTTTAATATTTACTTATTTATTTGAAAGGCAGAGTTAGAGAGAGAGAGAGAGAGAGTTAGAGTTAGAGAGAGAGAGAGAGAGAGAGAGAGAGAGATCCTCTATCTGCTGGTTTACTCCCCAAATGGTCATAATCGCTGGAGCTGGGCTGATCGGATGCCAGGAACCAGGAGCTTCTTCCAGGTCTCCCACTTGGGTTCAGGGGCCCAAGTACTTGGGCCATCTTCTGCTGCTTTCCCAGGCACATTAGCAGAGAGCTGGATATGAAGTGGAGCAGCCAGGACTTAAACTGGTGCCCGAATGGTATGCTGTGCCCGAAGGTATCCCAGAGTGCCAGCTCCCCATCCTGTTTTCTAAGCTAGAAGCCCACTCAACAATACACTGGAGATTGCCTGGGACATTCCATTCTGAATCAGAGGCTCTCAGAGCTGGCTTGAGAGATGTGCAAATCCAACATTTATGTGACATGCAAAACAGCCTTCAATAACACCTGGCCACATGTCACCCAGTCAGATGCCTCCAGCACAGAGAACTCATTACTTCCACATCAGCCTGCTCTCTGTTTAGATGGCTCTGCATATTATAAAGTTCATTCTAAGAGTGAACCAAAATCATACTTCCTGCAGCTTTCAGCCATTTTTTGTACCTCTCATCTCCTTGTGGGCACAGAGAACAACTCTAACTCTGGGACAATTATTTGAAAAGCAGCCTTGCTCTATTACATCTTTTCCAGGTTAAACATTATGGTTTCTTTACCTGTTTTCCATAGGCTTCAAGATACCTTTCCTTCCAAGTCATTCTCTTTTCAGTAACATACAGTTCTCAAACCAAAAATAACTACAAGTGGATTAACCACTGAACCAAAAATGGATTTTTCCATTCTGGAAAAATACCAGATTTCTATGAAGATGACCCATCTTTTTGGTAGCAACAGCATTCATACTGATTCTATTATCCACTCACATTCTAGAGCTTTTCACATTTAGTGCTCAGTCCCACCTTCCCTGCACCCCCAAGCTGTGTAGCTGGGTTCTAAGCCATAAGCCATACCTTGTATGCATCCCTAACCTAGCTTTTATGATGTTGGCCACGCCAGCACAATCACTTTCCCTTCCAGCTCTGAATCAACTAGTTAGGTCAACGTGTCTTCCATATCTAAGTTCAATACCACGGGGCTGGGAAAACTTAAACCAGCCCCAGAAAAGCATCCTCCAGGGGCCAGAGCCAATCATCAGGAGTCATCAGTCACCCAAGCAGCAACCACTTCCTTTCCATCTGTTCTGCACTGAAACAGCCCAACGACCATCCCAAATGTGGTTTTTTTTTTTCTTTCTTTTTGTCTATCACCCTAATTTCCAACCCTCTTCCATTTATCCACCAAAAGTTCAAGGGGAATTTGGGTCACAAAAATTTATGTATAATAAAAAATGTTGAAGAAGTCCTAAATTGTTCTAAAGTATAGCGTTCAAATTCTAAAAATCAAATATATTACACAGACTATCAGCATATAAATAAAATATATTTGTCTGAATTTAGCTTGAATTTGCTCCCCAATGCACCTTACCTGAAAGAGTTATTCATTATGATTGTAAAGATTGTTCACCATTCTATCACACACGACTGCCAGAGTCGTGTAGCAAACTGCACCAGGTCAGCAGGCAGTCAAATCTACAGACCTGGGATCTGCTGCACACTGCCACATAACTGAGGCCGGACCGTGGGACAGTGACAAATGCAGAACAACGCTGCAGATGTTCTGGGGGTCAAATTGCCGAGGAAGCTGCCTGGGTGGTACAGAGACCTGGACATAAAGTCAGAAATTCTACCTCTATCTAGCTCTGTGGCATGAACATCTCTGAGCACCCATAATTCCTCTGTGAAATAAAGACAATATTAACCACTCACAGGATGGACAAAGGATTCAATAAATTAATGAGATGATGAATGAGTTAGGACTACAGCATTTACTAAATTTGTGTTGTTTTTCTCTCTTATTCACATATAGTTGTGACAAAAATAGCATTGTCCTGTTCAGAGGTAACCTTAAATAGGAGAGTATTTAAGAATGAGAGCCAACATACTTTGTCTAGGGTGTTAAGTGATATTTTCCCTTCAAACTAAAAAAAATCTAAAAACTCAAAGAAATTTTAGTTTATTGAATACTCATATTTTTAAACTTTACCTAAAATGTTTATTTTTAAATGTTATATTGCATTCTTAGAGGATATCATGAATACGTTTTAGATACATTTTTAAATAACTTGCTACTCAAAATGTACACTGAGGACCAGCACCGTAAAATGTACACTGAGGACCAGCACCGTAAGTATCTCCAGGGATCCTGTTAGAAACACACAGAATCTGCATGGGACAAGACCCTAGCTGATCTGTGTGCACACTAAAGTTTGAAAAACACTCCTTTTTCAAGTTAACTTTTATGTTCTGTGTTTTATCTATACCCAAGGCACAGTATTTAAGAAATAAGCTTTTAAAATAAATGAAATAATACACCTTTTCTTCACATCTTCTATCTTTTATTCTTATAATCTAATATCAAGAGTACAAAAAAAGGAGAAAGATAAATCAAACTCCTCACTGTTGCATTCAGTTGGCCAAGGGGAAGAAAACAACAATGTGTAGCTCTGCTTCCTGAAACTAGAGGACAAAACACCTTGAAAGTCCTGAAACTTGAGATTAAGAGGGACTGTCTAATTTAAAAATCACCCCAGGGGACTATGTCCAAATCCACCTTTCTAGTATCCTCTAGTTAAATAAGTGCTGGTAACATGGCTATGTTTGCCTGTATCCAATTTACAGTGCATTTTTTGTCAGACTGATAATCACAACTTTATAGAACCTTCCACAGGGACCACTAGCATGGTTGATATAACTACATGTCATCTCCTTCATTCCTGGGAATAACTTGAGAAGTCTATACCAGAATGAGTTTAAATGTTTAATTTACCAAAGTTTTGAGAGAAATTAGCTGGCCTTTTAATTAAGTACTTGTCTCCCATAATATAATATTAGTTGAGACCTAACAAATTTGACTCACTTCCAAAAAAAAAAAAAAGAAAGAAAAATGCTAGGCATGTTTTTTTATTCTGACCTTCTTCATTAAGTAAGCACAGAGACACCCTATAGTATACTTGATTCGTAGAACTTGCTCCTCAGGAGGACTGAACTGAACTGTGTACCAGAAAGAGTCAGATGACAATGGCTTTACCTGCAGGGTCCCTGATGGGTTCCCAGTGCAAGTCATTTTCTTTTTCCCTGATCCATCCACAGAGTCCATGGTCAAAATTACAACTGTGTATCAGAACACCTACAAAGAAATGACCAGAAAGAAGAGTAGATCATAGTCAATGGACAAAAACAGATCTGTAAACTCGGAGCATCTGCACAAGTGTTCTCTCCTACCCACACTTAACTATCCCCCCAAAACTTCTTTCCGTGAGATCAAAAGGAAGTCACATGAATACTTTCTCAGCATAATTGTGCCTGTAGAATCAGCTGTAAAAATAGAACAGAGGTGTTGCCAAATGATGACCCTGTTACACTGTCACTTGTAAAATATGATTTCCTTCTCACAATATAAATACCATTTTAATACCTTTTTAAAAAGAAAATGATGATTCATAATTACTTCTGCTCAACTGCTTTAACTACAGTGGAAACTGAGTTATCAAAAAAGATGCAGCATTTTCCCAAATGATACCAAACAATGTACAATTTAAAAGTCATTTTCAGGAAATGGAGGAAAATAAATGAAGACATCTTAACAGTACTAGGAGCGCAAGTGTCTACCTGGATCGTCCTTGGCTTCGTCGTCTGCACTGACTCCTCTTTCTATTTCAAATATTTCAAAGAGATCATTTGAAGGCTGCCGTGGAACTGGAAAAGAAAGAATTTCAAGGTATTGGTTTGTTTATGAGGTATTGAGGCATTACTTTTTTTTCTCTTTTTTTAATACACATAGAAATAGATTTATTTTAAGGAAGTGGGCCATGTGGTGGTATTACTTTTAACAATGGGCAAGGGGAAAAACTGAGGCGTTTCACTCCTCTGAAACAACCCGAAATCCATAACTACATCTCACATGAAAATTCATGTTGTTCTGCAGCAATTTATATTGTAACATTGATCTCAGTGTGATTCAAAAAATAATTTTCAAAAGTTTCTAAAATTCAACATAAAAATAGTGTAAAACTCTTCATCTGTAAAATACACTTTAAAAGAACTTTCAAGTTCTACCAAAATGTTCATCTCTCTGCAAGTCTAAAATCCACCTCCATGAAAGGTACATTGGTGGCCGGTGCCGCGGTTCACTAGGCTAATCCTCTGCCTTGCGGCGCCGGCACACCGGGTTCTAGTCCCGGTCGGGGTGCTGGATTCTGTCCGGGTTGCTCCTCTTCCCGTCCAGCTCTCTGCTGTGGCCCGGGAGTGCAGTGGAGGATGGCCCAAGTACTTGGGCCCTGCACCCGCATGGGAGACCAGGAGAAGCACCTGGCTCCTGCCATCGGATCAGCGCGGTGCGCCAGTCGCAGCGCACCTGCCGCAGCAGCCATTGGAGGGTGAACCAACGGCAAAGGAAGACCTTTCTCTCTGTCTCTCTCTCTCACTGTCCACTCTGTCAAAAAAAAAAAAAAAAAAAAAAAAAAAAGGTACATTGGTATTTACTTTAAGACTGTTGCAACAGCCAACGCATGCCTGCAACTGTAGGGTATGGTTTGGTTTTGGAACCACAGCATCTATTCCCCTCCAATGAGCCCTGTCCACTGTTGCATTCTAATAGATATTTCTTACCATGCATCCTTCATTTAAGCAGGTGCCCTGGCTCCTCTAAAACTAAATCCAAACTTGTTGGTGCAGCATCTGCAATCCTCCCACCAAGATATACAACCCTGTCCAAACAGAACATTCATTCTCACGACTCCAAGCCCAGTGCTCTCCTGTCTGCTAATTAACCTGCCAAACATCCCATCTTCAAGGCCCAGCGTAAATGCCACTGCCTCTGTGACAATCCTCATGCTCCAGGCGGCTCCTTTCCTTCCCTTGTGCTCTGACAGCTCGTGTTTACACACCTCTGTTGCATGCTTTCATAAAGAAGTGTGGTTATCCACACACACACACACACATGTGCCAGTCCCTGAGCTCCTAGGGGGGCATCGGTCACATCTTTTCCATGTAGCATTTCCAGGGCTTGACCTGGTGACAAGCACTCAAGAAGTGTTTATGGAGTGAATGCAAAGATCCGCTCAGGAACCCATGCATTCTGTCAACACTTTTCTTCAAATGACACAACTGGGACAGAGCTTAAAAACCCATTTCAAAAATAACTGATGCATTTAAATCATCTATTTCTTCGTGCAATGCCCATCTGCCAACCAAATGCTGGGCACTGTGATAGCACCGTGGAGACAGGATGAATGGGGTGAACCAGTCCAACATGGCCCTGATTCTAATTCTAGTGGGAGAAGCAGACACTAAACATGGAGATAAATGAGCCTGGTAATTCTAAATTCTGAAAAGGGCCTAGAAGGAAAAATGCCAGAAGCCATCATGAACAGTAACTGGGTTGGAATGTGCTGGAGTGGTGGTGGTGGTAAGAGGAATTGCTGGCCAAAGGCCAAGGAATACTCCCTGCTCTTTGCCAGAACGTCCATTAATTAGTTCTATTTATATAAGGCAGGGAGTGAAACATGTAGAATACCACGGAACACACATCATTCAAGAGGGTACACTTTTCAGTGATGGCTCCTGTTATTTTTAGCAAAATTTTTAAATTAAGTCACAATCTAATAATATTTGTACTAACTGTTTCTAGCTTACCGCTACTGATTTGTTTTCTTTCTATTTCAAAGAATCAAGCCATGAAGCCCCCTCCCTTCTCACAGGGACAGGGATAGAAGAAGCTGGGACAGATGACAGACGACAGACGACACGTGGGACTCAACCTGATCAGCAACATCATCCAGTTACACCTCCCCCTTCCTCTGGAGGCCTGAGAAGGGGCTGCTCTGCTGGTTACTGGAAATATGGCAAAACTGTAGGCAAGCGTGCGCCAATTCCCATGACACAGAGCTATAAACACTCTACTCAACAATTCCACTTTTGTTCCCTTTTCTTGTGGTAACCTAAATTATCTGTGAAGTGGGGTAGCTCAATTTTTGCAGGACCGTATTACAGGGAAGGAATGACACTTTTTTAAGCTCCTCGTTGTCACCCAATGAAAGATTGTCAAATGGCAAATTGAGTCAGGGAGACGAGGGTGGATAATGCAGTTCCCTGGCATCAGGGGCCTGTGTTTCTAAAGTGCAGTCAAGGAGGTTTTCTCTGGGGAAGCAACACTTAAACTGAGGCAGGGCAGGCATGTGGCATGCAGGGGTCAGGACACCTGCAGCTTACATCCGAGTCCTCACTCTGCTCTCAATCCTGGCTTCCTGTTAACGCGCACCCTGGGAGGCGGCAGGTGGTGGCTCAGGTACTTGGGTTCTTGCCACCACATGGGAGACCTGGGTTGAGTTCTAGGCTCCTGGCTTTGGCCGAGGCTAACCCCAGCTGCTGCAGGCATTTAGGGAGTAAACCAGCAGGAGGAAGATCTATCTCTCTTTCAAATTTAAAAGAGACACTAAATAAAAAGACAAACAAATAAAATAAGCTGAAAGGGGAAGAATGCGGAATTTTCCAAGCAGAAAGCCTGGAGTTAGAGTAGGGGGAAGGGGGCTGTGGGCAGCAGTTACAAAGAATGGAGTTGGAATATTTAGAGAAAGAAATTGGTGGTGGCTAGAAGACACTTAGAAATGGAGAAAGCAGCCTGAGATGAGGTTTAAGAGAAAGGAAGAGATGAGATCATCCATTTATAAAAGAGCAACCCAAAGAATTAGTCACTTAACCACCTGCAAAGCATCAGCTGTTCATTAGTATTTGAGGCACTTGGCTTCAGGAACGATTGAGCTTAGCATCGGGCGATCCTGCACACCTTCATGTACCTCGCTGGGAAATGTCCCAGGGAATGCAGCGACCTGAAATGCTGAAATGCTGAGCAGCTGTCTCACAATGCTGGGGCTCTGCTCTGTGACATTTCACAACTATTTAACGAATTCTCCTTCCTCACACATACCACTACAAGTTAAGAGCATCCTATTGAAGCGTCGAGAGAAGGTACACCACCCACTCCCTGGAGTATTTCAGTTTATGTGAAAACATAAAGTGAAGGAAGTCGTGGAAAAAATCACTCAAGTAGTATCAGCTTATCATCTCAAGATAAAAGGGACAAGAGAAAGAGTGATGGGGCTGCCGTTGTGGCCAGGGTCAAGCAAACGATGGCAATAACAGCATGAGATTTCAGTTTATGTCCCAGTCGCTTCACTTCTGATCCAGCTCCTTGCTAAGGCACCTGGGAAAGCAGTAGAAGATGGCCCAAGTGCTTGGGCTCCTGCACCCACATGGGAGAGTTGGATGGAATTCCAGGCTCCTGGCTTACACACTCTAACAACACATGGCCCTGCCCCAGTGTTACAGTCATTTTGGAGAGTAAACCTGCAGATGGAGGACCTCTGTCTGTCTGTCTCTCTTTTTCTCTCCGTCTGTAACTCTGCCTTTCAAATAAATAAATCAATCTTTAAAAATAAGAGTGAAATACATGAAAAAAGAGTGAAAATCAGTATACCAAAATGCTGGTAGTGGTGGGCTAAGCATTGAAAATTAAAGTGATTTTTTTTTACTTCTTGATTCATTTTATCTTTTGTAATTCTGTATTTTAAAGATTGTTTATAAAAAGAAACAAATTTAATTATGTAAAAGCTTACCTAAAACATCTGAAGAAAAAAGTTCTGTGAGAGTATATATTATAGAGGAACTGTATGACTGTTATTTGTATTTTGATTACTTAAAGAGAACTTTAAGAAGTCAATGTAAATATTATCATACATACCTCCACTGCCCACTTCTTGCAAAGAGTAACTGTAGCAAAATAGAAGCATTATTTGCTCAAGATAGGTTTGCAGATTCTGTCTCCGTTCTAAGTCTGTTCTCATGACATTGCCCAGGCCAGTTCTGGCGTTTCTTGCTGGACTAAGAGATTAAAGATAACACTGTTTTACATTCTTCCTATGCTTGGGGGTCTAGTTTGTTGAAGAGAATGGAACGCAGTAACTCTCCTAATATTCTGAAGGTTCATTCTGGTAGAAGACAGAAATTTTTAGAGAGCACAGGTTTGAGGGTGGGAATGGATGACAAAGATTATAGGAAGTACTTGCTCCCTTCCTCTCCCTCCAGAGGCAGGATATATGGATTTTAGCTTTAAATGACCAAAAAGAAGTAAAAGGCCTGAAAATAGATTTCTGCAATGTCTTTACTCTTATTCTTGAAAATTCTTAACCACCTATTGATGACTGGTGAAAAGAAAAGGGTTTCGGCCAGCGCTGCGGCTCACTAGGCTAATCCTCCACCTTGCGGCGCCGGCACACAGCGTTCTAGTCCCAGTCAGGGCACCGGATTCTGTCCCGGTTGCCCTCTTCCAGGCCAGCTCTCTGCTGTGGCCAGGGAGTGCAGTGGAGGATGGCCCAAGTGCTTGGGCCCTGCACCCCATGGGAGACCAGGAGAAGTACCTGGCTCCTGCCATCAGATCAGCGCGGTGCGCCAGCCACAGCGCGCCGGCCATGCCGGCCATTGGAGGGTGAACCAACGGCAAAGGAAGACCTTTCTCTCTGTCTCTCTCTCTCACTGTCCACTCTGCCTGTAAAAAAAAAAAAAAAAAAGAAGAAGGAAGGAAGGAAGGAAGGAAGGAAGGAAGGAAGGAAGGAAGGAAGGAAGGAAGGAAGGAAGGAAGGAAAGAAAGAAAGAAAGAAAGAAAGAAAGAAAGAAAGAAAGAAAGAAAGAAAGAAAGAAAGAAAGAAAGAAAGAAAGAAAGAAAGAAAGAAAGAAAGAAAGAAAGAAAGAAAGAAAAGGGTTTCTACGCTCCATAGAAATAAGACTTTGCCAAAGCTCTAACCTCATGGGAAGAATTTACAATGTTCAAAAGCCCTCTTTGGGCTGACAGTCCAGAGCAGAACTGGAAAAATCCTATCTGAAAGGCGGAACACAGACATGGCTCCTCAGTTCCTGGACCCACCTAGCGCTCCTTTCTGTTGCATGCACCTTTAACGAAGCTGCAGAACAACTCTCTGGAGAAACCCAGGGGAAGGGAATCTCTGAATGGTGCTTCTGTTCTAACAAGACTGTAAGGATCACAAACACCTGCTAGAGTACAGCCAAAGCCCACCTCCTGTAGGGAACGGCTGTCAACATGCTCAGGCCCAAAGAATCTATTTAAAGGGAGAAAAACAGCTGTATTTCTAATATTATTCATCCAATCTCTCATGCGAGTTCCCCATCTACACAGATTCACCTTTAAAAAGGCTATTGTCATTTCTGCATTAAAGAGATTGAGGGGATGTAGTCGCTATTTTAACAACACAACGGTTTAACTTGGTACTATAAACACCTAAGTAAAATCTAATATTCCAATTATCTGGCAACATGCAAGGGAGACTCATATATAAAGTAGCAAGTTTCTGTTTTCATTTTCTCTGCTCACATAATGGCTCACACTGACAAATCAACTCACTTCAAAGGGATCTATGTAGCGAAAAATAATGTTAAAATTGTAAGAAACCATAATAAAAAAGCATCTGAAAAATATCAACTCAGAACTAGAACATTGGGCTATCTTTTTATGAATTAAGTAGGAAATTCTATTATTACTGTATAAGTGAATTCAACAGCAGCACTAGTAACAGCTAATAAGTATTACATTCTTATTTTGTGCCAACCACTATGGTTAGGAGTCTTATATGCACCCTCCCATCTAATTCTCACAACAGTCCAATGAAGTAGATACTACCATTATCCCTGACTTACAGAAGAGGAAACAAAGAAATAGAAAGAGTTAATAGCATGCTCCAAATCACAATTTTAATTTGAACTCTCTGGGAAAAATGTGCATGTAACTTAAAAAATCTGACTTTTGATTTGGGTCACATTCAACAAGAACTCCATTTATACTTTCCAGAGTAGACTGTTTTTTCTTTCGCAGCCAGTATGGGATCCAATTAAAATATAAATCAAAAATTTTGAAAACTTTCAGAATTCACTGTACTGGATTCTGACCTGTAAGCAGCTACAACTCACTCCTGGAAAACATGAGCAAAAATTTAATCTTCGGGGAGGTATCAGACATCTCTCTGGGTCTCTGTAGGCCTTACTGTTTACTGGAGAGCAAACTAGTTTGAAGACCTTTTCACCCCTCAGCAGAAACAATTTTTTACTCATCATCACACAGAATGAGAAAAAGAGACCATCCTATTTCCATGACTAAGAGCAAGTTGGAACAAGCCACAGAATCCGTAAAATGTGTAAAAGGGGAACGAGGGAAAGAAACTCAGAACAAAATGCAGCAAAGCAGCAATCAGTGAAAATTAATAAGCTTCTTCTTATTGCTTGGTGCTCTGGAACTGCAACATAGCCTTTTACTGTACAGCAACAGAGAGTGATGAGGTTCCTCCTGGGGTATGGGCACTCATAGGAGCACCTGATACATACTAATCACATTATATCCTATAATCTTGCTGCTACAACACCTTTCCTGTTTATTTTATATGACCAAGTGGACAGATGTCCAGACACAAGTGCTCTATTTTCAGCATCCTACATCTGGCCAAACCGGTCTCCATTCAGTGCGTGCTTCTGCTGGGTTTAGCTGCCACCGTGGTGAAGACAGCCATGCTCCCAAAGAGTGGTCCACAGATCAATAGCTTTACCCGTGAGCTTGTTACAAACGTAGAATCTTAGGTCCTACCTCGGGCCCACCAAATCAGCATCTTGGTTTTAACCACCTTCTTGTGTGATGTGTATACTCATTAAAGACCCCTACAGAGTCTGATTTAGTAAATATGTTGTAGGGATTAGGATTCCACATCTTAAATAAGCATCCCAGGTCATTCCAATTCAAACAGGCTTCTGAAAAGACTTTGGAGAGGAAAAATAATTGCTAGCTGGTACAAGTGATACTACACTCCTTGTGGTAATAAGAATTTCCTAGCTAGAACTGGACATATCTGACATCCTCAATTGCAAAGAAAATTTTGAAATGGTAAAAATAAAAGTAATTAAAACTTTTACTGAATTTTGAAAAACCAGTATGTCAAGATAAAATTAACATGATTAAGGGACCGACATTGTGGTGCAACAGATTAGCCACCACTTTCAACACCAGCATTCCATATTAGAGAGTTGGTTGGGGTCTAGCTGCTCTGCTTCCTGTCCAGTTCTCTGCTAATGTGACTGGGAAGGCAGTGAAAGCCCAAGTACTTGGAAGACTGCTGGAGTTCCGGGCTCCTGACTTCTGCCTGGCCCAGACCTAGATGTTGGGGGCCATCTGGGAAGTGAACCAGTGGAGGGACGGAAGGAAGATTTCTCTCTTTTCCTCTCTCTCTCCTTCTCCCCCCCCCCCCCACATCTCTTTTTCTCTCTCTGTGTGTGTCAAAAAATTTTAAAAAATTTAAGTTAACAAAATTAAGGATCAAAATTCCCCAGGGCACCTCTTCAAAAGACACAACTCACTTTTCCACCATTAGAGAGCATGGGATTCCATTGTCACTGCCTACTCTAAGGAAACATTGTATAACAAATTACTGCTTGCTGTAACAATGGGGAGAAAAAGTTTAAAAATTACTGCTTGAGGGTTACAAAATTAAATAACTAAAATTAAATAAATAATAATTAAACCTACCCAAAATATCATAAACTAGATAACATATCCATGGTTACTATTTCAGTCTTTTTATATACATACATACTTACGCAGATGTGTATTTTGTATATGTTTGTTGTCAAATGGTATACATGGTTCTATGACTTTTTCATTTAGCATTTTTATGCATGTCTATTTTCCCAAGTTATTAAATATTTTTCAGAACACACCACTGTTAATAGTTGAATAATATTTCATTTATTATATTGCTAAACCAGAATATATTTTCCCCAAACTCCCATTACTTTGGCTTCTATGTAAGTTTTTTTTTTTTTAGAAAACTTTTATTTAATAAATACAAATTTTGAAAGTACAACTTTTGGATTATAGCAGCTTTTCCTCCCATAACCACCCTCCCACCCTCAAACCATCCCATCTCCTACTCCCTCTCCCATCTCCCACTCTTCATTAAGATTAATTTTTAACTATCTTTATATACCGAAGGTCAACTTAGTATATACTAAGATTTCAACAGTTTGCACCCACACAGACACACAAAGTATAAAGTACTGTTTGAAGACTAGTTTTATCGTTAATTCTCATAGTACAACACATTAAGGACAGAGGTCCTACATGGGGAGCAAGTGCACAGTGACTCCTGTTGTTGATTTAACAATTGGCACTCCTATTTATGGTGCCAGTAATCACCTGAGACTCTTGTCATGGGCTTCTGCATAGTTTTTCTCTTATTTTCTCTGCCCTGAAAGAACTCTGACCATCTCTGACACCAGCTTTTGGTTCTTGGTCTCCAACTTTGTAGAAATTCCCTGCAGCATACTCTGGCGCCCATGCAGCATACTGCTGCTGAAGTCTGCTTTTCTGGCTCTCAGTCTGCCCAGTACCCTTCGCCCCCCCCCCCCCCCCCCAGTCCCCATCCATCTCACTAGGCTATTTTGGAACACAAGATCAACCAACCCATTAGTCTCAAAAAAACATGCAATGAGAGCTAATTAGTGAGGGCAACAAGGTTTTATGAAGAGTGATTTTCAGGCTCTTTAGTTCAGCACAGCCTGGCCTGAAATCGGCTGCACTGAATTCTAATCCCAAGAGTTAAATAATCCCATGGTTAAATCCACTCGGGAAATGTTGCACATCACTCGTATATGCCTCTCCTAGAGATTTATAATGACCCTTAGCACATTAAAGTATTAAGAAGTCTTACAGTTAACAAAACTACTTAACACAGCTAAACCTAGGATTTCTCAAATACATTTGACCTCAGAACATTTTTCGGCATACAGTTGCAATAATAGGACAGAGAACGAATGTCCCTGAAACACACTGAGTGAAACACTTAGTCTGTCCCATTCATGAAAGAATAACAATCCCACATTGTCTTAGAGGACTTTAATGCTGCTCAGATAATGCCCATAGCAGTAGCCCTGAAAATGTACTTGATTATATTTACAGTCACATGATCTAAAAGAATTAGAATTCCTCAAATTAAAATAATTTTTAAAATATGCTCTTAGAAGGACTGGCACTATGGCATAGCAGGTAAAACCACCGCTTGCAGTGCTGGCATCCCATATAGGTGCCGGTTCGACACTTGGCTGCTCCACTTCTGATCCAGCTTTCTGCTGTGTCCTGCGAAGCAACAGAAAATGGCCCAAGTCCTTGGGCCCCTGTACCTCTGTGGGAAGACCCAGAAAAAGCTGGTTCCTGGCTCTGGCTGTTGAAGCCAATTGGGGAGTGAAGCAGCAGATGGAAGACCTCTCTCTGTCTCTGTCTCTCTCTGTCTCTCTCTCTCTCTGCCTCTCTTTCTATCTCTGTGTAACTCTGACTTTCAAATAAATAAAAAATATTTTAAAAAATATATGCTCTTAGGTCTCCAGCAGCACAAAAACTAAAATTGGAATGATACAGAGATTAGAATGGCCCCTGCACAAGGAAGACGTGCAAATTTGTGAAGCGCTCCATATAAAAAATATGCTTAATATTTCAAATCACACATGAAAGATTGTTTCCTTAACACTTACTCTAGAAATCCTCCCCATTGTGGTTGTTTACAGTAAATAAATATAGTAAGTAGTGTTTCACCTATCTTAGTAATAATTCACAAATGCTTTTACCTGTCTTTGAAGCCAATCTGTGCCAAAGGAAGGCTATTTTACAGATGAGAAAACTGAGGTAGAAAGCATAGTAGCTAGGCCACAGTCACGTAACTCATAAATAGTGGTGGTGAGAACCAAAACCATGTCTTCTGATCGAATGTATTCTATCCTTAAGAGTAATTAAAAACTCTCAACTCCAAATGCTTCCACCCTATTTTTATATTCCCTTTATGGGTCTTTTGTTATTTCTCAACATTATTCTTAAAACTTGTAAGTATATTGGGCTTTGACTTTTCTAGAGAATGTGTATTTTCAATGGCTTTCATCAGCCATATCAGGATAAGAGAAAGGCCATGATCATTTGGGGAAGAACTATCAGATTCAACAGGTGAAATGTAGATAGTTTACGTACATGAAGGATTACTTACAGAGAATGAAAAGAAACTGCACCCGGTGTAAAATTCCATTTCACTCCATTCAACAAATATCTTGGAGTGCTTTTATGTACCAGGCACTGTGTGACCATTTGAAGGAAAATTCCTAGGGATTAAATGACTGCCCACAAATCTGCACTATAACGCACTTCGTGACAGAGGCCAATGATTTAGCTTACAAAACATGAACCAAACAAAATAAAAACACTCCCTTTGTGATCAGTATCAGGTCAGATCTGACTATTAAGTATCTTTTGATCCCACTGTTTAAGACCGATTTGAAAAGCAAAGAATGTTCAAAGGGCACAGCCAAAAATTGCTAGGTGGGTTGAAAGACAGTGTTTCTAAGAAAAGAATACTAAAACATAAATTGCTGAGCCCAAAGAAGAAACAGTTGAGTCATTTCCAGAAAGTATTCCTTGAGTACATGGAATACAGGATCTGGGGACTCTGTTCATTACCTTAAGTGTCTGACAATATTTAAAAGTATACGTGGTAGTTTCATGTTTCATGAACTTAGACCAAACATAAGGAAGAACGTCCCGATAGTAGAATGAGTTTTTGGAAGGGATTTAATCATTTTTAGAGATACTGGGGATCATTTGGGATGATTTAAAAAGAGACCTTGGAGTAGGCACTTGGTGCAGTGATTAAGACACTGTCACGTGGGATATCTGTAACTTATCAGAGTGCCTGGGTTTGAATCTCAGCTAGGTTTCCGATTTTGGCTTCCTGTTAGTACACATGCTGGCAGGCAGTAGGTGACGGCTCAAATACTGGATCCTTGCCACCTATGTGAGAGACTGATCGGGTGCTAGGCTTCCAGCTTTGGCCTGGGCCAACCCTGGATATTGTGGGCATTTGGGGAGTAAATCAACAAAAGGAACACCTCTCTGTGTGTCTGCCTCTTGTCTCTCTGCCTTTCAAGGAAAGAAACAAATAGAAGTTAAAAATACATAAATAAATAGACCTCTTAAGAATAGTGCATTTCCTTGATGTGAATGGAATGGGAGAGGGGGTGGGAGATGGGAGGGGTGCGAGTGGGAGGGAAATTATGGAGGGGGAAAGCCACTGTAATCCATAAACTGTACCTTGGAAATTTACATTTACTAAATAAAAGTTAAAAAAAAACTCAAAAAAAATAGTGCATTTGAATACTTAATTAATGGCGATTTAGAAAAAAATATTTAGGCCTCAAATTCAAATGTCAAAAGATTGTAACTATTACATCCAACCACTTGAAGTTTAAGTAACTTTGTTTACTGTTTTGTACCCCTTTTTTTTTAAGATTTATTTTTATTTATTTGAAAGTCAGAGTTACACACAGAGAGAAGGAGAGGCAGAGACAGAGAGAGAAAGGTCTTCCATCTGCTGGTTCACTCCCCAGTTGGCCTCAACGGCCAGAGCTGCACCAATCCAAAGCCAGGAGCCAGGAGCTTGTTCCGGATCTCCCACATGGGTGCAGGGGCCCAAGGACTTGGGCCATTTTCTACTGCTTTCCCAGGCCATAGCATACAGCTGGATAGGAAGTGGAGCAGCTGGGACTCAAACCAGCACCCATCTGGGACTCCAGCACTGCGGGCAGCGGCTTTACCTGCTACACCACAGTGCTGGCCCCTCTACCCCTTTCTTTGTGAGAATAGTAAAAGGACAAAAATCTCCAGTGTAAATGGTACATTATACCTTCAGAAAGCATGTTTTAAGGGACTGGTTTTTTGTTTTTTTTTTTTTTTTTTTTTTGACAGGCAGAGTGGACAGTGAGAGAGAGAGAGACAGAGAGGTCTTCCTTTGGCCGTTGGTTCACCCTCCAATGGCTGCCGCGGCCAGCGCGCTGCGGCCGGCACACTGCACTGATCCGATGGCAGGAGCCAGGTACTTATCCTGGTCTCCCATGGGGTGCAGGGCCCAAGCACTTGGGCCATCCTCCACTGCACTCCCTGGCCACAGCAGAGAGCTGGCCTGGAAGAGGGGCAACCGGGACAGAATCTGGCGCCCTGACCGGGACTAGAACCCGGTGTGCCGGCACCGCAAGGCGGAGGATTAGCCTAGTGAGCCGCAGTGCCGGCAAGGGACTGTTTCTTAAGTCTTTCTTGCACTAAGAAAGTTGTATGCCTTAAAGCAGGTCAACTTTTAAATAACAAAAGCATCAAGTAAAAATTATTTAAGTAGTTTCAAGAGTTATGAAATACAAGGGGTCTTCAGAAAAAAAATGGTATTATGAAAATCCTATGCACAGATTTCAAAATTCTTTTGTGCCAAAATAAACTTTTAAACATTTTATTTGTTTGAAAGGCAGAGAAAGACAGCATGTAGCATGTTCCCATCTGCTACTTCATTCCCCAAATGTCCTCAATATCTGGGGCTGGGCCAGGTTTGGAGGTAGGAGTCAGGAATCTAATCCAGGTCTGACATGTGAGGTACACAAACCAAGTACATGAGCCATCGCCATTGTCTGCATTAACTAGAGGCTAGAATCAGGAGCTGGTGCCAGGAATTGAACCCAGACAGTCCCACATGTGATATAGGCATCTTAACGAGCATCTTAACTGCTAGGCTAAATATCTGCCCCAAATAAACTTATCTTTAAATTTCAGTTTTCCAGGAACACTTCAATATCCCCTAATACATGTTTTGGATATATTATCTCTGAAATGATAATAAGTTCCCTTTTTGTTAACATTAATGCATTTCACTGTGGGACAATCAACATGGAATGGTTAACACTGTTCTAAAATCCATATTCCACAAGTCATCTGGCTAAGGGACTTTGGACTTGAACTTTCGGGAAGAGATGACCTAGGCCAGGGTGGAGAATGGGAAAAGGAGGTAGGCTGGCATGGAGATGGTGAGAAGGGATCACATTTTAGAGACAATCTGAAGATAAGGCTCACGAGACTTCCTTACAGCATGGCTGTGAGTATAAAAAGCAAGTTATGAGGACTCCACGTTATTTGGCCTTAGAAAAGGAGATAAAGGTACTATGACTTGGGATGGGAAAGACCGAGGGCAGAGCCACTGGGGGAGTTTTGGAGACATCCAACGTCATCCCAGTGGAGAGGGTAAGCAGTCAGCTGACAGACACGTCTAGAGTCTGGGGACAGTCTGAACTAAAGATATATATATATTTTTTTTTTTTGACAGGCAGAGTGGACAGTGAAAGAGAAAGACAGAGAGAAAGGTCTTCCTTTGCCGTTGGTTCACCCTCCAATGGCCGCCGCGGCCAGAGCGCTGCGGCCAGCGCAGCGCGCTGATCCAATGGCAGGAGCCAGGTGCTTCTCCTGGTCTCCCATGGGGCGCAGGGCCCAAGCACTTGGGCCATCCTCCACTGCACTCCCGGGCCACAGCAGAGAGCTGGACGGGAAGAGGAGCAACCCGGACAGAATCCGGCGCCCCGACCGGGACTAGAACCCGGTGTGCCGGCGCCGCAAGGCAGAGGATTAGCCTAGTGAGCCGCGGCACCAGCCAAGATATATTCTTATAATTCATTTTCTTCCTTAAATTTCTTTTAGAATACCTTTAAGTCATTTCTCAGGGGTCAATATATATAAAGAAAAGCTCTCCTTTAGAACTTCTTCCTCTAAAAAAAATTGTACCCATATTTAGATGCAATTGCCATTTGCTAATTAATAAATGTTTTCAAAAAAATCTCTCAATGTAAAGAAAAACAGAACAGTGATACGGGGTTATTTGTAGGAGACGGGCAGGTTGTGTCCATAATTAATATCACCTGCAAATTCATGAGGTGAGTCAAGCCAAATTCTGTCTTCAGATCTGGGTAGAAAAAGGATGGTTTAAGAAGTGAAGAAAATATTCACTGGAAAAATGGTCTAGGAGGGCCAGCGTCGTAGTGCAGCAGATTAAGCCACTGCCTGCAATGACAGCACCCCATATGGGCGCCGGCTGAGTCCCGGCTGCTACACTTCCTACTCAGCCCCAGGCTGATGTGCAGTAGATGGCCCAGATTCTTGGAGCCCTGACACGCACGTGGGAGACCCAGAAGGAGCTCTGGTATCCTGACTTCAGCCTGGCCCAGCCCCAGCTGTTGTGGCCCCTTAGGGGAGTGAACCAGTGAATGGAAGGTCTCTCTCATCCCGTCTTTGCCTTTTCCCTTTTCTGTAATGCTGCCTTCAAAAAATAAGTAATTAAAAAAAAAATTAAAGAAATGGTGTGGAACTAAAATAGTTTTGTTTCCTTTCTTGTTTTCACAGTGAATAGGCGCTAGTTATTTGTCCTGCATGAAGAACATAGAACCCTGTCCTTTTTCCAATACATACTGAAACCACAAGACAGCAAGAAGTGTCCAGAGGGTTCTCACACATGCACACAACCAGCAGCTTCCGCTGAAGATGAGCAGGGTGTGGAACGTGACTGCTGGTAGGAGTGTGTGCAGCAGCGCTGCTATCTGTGGCATGCAGCCCTTGGCACAGGATCAAGGAAATCCTTTCCCGGAGCACATCTTCAGGATCACACACTCTTGGAACGAATGCGCTTACGCATCACCTAGTTCCCCAATTTTATCTTGATACATGCTATCCGTGAACTTCGGTATTGTTTTTGATTCACATATGTGTTGGTACAAAGAGCAATCACAGGAAGTAAGACTTTTTAAAAAGGAAAAATATCAAAAGGAATACTCAGACACTGATTTCTGTTAGGATACCTTTGAAACATTAAACAGCCAGATTTTTATGACTCTTAAGATAGTAGAAAAATGTAAATACTACATTCACTGAAGTTTTATGAATAAAAATCCCGTTTTGTAATCACAAAGAGATTGGGAAAAAAAAAGAGTAAGAAAGACAGCTGTATATAAAGTTAATTAAAAATGAATCTTGAAGAGGGAGAGGGAGTAGGAGATGGGACAGGAGAGGGGGAGGAAGGGTGGGTATGGGGAGAGAAAAACACTACATTCCTAAAGTTGTACCTATGAAAATTGTATTCATTAAATAAAAGCTTTGAAATAAAAAAGAGAGGGAGGAGACAATTACAAAGATATGAATTGAAAATCAAAAACAGTTTTGTACACATAAGATGTATATTTTTGAGAACTACCATCCAATTCCCCTAAAATTACATTTGTTACCCAAAATGTGCACAACTACAGCAGAATTACAGAATCTCAATCTCTTTTAAATGGACAGTGACTGAGAGGAAAATATTTGGGAGTCACATACAAGCAAAAACGTGCTTGAATTTTTTTCTTTCAAAAAAGTACAGGGGGCCGGGGGCCGCGGCTCATTAGGCTAATCCTCTGCCTGCGGCGCCGGCACCCCGGGTTCTAGTCCCAGTCGGGGCACCGGATTCTGTCCCGGTTGCCCCTCTTCCAGTCCAGCTCTCTGCAGTGCAGAGTGGAGTGCAGTGGAGGATGGCCTAGGTCCTTGGGCCCTGCACCCACACGGAAGACCAGGAGGGAGCACCTGGCTCCTGGCTTCGGATAGGTGCAGTGCTCCGGCTACAACGCGCTGGCTGTAGCAGCCACTTGGGGGTGAACCAAAGGCAAAGGAAGACCTTTCTCTCTGTCTCTCTCTCTCTCACTGTCTGTCGCTCCCCCTCTTCGTGGAGGAACGACACAGGACCCTGCGCTGTTCTTTCGTCTGCTCGGCCCTCCCCGGGTTTGCTGCTGGTTCTTCCCGGGTTGGCTACTATCCCTTCCACCTCCGTGGAAGGGCAGTTCCCCCTAGCCACATTCCCCACCTCCGCAGGGGAGCGGCACACCGCCGGCCGGTTCTCTCGGGGGCTGCACGGGTTCCCTTAGATGTTCCCCATAGATGTTCCTGGTGCATGCCGTCTCTCTCCTCCTTTATAGTCCTCCTCCGCCAATCCCAACTCGGCTGCCCACACGCCGAGTACGCTGCTCTCCAATCAGGAGCAAGTCCTACAGTTTATTGGTTGAACTGGAGGCAGCTGTGCGGAAGCTGTTTACTTCTCTCCCAGCGCCATATTGTGGGAGAGCAGATGCATAGAATAAGTCTTAATTCCAGTAACTCAGTCTAGTCCGGTTGCTCCCCACACTGTCTAACTCTGCCTGTCAAAAAAAAAAAAAAAGTACAGGGGCTGGTGCTATGGCACATAAGATTAAGCCACCACCTGCAATGCCGGCATCCCACATCGGTTGGAATCCTGGCTGCTCTGCTTCTTTATTTATTTATTTGAGAGGTAGACAGAGAGAGAGAGAGAGAGACAGCAAGAAAGGTCTTCCTTCCATTGGTGCACTCTCCAAATGGCCGCTATGGCCAGAGCTGCGCCGATCTGAAGCCAGGAGCCAAACCGGCGCCCATATGGGATGCTGGCACTGCAGACGGTGGCTTTACCCACTACACCACAACGCCAGCCCCTAGAAGATCTTCTCTGTGTCTCCCTCTCTCGCTGCCACTCTTCCTTTCAAGTAAATAAAATAAATCTTAAAAACATTATGTACATCAGTATTCTTTCTATATACTAAAAATTATTATTAAGGTATTAAATAAAAATGATATAAAGTTTGGTGCCATTGTAGGGGAATAGGATATGGCAAAGAATAAGAGGACTGAATGCAAAGGTAGCTAAGAAAAAGCAAAGTGACGGGGCCAGTGCCTTGGCTCACTTGGTTAATCCTCTGCCTGTAGCGCTGGCATCCCATATGGGTGCCGGGTTCTAGTCCCAGCTGCTCCTCTTCCAGTCCAGCTCTCTGCTGTGGCCCAGGAGGGCAGTGGAGGATTGCCCAAGTGCTTGGGCCCCTGTACCTGCATGGGAGACCAGGAAGAAGCACCTGGCTCCAGGCTTCAGATCGGCACAGCGCTGGTCGTAGCAGCCATTTGGGGAGTGAACCAATGGAAGAAAGACCTTTCTCTCTCTCTCACTGTCTATAACTCTACCTCTCAAATAAATAAATAAATAAGAAAGAAAGAAAGAAAGAAAGAAAAAAAGAGAGAGAGAGAAAGTGAGCGAGCAAAGTGACGTAGGACAAATGGGAAAAAAAGGAACAGATAAAAGTAAAAATCTAAATTTTGGTCTAGTAGCTAGAAACAACCTTTTCTTCCTTCAAAACTTGCTCCTTCTCCCATAGCCTCTACCTCCACTGATGGTACCAACCTGCACCCAGACACTGCTATAAATCTGGGGGCCTTTACTCGAACCTAGCTCCAGTCTACATTAAATCCCCATTTAACAGCAAGTACAATGAGGGTGATGCTGCAGCTTCTTTCGTCTCTCCCTGCCCTGACCCTTCAGTGTCCCCATGGTTTATTGTGTAGGTCACGCTGCCTACTGCTTCTGCACCTTTGCTGTGCTGTCTCTGCTAACTACAATGCCTCCTTTCTCTCATTGCCTTTGCCACATTTCACTCAGGAAGCCCTCCCGAATACTCCCCATCCAAGGACTGACGAGGCACCCCTTCCAGTCCTGTGATGTCCTACACAAAACTATCACTAACATGGAACAGGGGTCTTCTGGGTGCCTGTTTTTCCCACTAGTCCATGACCTTTTCGGTTTGACCTTCGTAAGACTAATGTCTAGGGCATGGCCTCGCATACAGAAAGGTACTCAAGAACATTCACTGAGTGAATGCACAGATTAAAAGTAAAATGCCACAGGATATGGTAAGCTCCCCATTTCTGAATGTTTCAGGTGAATCTGGCTGTTGGGAGGATTCCAATACTGGGTAAGAGGGCATCTATCATGTGACTTTGTGATATTCCTTTCACTTCTGCACACGTTCCTTCCTGCTTGCCCAACTACACTGTTTACATAGCTCTCCATAATATTTGTCAATACGGTTATATCACCTTTCACACCTACTTCATGAGTTTGACTCTTACTCAAGACATGGCCTGGGGCTGAAATGTCAACATAAGGCACCTACTAAAAATGTACTAACATTTATGTGACTTACTGAACACATCTCCTCTGGGTTTCTGAGGATCTGTCTGTATCCTGTTGTCATCTGTAATCCCTCTTGCAGAGGTAGTGGCAGCTGGTGCTTCAGTTGTCAGCCTGGTGGTTGGCCTTTCTGGGGTTGTTGGTGGCGGTGTTCTGAGCTCTGTTGGCAGGGGGGGTGGTGGCGGTGGTGGAGTTGGCTGTGTTGTTGGCGTTGGTGTAGGGCTTGTTGTTGGCTCAGCAGTGGGCCGGTAGGTAATGACAGGAGGAATATGCGGTGTCTTCAGAGGCCACCTGGTACTGCCAACATCGGGAATCCAGTTACTGTGTCCTCCATCACCATTTAAAATGGTACCATTCCCTTTTGGCACATGAATTGGACCTGAAGGCTCAATCATGACTTTTGGGATATCTGAAAAAGTTCAAAGACTTACATTAGTGTGTGACTATTTCTTCCTAACAAGTAAAATATTAAACTGTGAAAGATCAGAGGAAACATCTCATGCCAACTAGTCTTGCTTTTCACCTTTAGAATATTTCCTACCGTAAGTCAAGCTGTTTTTCAAATAATAGAGGTGTGTTTATATACATACACAGACATCATATTCATATAGAAGAGTACTTCAAAAAGTTTCTAGAAAATGGACATTATATTAATTTGAATTAATAAAAAGTTTTCATTAACTTTTTTAAAAGATGAATTTATTTATTATTTGAAAGGCAGAGTTAAAGAGAGAGGGAGGGAGAGACAAAGAGAGAGATCATCCATCCTCTGGTTCACTCCTCAAATGGCC
Source organism: Oryctolagus cuniculus (assembly GCF_964237555.1). Taxonomy (NCBI): domain Eukaryota; kingdom Metazoa; phylum Chordata; class Mammalia; order Lagomorpha; family Leporidae; genus Oryctolagus; species Oryctolagus cuniculus. The sequence continues at coordinate 59,231,228 of NC_091439.1, forward strand.
CAACTACTGGAGCTGTGGCAGGTTAAAGCTAGAAGCTGCATCTGGATCTCCCACGTGGGAAGAAGGGTCCCAAGCACTTAGGTCATTTTCTACTTCTTTTCCAGGTGCATTAGCAGGACTGGACTGGAAGTGGAGCAGCTGGGACTCAAACCAGTGCTCAGATGGGATGCTGGCATTCCATGAAGCAACTTAACCCACTGCACCACAATGCTGCTCCTGTATGAACTTTTTTTTTTTTTTTTTTTGACAGGGAGAGTTAGACAGTGAGAGAGACAGAGAGAAAGGTCTTCCTTTCATTGGTTCACCCCTGAAATGGCCGCACGTTGCGGCCGGCGCGCTGCACAGATCTGAAGCCAGGAGCCAGGTGCTTCCTCCTGGTCTCTCACGTGGGTGCAGGGCCCAAGCACTTGGGCCATCCTCCACTGCCTTCCCGGGCCACAGCAGAGAGCTGGACTGGAAGAGGAAAAACCGGGACAGAATCCAGCGCCCCAACTGGGACTAGAACCCGGGGTGCCGGCACTGCAGGTGGAGGATTAGCCTAGAGAGCTGCAGCGCTGGCCTGAACTTTTTGAAGTACCCTCATATATACCTTGATTCATCCTTTGGGCTTATGCAAAAAAAAAAAATGGGTGTTTTTCTATAATGAATATATATTATTTTAACCACAAAAAGAATTTTAAATATTTATAAAGTAGAAACTGACAATGAGATTTTTTAAATGTAAATATCCTAAGTTTTTTAAATATGAGAAATGTATATTTAGACTCTATGTTAAGTATCTCTAGGCTACATGTATATTATAAAGTCATGTTTAGAATTGCCTAATGACTAATAATTTTCTCATTCACACTATGTACACATATATAGTTCATGTGAAAGAATTTAGCTAAACCTTCTACAGATTGCTTTATAGGTTTTTTTTCCTGCCCTTTCACTAATTTATAAAATCAAATTTTACCACAAAGGTCATCTGTGGACTCTTTTTCCTTGATATTCTTCACCAAAAAGAATCAATATTTAATCTGCCTGGAAGTATATATTTCAGACTACATGATCCTTTAAAAATCCTTTAATCCTCATGATTTTATGCCCCATGGTTTTCAGTAAATATTTTACTAAAGTAATTTTAAAAAATTATCTAGTGTTACTTGAAATGTATGCTAAATTATGGCCTTTGGTTTGTACACACTTTCATCTGGGAGGGTATTTTTTTTCATCTTTATCTATTAACATAGTCACCATTCCAATAGTCAAACTATAGTCAATATAGTTTACAAAAATTTTAAAAGCAAAACAGTCCTGAATATAGAGGAAATAAATATGAAAATTATTTTTAATAGTACAGCTAGAAGGAATAAAACAGAACAATAAAGAAGTAAACTATATTCAGATTATCATCACAATCTAACACTAATGGCAATCATTTACTTATGAATTTAACAAAAGAAAATTTCTTAGTGAGGGCTCTATATTTTCTTTCTAGCTAAAGTAAAGTTATTAAGGAATTTTAGTAAATAAACCTGAATGTTTTTAAGGTTAGAATGTATTACTGAGTCTGGTTTTGGAAAACTACCTGAACAAGTGAATTTGTTGTTTGTATAAAACATAGACTAGGATTATCAGCTATAGGAATTGTACTTCTTTTTATTTATTTATTTATTTATTTATTTTTTTGACAGGCAGAGTGGACATTGAGAGAGAGAGAGAGACAGAGAGAAAGGTCTTCCTTTGCCGTTGGTTCACCCTCCAATGGCTGCCGCGGCCGGCGCACCGCGCTGATCCGATGGCAGGAGCCAGGTACTTATCCTGGTCTCCCATGGAGTGCAGGGCCCAAGTACTTGGGCCATCCTCCACTGCACTCCCTGGCCACAGCAGAGAGCTGGCCTGGAAGAGGGGCAACCGGGACAGAATCCGGCACCCCGACCGGGACTAGAACGCGGTGTGCCGGCACCACAAGGCGGAGGATTAGCCTAGTGAGCTGCGGCGCCAGCCGGAATTGTACTTCTTTAATAATTAATCTTGTTCCTTGTTTTCCCTAGCAGTGACCTTTGTGTAATGCCGTTATTTCCTGCTGGGAGACAAGTGCTACTCACACACACAAGTCAGTCCAGTGCCCTGGTACCCTTCTTTACATTTACACTTGTAGGACCCGTGTACGTTGTAGCATCGAGCAAAGCTGCTGCACTGGTGCTGACCTCGGGCACATTCATCTATATCTGCATCAAGAAGTAGGGAAAGAAAAGGTTTGGTTATGGAATAAATATAATGGCATGAAAATACATACAGTTTCAAAAAAATTTATCTAATTGACAGATCAACAAAATAAAGTATATGTGGATCCAGAACTCATAGCCATTGAAGCAGGCATCAACAGTGCCTTCCTCTGCCCCTGACATCCCACCCATCACCACAGTAAAGAGATCTTTCAGTGCTACAGGATGCAACAACACAAAGCAATGTCTGGATTTCCTTACCATGACATTGGTATTTGCCTCCAATGTACATGAGGTCGAAGCCTGTATGACACTTGCAGATGTAACTTCCGAAAGTGTTGACACACTGCCTGAATCTAGGGCAGGAGGCTCTTCCAGTGGCACACTCATCAATATCTAGAAACGTAAGTTAATTGTATCTTAGGAGGAGGGAGTGCGTGTTCAGACAGACTGGAGTTTACAATAACTGACTGCACACTGTTGCCTGACACACAGTGGCTCACCATAAACAGGATCCAGCTGGCTGCCCCCAAGGGGTACATACATTCCACATCTCCAAATTTTAATTCATCTTGTAAACCAAGTTGTTTTTGGTCTATGAGCACATCCTACACCTGTACCTACCTAGCTCCTTGAACTAAACATGAGTCATCCTTGACAAACCTCTTTCCTGTAACTCCCAGATCATCAAGTGCCATTAATTCTCCCGTGGAGGTGTTACCCGAACTTGTCTTCTCTGCACCTCATTCACTGCCGCTGCCCTATTCCAAGCTACCACCTCCTGAGTTAGACTCTCACAAGGGCCCCCACACTGATCTTTCCCCATCAATCTTACTCTCTCTCAAGCATTCTCCGATGGTCAAAATTATTTTGCTAAAACATAAAATCAAATCATTATTATGCTTAAAACCTCACGATTGTTTCTGCTTGCCTTTTGAATTAGAGCCACCTGTCTCCCCATGTCCTTGAAGGACTCTATTTTTTTTTCAAATGTTATCACAGCTCCTCATTTAAAAAATATTTATTTATTTGAAAGTCAGAGTTACAGAAGAGTGGGACACACACACACACACACACACACACACACAGAGGTCTTCCATTCACTGGTTCATTCCCCAAATGGCCTATGGCCAGGCCAAGGCCAGGGGCCAGAAACCTCTTTTGGGTCTCCTGTGTGGGCAGCAGGGGCCCAAGCACTTAGGCCATCTTCCCCTGCTACTCCCAGGCCATGAGCAGAGAGCTGGATTTGAAGTGGAGCAGCCAGGACACACACTGGTGCCCATACTAGCATCACAGGCAGTGGCTTTACCTGCTAGGCCACAATGCCAGCCCCGGCCTTCTTTCTTTAAAAATCTCATACTAACCAATCTCTCTCTCAATGAAGTGCCCTGCAATGTTTCCACAGGATTGACTAATTCTTCACATGGCTTATGATCCACGTTAAATTTATCTGACCATTATTTTTTTTTTTTTTTATAAACAGCAGCCTGTGACTGCATCAGCAGATTGGCTTTTCTTCTTCGTGCACCTCAAGGCCGGTTTCTCTGACCATTATTTTCTAAAAAGACCCTTTCCAGCTTTTGTCTTAGTACTCATGTTAGCACTTAGCGTGCCCTGTAGTTTTATTGGGTATTTGTTTCTTTTCAGTCTCTCCTACTAGAACATCAGCTTAGTATCAAAATCAGGCCTGCTTTGTCCATTTCCGTCTATGACTTAGCACAATGTCTGGAAGAGACAAAGCACTCAACAAATAACTCCTGAATCACCAAATACCCACAACATGCTAGACACTGTGCTAAGTTCTTTACATACATGATCTCATTCAAGCCTCACAATGGTCCTAGGTGGCGTTATTCCCATTTTATAAATATGGAGACCCAAGCTCGAAGAACGTCTATTGCCTAAGATTGCAGAGCCATGTTTGAAACCAGAGCCAGGGAGCTATACTCTGACACTGCCTTCCTAATTTACCAGAAAAAGCAAAATCTAACCTCTATGGTGCAACACGTCCTAACCAGCTCTGTAGACCTATTCAGCTCCAACACTCATTGCTCCCCCTTGCTTCTTATCTTCTAGAAACACTGAGCTCTTCTTGTGTCCCTGAACATCGAGCTCCTTTGAACATCAGCGCCTTTGCACGTGTGGTTCCCTCTGCTTAAAGTTTCCTCTTATCTCTGACTTTTCATGAAACAAAGACCCATTCGCGAAGAGAGGTCCCTTCCTTCTGGGCCATGTGCTGTGGGCTGGAGGACAGCTAATGACCCAGAGTAATTGCCTTTCCCTCCGCCCACAGGACCTCCCACTTTCCCTTACTCTGCAGAGACTGCTGACAGAGGTGCTTGAGCCGGCAACTCACCCACACAGGTCCTCCCATCGGGAGCCAGCTGCAGCCCAGGGGAGGGGCACTGGCACCGGATCTGTCCCTTGACAACATCACAGCCGTACTGACAGTTTGCCATGGAGCACGTCAGGGCACCTGGGAAGAAAGCAGCTGGCTGACTCAGAGAGGTAAAAAACGAAACTTGCGCTGAAGTAACTACGGTTTCCACTTGTCTTGAAATCACTGACACTGAATCAACAACAAAGACGAGGAGGCCTCAATGACCCAACATTCTAGAGTAAGTCAAGAGCGGAGGGAGGGACAGAAAGCTACACACCCGCCCGACCTCCGCCATACACACTTCCCCAAGGGTGACTAAGAAGCAAACCAGCTCTGTCACCATTGTGCAAGAGGAAGACTGCTGATGCTCTTAAAACACAAATGTAAAACTTCATCTCACACAGATTATCTGGAAATTTTTCCAGTGACCCAGGACGGTGTAGAATGAAGATGTGTTCCAGATTACTCAAGCTCAGTGCTGTTCATGACCAAAACATCCAAACAGCCATCTCAACTCGCTGTTAAAGTCCACAAGGGGCGCAAGAGATTTCCCAGTGAGCTGCACAAGGTTTAGTGCATTCTCACTGTTAACACCATCTATGCTTATACAATCCTAAGGAAAATTAGCCAACTTTTTAAGTTTCAGAAAGTACAACTCAGCTTACTGATAATCATCAAAAATTAAAGTCAAGGTGTTATTTGTTGGATATCAAATAAAAACTTCAATTCAACATTCAGCCTGCAGAAAATATTAGGGCATTTTCCATCTCTTAAATACATCCAAATGATAGTAGGAAACACCGATTCATTTCTTCCCTACAAAGGTATGGTATTCTTCTATTTTTTTTTTCATTTTACGTAGTTTTATTTCAAAACTCTTAGACTATTGTAAAAGTCTAAAAGTCTCTATACTATTAGCAAGAAATATAAAATGAAGTGAATGCTTGTGAATGATTTTATAATCATTTAACAGACCTGAAGAATTTTCTTTGCATACTCCCCAAATAGTCACTAAGGTTTTTTTTTTTTTATACTAGAATAGTTCTTCTAGTCCCAGATAGAAAACAGGAAAAAAAAATTAGGAAATGCACTTAGTTTGATGATTATTGGTTTGAATACCATTTCCAAATCAATTTAATACAGGCACCAATGGTACACGAACATTATACATCTAAAGTGGGTGCCACTTATTTTGATTTTCAATTCCTCAGACACACATATAAACACACACACATATCCCACTTAGAAGGGCGTGGAAGGCCACTTTCACAAAGGCATGTTGCCAGAGTATAGCAGCAATCAAGCCCAAAGCACTTATAAAGCAGTTGAGATTCTTGACATACCTGAGCAGGACCCATCCGGCATAAGCATGTATCCGTTGAGACAGTAGCACTTGTAGCTGCCGTAAGTGTTCATGCACCTGTGCTTACAGGGCCGAGGCTTCAGGCCACACTCATTCAGATCTGAAAAGAATGTGGATTGAAGCAGAAAAAATCACAAAGCCTCAGCATTCATGCACAACATCTGAACTATTTTTGTATATTGAAGAATGAAGGAGAAAAGGAGGTCCAGATAGAGTAGCCATCATTTGTAAAAGGGATAAGGCCTGTTCAGACAACCCAAATTTGATCGCTAGTGATGCTAGAAGTGACCAGGAGTCAGATGGCCTTTATGGAACTCTCTCTACAAAGGGCAAGTTGATTCTCCTCACAGATAGGTGTCTACCTGACCATCCCTGGAAAGAGCGGCATACGAATCTCCTCATGGGTACAGGCACTCTATCATCGGTCAACTCAAACTTCTGGGTTCCACTACCAGCCACCCCTGGCAATCTGTCTTACTCTTTCTTTCAATGTCTTCTTTAAGAAGATATCACATGAGCATATTTTATTTTACAGGGAAGTGTACAGATTATAATTCACTAAACTGATTTGACTTTCCCAAAAGAATGCTACAGCTTCAGAGATAAGAACGACATAAATCAGTGATCACTAACGTAGTTTTTCTTGCTGTGTTGTAGATTCTATACTGATCTCAGATTAAAGGAGAAACTTCAGAAATGCATTCAAGTCACAAAATGAACTTTAAAAAATCCTGCCCCCAACATATTTTCAATTAAGAAGGGCACATGGATATAAATACTAATGAAAAAAGTAATGAATTATTACATATTTTGGAAGTGTTGGCTTAAATATCAATATAAGTGAATTAATAAATTTCACATATGAAAATTTTCCACGTGAAGTTGAACATTGCCTCAAGTGAACATAAAACTCATAATGACAAACAATGAAATAGTAATGCCCCCAAAATAGACTTTATTAAAAAGAAATGTGACCACATGTCTATTTTGTCTGGAACCACCAGCATAAAGTAATTATCTATTAATCCACGTCATTGAATAAGAAATATACATATCCAGTCACAAAGTGGTTTTCAAATCTGAACAAATTTGAACCTGATCTGCTTATTTTACTTCACTAAATCACCACGTTACATTATGCTTTGAAACCACCAGATAATTATTGCACCTAAGAATATTTTCATATCTCATTGACTTTCCAACTTAGTTTTTCCCTACCTTTAACACAATCGTAGGCAGATCCCCAGCAGTAAAAGCTTAAAAAGGTTAAATAAATAAACTAAATACCTTTGTCATCTCATAAGCTTTCTTCAATTTTCTACTATATTGTTGTTCTTCCAAGTCAAGGGTTTTCAAAATAGAACTGCATTTTTGAATAATTCAAAAAATTTTATTAATATGATGTGTTCTGCAGATTACAGCATCAAAAATACTGATTTATTCCTCTTTAAATAAAAATTAAGAAGGAATGTGTGAGCAAGAAATTGTCTTCCTCTGCCATATTCTTCTACCTTACATTTCAACATTTATAAAAAATCAGAATTGGAGAATCTTTTTTTCACCCTCTAAGAGGACTTAATTATTATTCCTAAGATGCCCTGCCCTGGATGTGAGAAATCCATGACTGATACTATCTAAATAGTATTTAAATCTGAGTACATTGTTAGAGAAAGGCTTTGCGTTTTAAATATTTTTCTGCACTAAAAAGTAAATAAATAAAACAACACAACAAAACATTTCAAGTGAAGACTTTTTAAAGGATTGTAAAATGAGTCAGTTAAGAATCCCTAGGTTTTTTTCTTAAAGAACCACAGAAATTTCTGTGGGTTCCTCATGGGAATTGGTCAGAGTTTACAGCTCTGGGCATTTTGAAATAAGGATTGTCTATGCTGATGGAAAACTCTTCTGAGGTTTTGCCCATGAAGCTGAAGCTGAAACCCAACAGAGGCAGCTCTTCCACAGCCTGACTCCAGGCTTGGTGGATGAAAGGCCTCTTAGAATCGCTTAAGGAATAGTTAGAGTCCACAATGGGGTTGCCGGTGTTCTTAGGGACTGACTCACCCCAAATTCATCCTTCTCTTTCCATGAGGAAGGCACTTTGGAGTTAAGAATAGATAAACGACAAGGAAATAAACAACAGTAAGATGTCATAATTCAAAGAAAAAAAAAATCTGGGAATCATTCTCTGTGAAATAATATGGAAAAGGAAGAAAATCTGCAACAAACATAAAATGTCGAGACATTCATTAGCTATTCTACTCCTTTTAAGCTGGTGTCTAAGAATCCAAATACATGGAGAGCAATTTGAGAAAGCTGCATTCTAACAGCTGCTGATGGGCTGGATGACATCCCTGGCAGGTGGCTGATGTTAATGTCCGCAGTGACTGCCACCATTGCCCCATGTGCCACAGGCAGATGTTGCCTAAAAATTTCACAATGGCCCCTACAAATGTTTAAGACCACTATAGAAATTGCAACATAGGGTCCCACAGTCATCCATGTTTATCAGTATTTTCCAAATACCACGTTTATGCTAAAGTAAGGAGCTTCAAAAGATCAAATGCATGTGGTATCCTAGTGAGGAACCTCATTACCCTCAATTTTCTCAAGGGTTTCTATTCTGTAATAATGTTACCTTATTTTCTTATTGGCCTAAAACCTTATAAAATGAGTTAATGTGTGGTGCCTCTAGTAACTGCTACACTCACCATCACAACCTGTTGACTGCAGACCTAGTAATGCTTATATTACAGAATTAAGTCAGAAATTCAAAAATGATGCTTTAAAATGGTAGTAATATTCCAATAATGATAAGAAGAACACTATAAAGGCCATGAAAACTCCCCTTGATAACACTGTTTCAAATAAGTCTTAAAAGTTGCTAAGAGAACCTAGAAAACAAATCTTTAGTGTTTTTTACATTAAATTTAATCTTTATGTTTTTCTGGAAGTTTAAAAAGTAATACAAATCATAAGGAAAACCTATAATTAAAACATTCAATGAGTTCTATCATATGCTTACACACCAAATGATAGATCTTTATGATTAAGTCACTTACATGTAAACACTTTAATTATGAAGTACATAGCTCTCAAAGGGAATCTATTACCAGTCAGGAGTACATTTAAGCAGGTTGGTAGATTCAGGAGCTTGGGTGGGAGAAGGGGGGAAGAAGGGAGCTGGTTCAGAACATCAGTGCAAGCTGCACAGCATTACTGCATTTCAGGAAAAGAAGAATCAGAAATTTTATTAGCATGCGCACACTAAAAAGTAGCTGGAAAAATCTAGAAGAGCTCATTGACTAAGATAGCCTAATGGATTTTTTTTTTTTTAGGGAAAAGAATGTATCATTCATTTTAATGCATTTGGACATTTTTTTCCCTCTGAAGCTTAAATTGGGCAACGTTTCACAAACCTAAGCCTGCAGAGTTTTTTCTGACTAAATTGGATGTCATAGGCAAACAGATGTCAATAGGTCAACTGTCACGGCTTCTATTCTTTACGTTGTCAAGGACTCTGAAATTAATCCCATTACTCCAATTCCTTCAGCAGAAGGTACAGAAATGCATAAAGTTCCCTTTCAGCACAACCAATGAATTGATAAACTATTTTAATGTAGTTATTCTAAATTCGTAAACTTGTGGGTGGATAAGGGATAGAATTAAGCTACCACTTTACTTTCCTATAAAACTTTCCAGCACAACTAAAACATTAATATTTTTGGTGTTCCCATCCTGACACCATCCTTGCAGGCAAATAAGGTAGGAATTACTATCCCCCTGTTACTGATTGGTTTGCTAAGGTCTCAACACATTTAAATGACTTGCTCCCAAACACCTAATAAAATAACATCCTGGAACCAGAAGTTAGGTTTTCTGATATTTGGCTTGATCTTTAGGCAACCAGACACCTCAAATAGATGGTGGTGGGGAAAATGACTTGATAACTTTTAAAAGTCAACTTAGCAAAAGGCAGTAAAACCCCAGTTTCAGGTGCTCTATAATTTTGGGCTTTAGGCCTAAATATGAAAACAAAATTATTTTTCTATCTGATTTTTAGAAAACACATCGAAATCCAGAGAAGAAGAGAAGCAATGATACTTGGTGCATTGACAGGACAGTGGAGGCTCCATGCTTGCCAGGTCACAGAGAATGAGCACCAGGGAGTAATTCCTGGGGGGCTTGCTTCACATGCTCAGGGCTGGAGGCTGGACACTCCTGCACCAGTCTTCAGAACATTTGCAAGAAGTGACATAACTGCAGGAAGCCGTGCAGGTGGGAGGAGCAGACCACCTGAGACAACGCACGCTCACCCCTTGAAGGTAAACTTGTGGCTTGATCCAGGGGTTGAAAAACAGGCTGTTCACTGCCTTGGTCAAGAGGAGTTGGGTAGACGTGCTCGTCTTCACACCAGGAAGAAGGTAATAAGAGTCAACTTTGAACGGATGTCATTTTTAGCCCTAAAAATCTTTACAAGTATATATTAAACAATTACACAAAGTTGGTGGGGTTTAAAAAGAATGCTTTAGATACTTTACAAAAATATTTCTAGTATTTCTAGTCTCTCTTCTTTCATTTTTATTTTCCTAAAAATTCAGTATAGTCCCAAGGATAATGCACACTATAAATTATTGTCTTCCATCATTCTTATGCCATGTTTTCTTAAACTCCAAAAAACAAATGGCCACTTTTAAAAGCATAGTTTTAGTTATCAATGAAGATAGATAATAAAAAAATTATTCAAATATCGTTACAACCAAACTGCTGTTTAGGGACACTGAAGCCTTAAATAACCAACATAAGATTTTTTCCTATATTTTGATGTGGTACAATGGTGGTTTAAAATACTCGGAAATTAAGCACAAATTTACAATTTGCCTAAAGGCTTTAAATAATAGCATGAAAGATCATCAATGCTGCTATCAACATCTAAGAACTGATGATACATTTAGGTCACATTTAATTAGAACATACATAAAAAGCTTTTCAATAGTTAACAAAAAATGTTAACCATTGCCATTAATAGTTTACCAAATATTATAAAGTGGATGAGTTTCAAAACAGAGACTCAAAAAGGTAATCATATTCTGTTTCAAGACTATTATGTTACAAACAGCAAAATAAACTTTCAAATCAAGTGAAAATTGGTTTCTGGGGTTGAAAGCATAATATTCTTCAAAAGATAAGGCTGTACATTAGGAACATTAGGGTTGAAGCACTTAGATTGTTGTGCTTGGGAAAACAATCAACTTTCAGATATAACTAGTCTGTTAAATAAAACTTTGTAGAAGGCCTTAGATTTGCACTGGGCCCAACAGACCAAAAATCCAGGTAGAGTTTAATCATAGTAACTGAGTTTTAGTTGGTTCTAAGAGGCCTGTAGCCAATTAATTAATTAGATTGAGAACAATTAACTAAGTTATAACCAGTTGACTAGTTGATCAGGCTATAGCCATTTAAGTTGCTTTCTATGTCTCACCTGTTTTCTTATTAATGCTGTCTGATCACATTACTTGTTAGTTTTATAACCCGTTCTGGTTCTGGGAGCTGTCAGATTTGTGAATAGTCTTTATTTTGCTTTGTTTTGTTCAAACTACCAAATTTAATTGGTCTAAGGAATTTTCACTAAAGTTTAATGCATGCTCTGTACTGTATGACACTGATTCTTTTCTTGGGATGAGGAAATCAACATATGAAATAGAAGCCATAGTAAAACATTAGTAATTGATCACTTTAAGTTGTTTCTTCTGAAATTATTATAAAATACACTGTAACTTCAAAAGAATGTTTTTCATTTTCAAAATTCCAAGGTTTTTTTACACATTAAAAATCATCCCCAAATGGGAAAGTTATACAAAGATTATTATCCATAATAGTATTCTTTTTTTGGCCAGGGAGAAAGAAGACTTTAGTGGGTACAGAGAATCAAGAAGAGGAAAAATAGGCATGAGTGAAATTACTGGAGAATTTAGGGAAATGTGGAGGGAAGTAAACGATCACAGAGAATTTTACCAGAATTTGGGTTAGAATTTCGTCTCCTGTGAAGGGTTTCTGTGCCTTATAGGGTATGTTACTGATCAGTCCATGCCTATGATTTTCTATCTTCTCTTGGTGTACCCAATCCAGAAAGAGACACAGAGGGAAGAGCAAGCCACCAGCAGGCCTCACTACGCCAGCTCCAAACTGTGGCTCACCTGCTATTCTAGTTGCTCTCCGGGCAGCCCTGAAAGCACAGGCTAAGGACTTGTCATTTATTCAGGCTGTTTACTCTCCTCAGCAAGTTTCCAGAGGGCTAATGATTAAAGTTCATAACTCCCAACAAAATCTTGGTGAATACCTGCCTAGCTAATACTTAGATCCAAATCTACTTTTGATCAGAAACTAATTTCCAGGTCTATGTAATAATTTCAAATTCATGTCTTGGTATTTGTCTCGTCAAGCACACAGAGACCTATTTGATTTCCTGTGTCTCTGAGGCATGGATCTACATCTTATAGAGGTGTGAGCTGGGAGGACTCCAGTGTGAATCTGTTATGGAGCAGTGATGGACAGTGGGCTCTGCTGCCGCTCTCCAGGCAGCTCCCACACTTACCCAGGTCACTCGCCCGTAGCCTCTTGCACTCAACAGGGCTCTCAGTCCAGATTCAGAGACTGGCTAAGGTGTACCGGAACCATTATATGAAACAAATGTTTCATGAGCACTTAACATGTGCAAATCAGGTTAATAAGCGTTTTCAGCTACCGAAACCAGAGAGACACCACAAAGGGTTTCTGCTCCCAAAGCACAAACCTTTCCCCAGGAATGTGCCACAACTCATTGTTTTTGGCTTTTTCTTTTTGTAAAGAGGGAAAAGTAAGAGATGATTAAAACACATAGGTTTATTCTAAGCTGGAGTTTTATTTTCAAGACTGGGCTTGAAATGACATTTTTAGTGTCAGCACTATTTTTACAAGTGTAAAATCCCATTTGCTACTAATGAAATCCTTTCCTCCCTAGGGAATATGATTCTGGGAAGCAAGATTTTTAATTCGGCATATGCTCTCTTTTATTTTAGGGAGACAGGTACATGTTATAGGAAAAAAGCCTGGGATAGACAGCTTTTCTGAAAATAAGAGCTACCCAGTGAGAGAGCTTTATTCCCAGAACAGTGTTCGTTTCTTGAAGCATGTTAAAGTTGAGGTAGCTCCTGAAACTAAATTTAAATGAATTTCTCTACAATTTTGAAAGTGGCTTCTTTAAATTGTCTTCTTTATGTAAATTCCTGGCATCAAGAAAACAAAATTTCATAGTGCTGACAAATGAGTGAAGTTGCTGAGGGTTGGAGTTGACTACTTAAAAAAAAAAAAAAAGGCGGCAGCAGCAGCAGCAGCAGCAGCACACCGGGATTCTAGAACGAACGCTGATAACTCAATAGCCAGAATGGAGCATGCTGCTGCTTGTGAGCTGGGGGAGGGAAATCAAAACTGAGATAACAAAAGCATCATTTATTTCAAAAAGACTACCCAGGAATGTCTGATAAATTCCAAGTTATTAAAATATAAGACAGAAAATAAGCATTGGGAGAGTCTGCTATAAATCAGACAGCAGATAATACATGAACAGCTTCTCCTGCCATGGGACATGCCACATTTTACTAGTGTGAATTTCATCTGATAAATAATTACATTTACTTTCTAACAACAGAGTTCTGGATGGTTGTAAAAACCAGATCTATAAATCACTAGTTTGCATGACACGCCTCAAGGAGGACCGGGAATAATTTAAATACGGAAGAATGGTAGAGTTTCAACAGTATCATTTCTGTATCCGATGAGATCAGTGAGTCTTCATGGGGTAGTTAGGCCCAGATCACTGTTTCATTTGACATTTGAAATGATAGGGAGTATTTCAGAAACAAGTAAAAGTTGATTCTTATCCTGTTATCTTTTTGTGAAATCTTGCCCTAACTTTATTTCTAGCTTTTTAGCTCCCAATAGAAGTATTTAGCTGCAACCAATTTAAAAAACAAGCCTTGTCTGATGTTTCAGGATGAGTCAGAGGATCACATTTCCACTTATATTTTTTTCATCCAAAACTAGTTTGGTAGAAAGACTATGGATAATACAGCAGTAATTCTAATTTGACAAATAAGTTCTTTTACCAATTAATTCTGTGATTTTGGGAAAGACACAAAATTCTTGAGCTTCAATCTTTTCAAGTGGAAAAAACAGAATAATAGTTATTTATACCTTAATTACAATAAATAAAACTCTACTTCCTAATGTAGTTGTAAGGATTAAAATGGCTATTACATATAAAATACCTGGGACACTGACAATGTTGGATAAATGTTTTCATGAGCAATTGATGCTGATTTTTTAATCACTTGCTAAATTGGTCAGCATTTTTATTTCTCTTTTTTCTTCTTTAAAGATAGATTTATTTATTCAAAAGGCAGAGTTATAGAAAGAGAGGGAGAGATAAGGAAAGGGAGAGAAGCCTTCCACCCACTGGTTCACTCCCCAAATGGCTGCAATAGTAGGGACTGGGTCAGGCCAAAGCCAGGAACCTAAAACTCCATCTGGCACTCCCAAGTGGGTGGCAGGGGCCCAAGCACTTGGGCCATCCTCTGCTTCTTTTCAAAAACAGAGCAGCCAGGCCCTGAACTAATGCCCTTGAGACACCGGTGGAGGCTTAACCTGCTGTGCCACAACACCGCCCCCCAGCATTTTTATTTCTTAGAGGGGCATCCAACTTGGTCAGCAGTTGAAGAGAGATTTAGTCACAGAACCGAAGCCCTCCACGCTGGAAGAAAGCTCTAACTTTCAAGTCAAATCTCCTACCTGACTTCCACTATTGAAAGAGAGCACTAACTAGGGTGTGAGGAGGTTAACAGTTTGCTCGAGGCTTCCAACTAGTAATAGAAGAACAAAGAGTACCAGAATGTAAGGCTTCTACTTTACAGATACAGTGATTATCTTCTGCAAAATATAAATAGTATCAGAGAAAAAGAATAAGGGGTTAGAATTCATTTAGTTGTCCTTTGCAAAAAAAAAAAAAAGTTTAACAAGTTTCATCATTTTTATCTATCGGATGACTGGCAGCTCACGTATTTGGAACAAATAGCTATGGAAAGTAGTTTGAGATGAGACTTTAAAATTTTTGTTTGGTAGGAATACAGGAGGCTCATGACTGGGTATTTATGCCAGACTGCCGTCCTACCTTGGTTGCAGGTTTTTCCAGCATACCCAGGATGACACTTGCACTTGTTTGGCCCAATACATTCGCCATGCTTGCATTGTGGCTGGCACACAGCTGTGAAAAGAGAATATCATGCATTATTTCTATATCAGCAGCATAGCAACCACATAGCATTGATGTCATGTCCTAGTTTGATAATAAAAGAAAAATGAAGAACTTACAGCAAAGTAGCAGAGAGACACAAAATCAGTTCTTAGAGACTGTTTATACTATACTACACACACACACACACACACACACATATGCATACTTTATGTATATGTATGTGTATCACTTGGGGCTGTGAAGTTTTCTAAACTTGAAGACCATATTCAAATACTTAAAAAGAAAGAAAAGTAAGTAAAATTATGCATTAAATATAACTGATGCTTCTCAACAGTTTTAACTTTGCAATAACTTATATCCACAGTTTCAAATCCATTCTCTCAAACACACTTCAAAAAGTATTTCTTAATCCAAAGATACAAAGCAGGTATGTAATCTGGATAAATTTCCAATAAATTTCTAAGTATAAAATCATTCAAAATGAAACAAAAAGTAGAATTCAATTCCTTTTGGAATTAAAATTTTTAAATATTTCTGTCATCTTGATCTTGCTTAACCCTAAGATGCATTACAATTGTTCTTCAATCTATAATGATCTCTCTCTGGCCTCCCAAAGCAAGCAGAAAGTTCTGTTTGACACTCTTCTATAAACCAAGCTCCACTGCTTTTAAGAGCTCAAAATGCTGTCCATCTTTACCCAAGCCTTTTCATGGTCTGATTGGAATTTATTCTGTTTATTCTACGGCAGTGGTTCTCAATGTGGGGTACTGTTGCCCTTCAGCAATGCTGCCAGACATTTTTGGTTGTCACACGGAAGGGTATGGGTGCTGTTGGCATGTAGTAGGCAGAGGCCAGGGGTGCTGCTGAACACAGTGCTCAGACAGCTCACCACAGAACAAATTATCTGGCCTCAAACGTCATGGTGACAAGACTGAAAAACTGTGCTCTATATAAGTATGTGTACAGTGCATTGCAGTAGATGAAAAATAGAGTATGGAATGTAACTGGTCTCAAGAATCCTGCAATCCAGATAAAGAGAGGTAATAATCATGAGCTTGTAACTCAAGGCAGCATTTTTTTATCCAAATGGATAGCATATATGAAATTTGTGAAAAAATCCATCACATAAGAAAATCTACAGAGTTGTTGACAGAAAGTCTCATAGAAGAAGCTTGCGTTGGATCCTTCATGAAGCATGTGTTCACAGAGACAGGAGAAGACTACCCAAGGAGAAGAGAATTATGCAGCAAAGTAGACCATCATTTCATTAAAGGACACGCAGGGTATATATTGAGCAAAAGAGATGGTGAATGCTAGCAGAAGTGTGGGAAGCACTCATGGGGGAGAGGTATCAGATGACTTTCCCTCAATTTAGACCGAAGAATGTTCACTTTATGTGTAGGTAACAGGAAGCTGCTGTAAGTTTATCGTCAGGAGAATTAGCTCTGGAAATGTAATGGTAATGGTGATGCTACATAGGATAGACTGTAGATCCTACGAGGCAGAGAGTGCATTCAGAAATCAAAGAAGACACTCAGGTCTCAGGTCTGACGTGAGGAATCCACAGGCTGCAGTAACTACTGATTAGGGACTGGAATTGGCAATGACTCAGTGTTGAAGCCCGGATACCTGTTCCTCCCCATTCATTGTTTGCCCATGCTGTTCTCCACTCTGGGAAATGCTACAGTGTCCTCCCTGATGATGCTTAAACATTCTTTTTTTTCAAATTCCAGCAGTCCTGCCAAGCTGGTGTGCCTGTGTGTGTGTGTGTGTGTGTGTGTTGCTCTTTTGTTTTCTAGATCTCCTCACTCAACAATCACTAACCCTCCCTCACCAGGACCCCACAGGGCTCATTTACTACTTTGCTTGTTTATTTGTCACCAGAGGTGGGCCCTGTAGCACTGGATCTTTAGACAATTCTGCTCAGGAGGTACTTAATCTAAAAAGCGTGCAGAAAGAAAGGATGAGCAGAGTGCAGATGGTAATATGCGTGGGAAATTCTTAAACTCTGCTTTTACACATAGCATAAAATTCAAAGGGGGAGGTGGACATTTAGCCTAGCAGGTAAACCTCCAATTAAGATACCAGTGTCAGGGCCGGCATTGTGGTGTAGTGGGTAAGGCCTCTACTTGCAATGTCAGCATCCCACATAAGTAAAGATTCACGTCTCAGCTGCTCCACTCCCAATTCAGCTCCCTGCTATTTCACCTGGGAAAGCAGTGGACGACGGCCCAAGTGCTTGGGCCCCTACTACCCATGTGTGATATCTGCAAGAAGTTCCTGGCTCCTGGTTTTGCCCTGTCCCAGCCTCAGTCATTGTGGCCATTCGGGGAGTGAACCAGTGGGTGGAAGACCTCTCTCTGTGCCTCTCCCTCTCTGTAACTTTCAAATAAATGTGCCAGTCTTTTTTAAAAAAGACACCAGTGTCCAACACTGAAGTGCCTGGGTTCAGTTTCCAGCTCCAGGTCCTAACTCCAGCTTCCTGATACGGCAGACCCTGGGAGGGTCTGTGACTGCTCAAGCAACAGGGTTCTTGCTTCCTAGGTTAGAGGCCTGGACTGAGTTACTAGATTCCAGCTTCAGCTTTGTGCAGTCCCAGCTATTGCAGACATCTGAGGAGTGAGTCGGTGAATGATAGTGCTTTGTCTCTCTCTCTCTGTGGGTGTTGTGTGGCTGTCTCTCAGATAAATAAATAGACTTTTTAATATAATAAATTCTGTGGGAAGCAGTTTTGTTCAGATCTGTCAGAACAGATGAATTCTGGAGGAAGGCCTTTCAATATTATTCTTCAGCCAATTGAATACCTGATAGATGGTTTATATGCAGTTTTTAAAACAAGTCCCAGAAACAAGCCACTCTTTATGTGATTTCAGGCCCTATCACCAAAAAAAATGCAAGTTTAAAAAATAATCTTAAAAAAAGATCCCATAAACCTTAACATTTATATATGAATACAACCTGAATAGTCACACATCACTAAGGCCTTCAGAAAGACATATTCAAAATGAAAAGGAAATAACTCAAGGTCGTGACACACCAAGTGAACGTGATAACCTCTACAACAGTTGGCATTTGAAAATATCTCTGAAAACGTGAAAGAGTTGTACAGAAGATAACCCTTGAGAACACGATGCAGCCCAGTAAGAAGGGCACACACAGGAAACAGTTTCCTTGAGCCCCCAGATTGTATTGCCTTTGACCCCCTGACCATTTGATGGCATTCCAAGTATGGTGCTTGCAGGTGCTTTATGGGAACAAAAGTTTTTATTGTTCTTCCTCCCTTTTTCATTGTTTGTCCTCAGCAGAATGCCTAATCTTGAGCACATCAAATGCACACATTCCAAGAGGCCCAGACTGTCAATGTTTCTTCCAGGTTTAGGGAGTCAGTATTTTAAAACAAACCACTATTTGCACTTCTATCTGACAAACTATTCACTGAAGTAACCAACAACCCTGAGATTTCCCGACAGCTATTAAATATGATAGGATATGCCTAAAGCTGATGAAAACCTATTTTCTTCTTCTTACAAAAAGAAAGAAAAAAACTTTTATAAAGGTTGCACAAAAGTTACTTTCTCTTGTCATCTTGCCAGCATTAGGTTTGGACTGGAATTCAACAAGTACATATTGCGTATTTGTTCTATGCAATGTCTCATCCTAGGGAGGTATGAGGGGGATCAGAGTCACAGAGGATATGAAAAATTAACTGTGGGATTCATTTGGGCTAAGCCATAGCTATGATAGCTTCAGATCTCCAAATGGCCCCATGTGTGAGCTATGATCCGGGAAGTCTGTTAGAGGTAAGGCAGCATGGCATGGGAGACAAAAGCTTTCCCGCAGAGTGGGGGCAGGAGATACTCCTTGGGGATTCTCAATGAGGGTGATGTGTTCTCGAGCGGCTATGGTGCAGAGTACTCTTAACAGCAGATAAGATCAAAGATGGGCTGCAGCGGACCCCAGAAGGCCAGCCAGAGACTTGACCAACCTCTCCCTTCCCCTTCTGCTTTGATACAGAATAGATTTTTTCTTTTTTGTTTTTGAGTGGAGGACTCAGCAATAAAATTGACCTAGCAATGGAAAACTACATTCCCTACATATCTCGTTGGTAGCTATGGATAGCCAAATAACTAACTCTGGCTAATTGTAGTGCAAGCAGAAGTTATTGGGTGGGGCATCTGAAATTCTGCTTCCATGGGGGGCTGTCTTCTTGTCTGGAATGTGAAAGTCATTGCTGAAGTACAGTGGCCTTTTATGACCATGAAGTGATCTGGAAAACTGAAAGAGAGGTAGGGAAAGATGTCCTAATAGTAACCCTAAATGGACATCCCAGCAATTGAGGGCACTATCTGTAGCACTTTTACATACAGCCAAACACAATTCCTAACTGACCATCCTTGATCACTAGGCCATGGAATCTGGACTTAGTCTGTTTATCATTCAGCCAGCAAAGATTTTCTTTGGATATACAGGTAGAAAGGAAGTGTTTTGAGTATATACCAGCACATAGATAAAACTTGTCAAATTTATTTTATACCTGTTATTTCATATATGCATGAGTCTAAAATAATTTCATTTCTACATCTAAAGAAATGAAATTAGAAAATACATACCCCATTTCAAAATTAGATAAAAAGAATTCCTAACTTGTGTATAAATTGGCCCACCTTCTAGTATCTCATTCCACTGTAATACGTGTTCAGGGGTCCAGGACAAACCATTCTTTACAACCTGCATCACTCTGTGACTAGTAGGTAACCAGCATTAGGTCCCAAAAGAAAAGGAGAAGGGATCCATTTTCAGGGGTCCATTTACAATGGTTTTCAAAATATCAAAAGTAGATGCCATGACTTGGAGGCAACACCGTGCCTCCTGGTGCTTCTGGTTATTTACAAAAGGCAGCACTGCATCTCTGATCTTCATGGGGATCCAGAGCAAGCAGTTGGGACCACATTTGATGGCCCCCATCCCTGGCATCCACATATGGTTTAGCAGCTCTGTAGATAAGGCAAGATAACGTGACAGATGTCTTTTTCCCCGAGATCAGTAGCCAAAATCAGGCAAATCAGCCCGAATGAGTGAATCACACTCAAAATATACCAACATTCTTGTAGCACAATCTCCAAAGTGCCCTTAAAATAACCTCTAAATCATTGTTTTGAACTAGAAAAAGAAACAAGTCTCAACTGGCTGGGCAAACACAGTTCTTCAATGTCACGTGTCCAAGCCTCTTCTATTTAACTTCAGGCTAAAATTTTACTGCTAAAAATCCATCCTAACTGATGTAACTGGGGATCTGAGACCTACACAGTATTGTCTAACTCAGATAGAAGTAGTTAGTTATCAAATACGTTGGGGGAAAATTCAACAACTCCCACATTAGTTCCTCTAATGCTTCTTACGTAAGCAAATCACGCAAGGAGTCAAGTGTCAGCATTTGAGAAGCCAGCACATGTTAAGAGGCCCAAGCAGATGATAGCTCTAGAGAGTCACAAGGGAAAAGCCAACCCAAGTTTGGGTGTTGTTTGTAACTCGGTAAGGATTGTATTAATATAAATAAGACTATCTACATAGAGCCCTAAGAATCATTTGTAAATTTTACAATCTACATCTTACTGTTATTTAGACATGGCACCACTAAAAGCAGACAAAGAACCTTATCCTCCAGGTTATGTTACTTAGAAACAAAGAGGACAAAGAAGCATGCAAGGACAGGGCTGGAGAATGGAGCGACACAAAACTGGGAGTGGGGGGATCAGAATGCTCTCATTACATCCAACATATTCACAGAATATGGACAAACTCATTTAAGAGCATTAGGAAATAGGAGGAGGAGCTGTGGGGTGAGGGTGAGCATTTTGTCCAGCAGTTGAGACACTACTTAGGATGCTGCACCTCCCACACTGGAGTATCTGGTTTGATCTCCAGCTCCAGCTCCTGACTTGAGCTTCTTGTCAATGCAGACCCTGGGAGGCAGCAGTGAGAACTGAGTGATTGAGTTCCGAACACCCACCTGCCAGACCTGGATGGCTTCCCAGCTCCCTGCTTGAGGCTGGCCCAGCCCCCACTGTTGTGGCCATGTAAGGAGTGAATTGGTGGATGGAAGTGCTTTCTGTCTCTCTCTCTCACTTTCTCTCTCTCTCTCTCTCTCTCTCTTTGTCTCTGTCTCTGTCTCTGTCTCTTGAATCTTTTTTTTTTTTTAAAGAGTAATTTGCTTTGGAAGAAGGCTGCTGAAAAATACATGAAAACACTTACTGCGGTATTAATAGAACCTGGAGGGAATGAAGGCAGAATTTTATAGGGTTCCATCAGAAAGAGCTCTAAGCTATTGCATGTCACATGCAGAACAAAACACAGAGGGAGGAATCCTACTGTATAAGGTCTCCAGAGGACGGGAAATCTTCACCTTTCCTACTACCCTACTTTTAGTGTAATGTCAGTAATTCTATACTCAAATTTAAACTCTTGCTGCAGTAAAAACTGACTAAAAGTGCCTCTGATTGTTATCACCATAAAAGACAATCTATTAAAAGCTCTCATGAATACCCACTTTATATAACTGACCAAATTTATCCACACAATAGCCACGTAAAGTGGAAGAGAAGCAGACACTATCTTCATTTTTACCATCCAACAAGGGAAAACACAGAAGATTAAGTGAATTCACCAATTTCAATGTAATTTTCTTATTTTTGTTCCATGCTCAACCCACTAGTTCTCTGGTGGTCCAAAAAGCCAGCATGAGGAGCGGATTTGGAAGGGAGGGGAGTGACATTATAATAAGATACCCTAGGCAGGAGGGACGAGGGTATGGAGAACACCAACAGTGATGACAGGTATAGAACTAAGTAAGTTATACTTCCAGGAAGGAAAACCTGTAGTTCGTAACACAATCCACAACATAAGAAAACCAAAGTAACTCTCCCAGAGAATTTTAAAATAAAATAATCTCTTTGTTGCTTGTTTGTTCAGATGCTAGACTGTGAACTACTAATTAAGTACAGAACTGTCATCTCTTTTGATGTACTGTGACATCTAGGATGGGGGTGGGGCCCATCTCTAATTTAACATTACTGTAATTCACCAGTCATGAAGTATACTCAAATAGTCAACGATGCTCAACTGGTAGTAATTTATAGCATGAAGCTGAATAAGTAAGGCCTGGCTTGGGAATGTGGCCTAGTGGTTAAGACCTGGTAAGGATGCCCATATTCTACACTGGAGTGCCTGGGTTCAAGTCCTGGCTCTGGCTCCTGATTCCAGCTGCCTGCCCTGGGAGGCAGCAGATAATGGTGCCAGGTGTTGTTTCCCTGTGGGAGGCCAGACTGAGTTTTCAGCTCCTGGCTTTCACCTAGCCCAGCTCCTGCTTTTGCAGGCCTCTGGGGAGTGAACCAGTAGATGGAAGATCTTTGTCTCTGTCTCTCCACCTTTCAAGTAAATAAAAGGAAATAAATCATAAAGAAAAACACTGAAGAATCATGTGGAGACATGAAAAAGACTTAGAAGGGAGCTTAGATGACTTGTAATGGCCACATCTGTGATTATTTGGGCATCAAGAAAAATACTGATAGCAATTGGTAACAAGTAAATAATAAAATGACCCATAGGTCTGAGATGACTCTAGCAAAGAAGATTGAGCCCTTCTTTATAGAAAAATTCTAGCTAATAGGGGAAATGATAGTCTGAAAAACTCTCAACATCCTTGATTAGATTTGAATTTTTAAAGATCCATAGAAACTATTATTGAGACAACTGAGGCAACCTAATGGATTGCTCACTACATAGTGTTATTGTGTCTGTGTTATATTTGTTAAATATGTTACTGAGTTTGTGGTTAGCAGGTAAATGCCTTTGTTCTCAGGAAGTGAATGCCGGAGTGTTCAGGCATGAAGTGCTGTTATTTCTATGGTTCAGCAAGAGTGACAGGGGGAAGAGGAAAGGAGGGAGCCACAAAGGTAGAGAAAATGAATAAAATGCTCACAATTTTAGATGAAGAGTATTTAGGTATTTGCAACTCTTACCATTTCAATCCCTCTATGGATTAAATTTCCCAATACAAAAATGGGAAAAGTGTATGAATAGAGATATGATAATATGAATATCTTGTCAAATATTATTACTTAACTTACAAGCTTTTTTTTTTTTTTTTTTTTTTTTTTTTACTTTTCAGTGCACTTTAGAGAAGGGTTAGGAGCACAACACTAGAATTAGACTGCTGGGTCCCCAGCTCTACACCTAGGAACCCTGTGAACCATGTATACCCAATTCCTTTCTGCTCTCAAATGGAAGTCATAGGTTGAACCATGGGAACTTGCCAGCTTGCTATTTTTTAACTCAAAAAATACTAAGTCCACATGATTCATGCAGCATTCACTCCATAGGTTTTTAGGAAGACTAAATGAGAAAAAAGCAAACAGAGTACTTAGAACAACAAAATGCTAGTGATGGTACAGATTATAATGAAGACAAGGAGGAAAAGTCTAAGACACAAATTAAAGAATTAAAAAGTCTAAGACACAAATTAAGAAGGGAATAAAAATGAGTAGGAGACCAAGTCTTCATTATTACATAGGTAAATTCAGTAATGAGACAGCCTTGCACAGAAATGCTTTAATATAGAAGCATGGTAAGCACACAGAGGAGGCAGTCATTAATCACATAGGATTAGTGAAGTCCAAAAAGGTTTTGAAAAGAAGTAGTGCTAAAAGAAATTCTTTCAAAAAGAGCATTTAAAGATATCTGATTTCAATAAAAAATGATTAGGATATGATGCAATGTGGGGAGCAACTCGGACTAGACTAAGTTACTGGAATTAAGACTTATTCTATGCATCTGCTCTCCCACAATATGGCGCTGGGAGAGGAGGAAACAGCTTCTACACAGCTGCCTCTCACCAACTTGACAAGCTGCAGGAGCTGCTCCTGATTGGAGGAGAGCAGCGTGCTCGGCGTGTGGGTAGCAGAGTTGGGATTGGTGGAAGAGGACAATAAAGGAGGAGAGAGACAACATACACCAGGAACACCTGAGGAACATCTGAGCAGCCCCCGAGAGAGCTGGCCAGCGGTGTGCCGCTCCCCCGCGGAAGTGGGGAAAGTGGCAGGGGGGCCCGCCCCTCCACGGAGGTGGAGGGACGGCAGCCAACCCGGGAAGGACCAGCAGCAAACCCGGGGAGGGCCGAGCAGACAAAAGAACTGTGCAGGGTCCTATGTTGTTCCTCCGTGAAGAGGGGGAGCAACAATGCAACATATTATTTTTAGTTGAAAATTATTTTGTTTTAATTAAATGGGGGCTGGCATTATGGCACAGGGTCTTCAACACCAGCATACATGATAGTGCCGGTTTATGTGTTGGCTACTCTACTTCTGAGACAGATCCCTGCTAATGCACTTGGGAAAGCAGCAAAGGACGGCCCAAGTACTTGAGCCCTGTCAACCATGAGGGCAACCAGGATGGAGTTCTTGAATCCTGGCATTGGCCTGGCCCAGCCCCATCTGTTGGAGGCATTTAGGGAGTGAACCAGTGGTGGGAAGACGCACTCTTTCTCTTTCTATTTCTTACTCTGTCTTCCAAATAAGTAGGTAATCTTTTCTCTTTTTTTTTTTTTATAAAGAAAACAATATATTATACACTAATTTTGAGAAGGTTTACTGAGGAATCATCACAATAGGCTAGAAATTTTTAATGTAACCATTATCACCTCTTATAGCAACCAAAATCCCTGTTTAAAAGAATCAGCTTATAATGAGTTGAGCTATACACTATTTAAGAAATTAAATAAACTTTGTGACTATACATAGATTACTATGTGAGGCATTTACCAGTTTGGCCTTCTGGATTTTTTTAAAAAGAAAAACACTAATTAAATTACAAATTCATCTGATGAAGAACATTAAGAATAATCTGAAACAACCTAAATGTCCATCTATAAGAGATAAGTTAAATAAGTGATGCAACAATGAGTTTTATCACTCCTACTTCAGCCCAGGCCAAAACTGCAAAAACTTGCTAACCCATGATTTCAGTGAGCCACTCCTCTTACACTTACTCACTCCCATGATTTTTACTCATTTAATCATAGTAGTTTTAACAGTACAGCATGCAAATACCACATTTCATGACTTTTAAACTTTTTCTAAAGTTTTTTTTTGTTTATTTGAGAGGCAGAGTTATAGACAGAAGGAGACACAAAGAGAGGTCTTCCATATGCTGTTTCACTCCCCAAATGATCACAATGGCCAGAGCTGGGCCAATCCAAAGCCAGGAGCCAGGAGCTTCTTCCAAGTCTCCCACAGGGGTGCAGGGGCCCAAGAACTTGGGTAATCTTCCACTGCTTTATCAGGCCACTAGCAGGGAGCTGGATCGGAAGTAGATCAGCTGGGACTTGAACTAGCACCTATATGGGATTCCTGCACTGCAGCCAGAGGCTTAAGCTACTACACCACAGCACTGGCCCCATCATGATTTTTTTAAAATACTAATTTATTCATTTATTTGAAAGGAAGAGCAACAAAATTTGGGTGATGGTGTGTAGAGGGAGGGGAGAAGAGAGGGAGAGAGAATTGGCTCACTCCCCAAATGGCTGCAACAGCCAGTGTTATGCCATCTTCCACTGTCTTCCCCAGTGCATTGGCAGGGAGCTGGGTTGGAAGCAGAGCAGCAATAACTTGAACCAGCACTCCGATATAGGATGCCAGCGTTACAAGCATAGCTTAACCTGCTGCACAACACTGGCCCCCACATTCCATGATTTGACTGCTACCTATCCTACCAGCCTCATCTCCAATCACATCCACAAACACACAAGCCAACAGTAGCTCCCGCCAAAATAACATTCTCTAATACCCTCATACTTTCACATGGCATGCCATTCTTCCCCTTGTCTGCTGGACTGATATCTAGATCAGCTTCAATATACAATCTAGCCATCTCCAAGATTTGCTTTACCCCTCACAGTAACTTCACGGCCCTCATCACTGCCTTGTCAGCCCCTGTGCATACGTCCAACATAAATTATGGATAGTTCAGATTTATTTATAAATATACAAGTATATTCATACACAGCTCATGTTACATTTCCATAGTTATTTTTTAAATTGAGCTTCCCCTCTACACTTAGAGGTCTTTCAATACACAATACCAGCTCTGAGACAGCGTCCAATAATCTCCTGACAAAGACAGCCATGACAGGTGTGCAAGGTGTTATAAGAGTACAGAGCAGGAATTTCTCTGCAGCGAGGCAGAGAAGCTTTTCAAGAGGAAATGTGAGCCGAATCTTCAAGGATCAGCAGGAATCCAGCATGGGGATAGGTGCAGGGAAAGCCAGGAACAGGCAGAAGGTCAGGCTGTGCAAGGGCCGTCCACTGGGACCGGTGCATCTGGTCAAAAGCTGTCCTTCAGAGACAAGGCAGCTGTCAGCCTGAAGAGCCCGTACTAGGAATCAGAGTTCCAGTCATAATTGTGAACAATCAACAGACTGTGAGCAGCAGATAATGAAACCAGATTACAGTTATGTGTTTTCAAGCACGAAAACGGAGTTCTTTTTAGGATCTTAAGCAAGAGCTAAGATCTATGATATATAATAAGATCATAAGATAGGCAGACAATTAAAATGTATTCTTTTCCCAGTAAAGTCTCTTTCCTGAAAACCACAGGTTTTTTTTATTATTATTAAAATAACATCTTTTTCATCTTTTGGATTTTTAAAATCTCTTTAAATCGAAATGTCTAGCCCTTATATCTTTACAAGTGTACTGAACTGATCTGGACTAAACCCCCTTCATGGAACTAACAGACTGGCTGAACAAATGATATAGATCCACAAATAACCACAACTTTGGGCAGTAGGAGATAGGCTCTGTGCAAGTGTCATAGTGAAAAGTAGAGAAAAAGAAAATATTTCCTGCTACAAAAGTCAGGAAGGCATAGAAGAGAAAGTGGCATTTGAGTTATGGCTGATTTTCTATATGTTGAGTTAGGAGAGAATACAAATTTAAAAATTAAATGTGGTCATTTTTTCCTAATGATGATTCACTTACAGCCAAATATTTGCTTAGAATTACAAGCAACAGTGACATAAAATCAAAAAAGCCAACCAAAAAAGGGAAAGAAAATTTGCAGTAGGAGATATTTTTTTCAGCTCTTGATATAACTGAATATTGAAGTATTAGTTTCTTTCAACTGTGGGCAAAAATCGTAAGCTGGAAAGATCTGTTTTCAATAACTAGAAACTAGCAGGTGTGAATCAGTGTTTTGCCTATCCCACCTCGCTCCTCTCCTGTGGGAGGTTGTTCCTCTATCAAGGGAGTAGCGGCATCAGTCGAGGTTGCCTGAGGGTGATGAAGTGAAGGCAGAAAGGTTTCAGTGGGACAGAGGCAGGAAGACATCACATCACATCACAGCCTGTGTCCCGCTCAGCTCTTGCCCCCCAATCCAACCACAGAGCAAAGCTTTCTACCGCGATGCCCCACAGGCACTTCACATGCATACTTCCAGTACTGGCGTCATTTTCTACACCTGCTCCCCATCATCTGCACCTTCTCCATGTAGTCTAGCTCGTCACAAACAAGCCAGAAACTGGGGGGTCCTTCCGGATAACATCTGCTCCACTCTCCACAACCCTCCTCATCACAACCCCAGCCACCGTGTTATAAACTGAATGCAAGCCAGCTGCCCAGCTAAGTGCCTTCTCAGTAATTTCTCCTGTGATCCTCGTTTTAAAAATGATAATAGGACTATTATCGACATTTAGCAAAAAGAAGTCGGAGCTCAGGAGGGTTAGGAAAGTTCCTCAAAAACACAGTTTGAAGTAGCTCCCTCTGCAATGCCCTGCTGCTGCAGGCCTCACTGTCTCTTCTTCTTAGTCTCTTTCAATCTCTCTCTCCTCTCTTTGTCCCTACCATCACTACTTAAAATCAAGCCTCGCCTCTCAGTAGGTTGACTGCAATAGCCTCTAGTCCTGAGCCTCAATCAGTTGTTCTCCAACTTGCCCATGTGGAAGTTCAGAACCGGGCATGCAACCTACAAGTCTCAGCCATTTGCCCTGAACATGGTGAGACCCTAGACGAACTGAAGCACAAGCTTCTTTCAAGTGGGGTAATTACCTAAGCTCACAGCCAGCAATGCTATGCAGCAACACGGAGCTACTGATGTTCAACACAGCCCGATACCATATTTCCTTTGAAATGCTGGCAACTATTTAAAAAGATGTGAAAACATGAGCCGGCGCCGTGGCTCAATAGGCTAATCCTCCACCTTGCGGCGCCGGCACACCGGGTTCTAGTCCCGGTAGGGGCACCGGATTCTGTCCCGGTTGCCCCTCTTCCAGGCCAGCTCTCTGCTATGGCCAGGGAGTGCAGTGGATGGCCCAGGTGCTTGGGCCCTGCACCCCATGGGAGACCAGGAAAAGCACCTGGATCCTGGCTCCTGCCATCGGATCAGCGCGGTGCGCCGGCTGCAGCGGCGGCCATTGGAGGGTGAACCAACGGCAAAAGGAAGACCTTTCTCTCTCTGTCTCTCTCTCTCACTGTCCACTCTGCCTATCAAAAATTAAAAAAAAAAAAAAAAAAAAGATGTGAAAACACTCAGCAAAAGTACATTCACTTATGTGCTAGATTGGACCCATTAGTACCAGATTATAAGCTCCAAAATATTATGTAATTTCTCTGTTTGCAATCTTTATCATGTTCCTCTAGACGTGGGGATAAAGGCTAATCTATGTAACACAACACCAAAGGCCTTCCGTGAGTAGCCATGCACCTCTCATCAAATAGTCTTGAAACACACAATGAACTCTGCTGGATTGAAAGTCTTACATTTCCTGGAATGTATCCTTAACTCTGGCTTCTGAGGCTGCAATGTATTTCTCTGTCCACCCAGGGTGCCCTTCACTTGAGTGACTCACCTCTTGAGATTTAGCTGGGCCCTCACAATTCCAGCACTCCAGGTCAGGAACACTGTCCCTGAGATGTGTTCCTGCAGAATCCTATACAAAAGCATGGCCTGTGCTAAAACACACTCCACAGTGTCATTAACCGTGGGCCTTCCATGCTAATGATGGAAATCTGAACACCTGGAGCTTCATTTTATTGGGGTGATATCTGCCATGGTGGGCCTAGGATAAGGCAAGGAATGAGGGCTCAGTTCCCAGCTGTCGAATGAATGCATCTACTGAACACCGAGTCCACGGAGTTTTCCCTGATCCTCCCCAGCAGGAAGTCATTCTCTCCCCGAGCCCCTCCCCCCCCAAAGCTCCACCAACTCTTTTGCCCTCTTTTCTACTTTAGAATCATACCGAGAATAACAGATAACCATGTACCGAGTTGAGCTCCTCAAAAGTAAGGGTCCCTATTTTATTAATATTTATATCTTCTCAGCACTTAACTTAGCTCTCAAATATTTGTCAGATAAATCACAGTAACTCTAAAGGCTAAGGTTCCACAGTTCCATTCTATTTCCTTCTGGTTCCATTTCCAAGTGCAAACACTGTTAGATATCACAACTGTTCCACTTTGAGGGCTGTGCATGGATATAA
Organism: Oryctolagus cuniculus; assembly: GCF_964237555.1. Lineage (NCBI taxonomy): Eukaryota > Metazoa > Chordata > Mammalia > Lagomorpha > Leporidae > Oryctolagus > Oryctolagus cuniculus. The sequence continues at coordinate 59,260,997 of NC_091439.1, forward strand.
TCAGAGAAATGAGAAAGAAATGTTTCAGATGCACAGACAGCTAGCCAGTGAAAGGTTTTATTTTAGGAATGAGTAACTGAGAAAGCTCCTACTTCCAATCCATTATTTATTCCCAAAAGTCGCATGGTAAAACACAATGTACCTAAATTGTGCTTTACACTGTGTATCCCTGAAAGACCCTTGCAAAAGGTAACTCCTAGTTCTCCACCTGCATTCTGTATGTTGACCACACACTAACAACAGCACACACTTCCTAAGAACTGTTCTATAGGAGGCATTCTACTTATGGTCAGCAACAATTCGTGGTGTAGGTTTAAGGAAATTGTGCTCAGAAAAATTAACTCTCTTTTCTCACAGCTGCAAGTCCTAAGAACACAGATCCTGAACCCAGATCCATTGGTGACAAGGCACATATTCTTCTCTCCTCTGTGCATTGTCTCAGCCATAGCTCCCCTGTAAATGTTAATAACTAAAAGATACATACACTTGGACTTTTTTTTTAGTCTCCCTGAGCAAAGAAATCCCTTAACTTTTATTTCTAACACTATCAATTTTCCCCAATGTTTTTATTAAAATCCCACCTCAAAAACATTTTCTAGGACATGTGATACTATCTTTCATTAATCAGTTTAAAACACGTTGTATTGATGGCACCAACTCCATTAAACATTAGAATTTTGCATACTTCACAAAAATTCCTGCTAAGGTGTCATAAGGTGATTTATTAAGCGACATTATTCATTGCCAAAAAATATTTTAAACAAGAAATCCTGTATATACTAAAACAAAAGCATGAATACCCATATTTGCCATTATAACACCTTATATATTTTGTACAATAAAAATATTTCTTACCTGAATTGTTCCATGGAGAATTAATGAACATGAAACATAATCCCCTCAGGTTAATGATAGGCTGGTGTTAGTAATTTCATTTGGTGGACTTTGTTTTTTATATTTGCTTCTTTAAGTATTAAAAATATAAACTGTCCTTTAGGTTAGAATGGAGGTCAATTTATTAGATTCATAGAACAGGAAAAAGGAATTATGAACTGAAAGGGCAAAGATTAATGTATAACTGAATCAAAATTAATTTAGTACAACTGTGAACAGAATAAGCACACCTCTATGGAATAGAGTTTTCCCACAAAGAAGCAACTCAAAAACACATCAAATGTTAAGTTTTGTTTATAGCTTTGTAAAGTTATTATGCAGAAGTTATGCCTTTCGAGACACAGATTAGCCAAAATTATTTCAAGAAATATGTTCATCTAACCTTTGAGCTGGCACCTTATCCTGGCTATTCTCTGCCTTAAGACGTAGAAAGCTGCAAAACAAATGTCCAAAAAAAGAAATTCCAGATCTTTTCTCTGTAAGGAGGCTGGACTTGGGGATTTATCAACTTGTTACATTCCCGGAGACTTACACATATTCAACTTTCAGTGCTTTTCTGAAACAAAAAACATCTAGGACATGTTTAAAATAGTCATATTTTAGTCACCATCTTGTTATTTTAAAACATTTTATAACAAAAACATGAACCAATAATTGAAGTTATGCTATTCTTCAATAGTCCAAATAGTTCAGACCTTTTTGACACTGTATCTTCCAATCCAATTTTTCACTTTCAGAATATTAATTTTTGGTTCCTAGAGACAGTATCCTTTTATTTAAATGCTGTTAAAAAATTGCTGTTAAAACATCTGTAAAAATTAAAATTTTTGATCCATTAGTAACTAAGGCTGTTATTTTTAAATTGATATGTCTTGACTTACCTGTTTCTTACAGACTATATGTTTCCTTTTCTCTACAACTTTGGGGAGAAAAATATTAAGTTTTTTTTCTTCCCTTCCACAGCATATTCTTCTGGCATAGCTGCTGTGGTTGTCAATAGCAACAAGAATTACCATGAAAGTTCGGCCATTTCATTTGAAGATACATAAATAACCCAGCTTGAAGAAAGTAAAGGGAAGAAACGTGAAGCACTATAAATAATGGTCAGTGATGGACCAACCTAGAGATGCTTAGAGAGGTAAGAGAAGAGATGGTTTTTGTCCCTTCTCTTTTTGATCTATGCCTTCCTGCTTTAAAGCATAGAACATCCACTTTAACTTACAATTGGTATCTTTCTTTGTAAAATTTAAAATTAGATGAATGGGGCCTTCTTTAGGGGTAAAATCAGAAGAAAAAAACAGTCTAAATCAAATAAGATTCAGTTGAAGCAATAACTTAACAATTGATCCAGAATGCTTGCTTTGTGTTCTTTAAGGCAATCATTACTTTTTTTTCACGTTGGTTAGGTTTACAATAAATCAGTGTTTTGTTTTTATTGTTGTTGTGAATTTTAAAAGAACTCACCATATCTTGATGTTGACACATTTCTTAAAATAGAATAATGAAATACATCAGGCACAATCTAAGCAAACAGCTGAAAATAAATCAAAGCATAAATAGCAAATTATATTCTGGATCACATATTAAGGAAAACTGTTTATGATTATGGTTATATGTAAGTAGGAAAAAATATAAAAGGATACCGTTTCTGTAATACTCTTTAATTGCCAATTTTGAATAATCTAATTTATCAGAAAAAATTTGTAATTATTTTGAACAAAGGTAAAACAACTCAATAAAGAATAGCAAACATCATTATTTTCTAACTAGTTGTATTAGTACTAAGCAGCCAAACAGTTCTGTATAGTTTATTTTTTTCTTATAATATCATATGGATGGTCATCTTTTTCCCACTTAACATAAACTATCCTTAGTTTTATGGTATAAAAGCATAAAATTTTAGCCAATGTCCTGTATTCTAAAATTTGTACTTTAAAACTATACAAAACTGTATTTTAAATCAAAGCCATGTGAACACTATAATAGATTACTTCCAGAAGTTTCTAGCACCTATTCTCTATTGCTGGGTAAGAAAGTTTTCACAGGCAACCATCACCACATTTTTTTGTAAAGATGCCCTAGATGCATTTTTTGTGTGTGAGAGGTAGTAAAGCAGGATTCATTAGTAACACATAACAGAAAAATCTGTCCCATATTCTGATAATCTGTTCTCTCCATCCATTGTAAAGGCCACAGTCATAAATACATGCAGCACTGCCAGCAAAGCCCCTCAGTTAGAACTTACAACTCCAGAACCGTCTCCTGCAGCGTGCCCCAGAGCTGAGGGTTTGTGTGACATCAGGCACCTTACTATATACATGGTTAAAATTAATAAGCACTTCGGTGATTTTATGAAACTGTGATTCATGCAAAACAGAAAAACTAAACTATTTGGGGATGGCTTCTTGCTTGCTCAACACAGGTTTATGAATTTGGAGCCAGTCCTGGGCTTTGGATGGTGCTAAAGAAAATGAGGGATAAGAAACTTTGGGAAAGTAAGTCTTCTTCCCACCTAATGGTATGCGTATCTTCATGTGAATATTTTAACCTTGCAAAGGATTTTAAAATACCCAAATATCCGGCCATGCCTGGCCTTTGGAAGGAAATAATGCCATGCAACAGACAAAGATGGGTGACATAGTTACTCCATGCAGTTATGACTCAGATCGGAGGCACGCAGCCTTGGAAGCAAGCAGCACGGCACGACATAAGCCCCGCTCATAGGTGACTAGTGCCAGGTACATGCATGGAAGGGGAATGTCCTCTGTGACGTTGCACTTTTCCCTCCCAGGCCTAATCATCAGCTAGGAAAAGTCATAACTAAAAAGTTCACTACAACCCCACCTTAAATTTCAGGTAATATTTTTCATTGTCAAACAGTTTCTATGCACCCTGCAAACTCTTCACAGGCCACTACTGAAATCCGTACATTTCTAACACCAACACCTAGCACAACAGACTCAATGAACACCACATTAACTAGGAATCTGCATGATCCCATTTTCAGTACACTTCTTTGCATTAAAGATACAGACAAATGCACCAGAACTAACCACAAGATTGGAGAGCAGAACACTGAAAAGCTCTACACATTAATTCTTCTTAGCTTTACAGATAATTTTTAAAAATAGTTATTATTTCAAAGACACTTTGGCATTAGTTTGGAAATGAAACTATCAATCAAAATGTCTTAATTCTTGACCATAGAAACCAAGGTATGAGTACAATAAATCTTTTAATTCATCAACTATTTTAAAAATTCAATTTAAAGCACAGAAGAGCACCTCAAAACCACCACAATCTATGTGAAACACCTTGAAATATTCACATTATCATTTGAACTTGAAACAATGCATCCAGTAGAAGCTATTCTCATAGAATACACAATATGAAATCAGTTCTAAACATCCACAGACATTTAAAAACATATAACTAAGCTGAAATTTTATGTTTTCTTATTAATGATTAATGGCTTTGCTACTTGTCATGCACACATTTGGCACATAATTATCAAGTCCCTGTAAAATCTTAACACTGAAATAAGACAGAAAGTCCAAAAGGCTTTGGAAAAATATTTTGGGTAGCAGGGACCTTATATATGGTAAGTCTATCCATGGAGTTTCTGTAAATTTGGCAACTCACACCAGTGACCATTTAAGGACCTTTCACAGAAATTGGATTTAAGAAATCCAATTTGCGAAAAATCATGCAAAGTTCTTTGAAAAATAACATTGTTTTCAGCAAATTAAACATAAATCCAAGAGTTCCTAATTGTTTCCTCCTTTTGTGTACTTCAGCACAAAACTTAAATGATATTTGCTAAAATTTCAGAATAAAACAGTCATATTTAGAAAAGGCAGGGCTGACATTGTGGTGTAGCAGGTTAAGCTACCCACAATGCTGGCAACCCAAACGGGCACTGGTCAAGCCTCAGCTGCTGCCCTTCCAGTCCAGCTCCCTGACAATACATCTGGGAAAGCAGCAGCAGATGGCCCCAGTGCGTGGGCTCTGCACCCGTGAGGGAGACCTGCATGAAGCTCCTGGCTCCCGGCTTTGGCCTGGCCCAGCCCCAGTGATTTCAGTCATTTGAGGATTGAATCAGAGGATGGAAGCGCGTGCTCGCGCTCGCGCTCTCTCTCTCTCTCCACAAGTTTGCTTTTCAAATAAACAAACAAATCTTTTTGTAATAGTTACTTGGGGAATAATTAAAAGGAAAAAAGTCTGTATATGTTCAGTACAGAGACGATTGTTTTTAAAAGAATGCTCGGTTGAATCCACAGATAGAAAGGGCCAACCGTACTCCTTTATGCTGGCTTCATTTGGAAGTTTATTCAGGATCCCATTAGGACAATAATTGTCCCTTTAATTATGTACTCAGTAGTAATTCATGAAACAAAAAAATTTAAAAAAAAAAGCTGTAGTGTATTAAAACAGAACATTTCTGGGGTTGGCTTTGCAGCACTGCAGATTAAACCAACTCTGGCATCATAGATGGGCACCAGTCAGAGTACCAGCTTCTCTCTTTTTTTTTTTTAAGATTGATATATTTATTTGAAAGGCAGATTTACAGAGAAGCAGAGAGAGAGAGAGGTCTTCTATCTGCTGGTTCACTCCCCAAATGGCCGCAATGGCTGGAGCTGGGACAATCTGAATCAAGGAGCAAGGAGCTAGGAGCTGCTTCTGGGTCTCCCAGGTGGATAAAGGGCTTGAACACTTGATACATCATCTGCTGTGCTCCCAGACACATTAGCAGGGAGCTGGACTGGAAGTGGAGCAGCCAGGACTTGAACTGGCACCCATATGGGATGCTGGCACTGCAGGCGGCAGCTTTACCCGCTACACCGCAGTGCCAGCCTCCCAGCTTCTCTACTTCTGATCCAGCTCTCTGCTAATGTGCCTGGGAAAGCAGCAGATAGCCTAAGTGCTTGGGTTCCTGCACCCATGTGAGAGACTTGGATGAAGCTCCTGGCTCCTGGCTTTGGCCTGTCCTAGTGCCAGCCATTGCAGGCCATTTGGAGAATGCACCAGCAGATGGAAGCGTGCATGTTTCTCTCTCTCTCTGTCTCTCCTTCTCTTCTTTTCTCCCTCTCTTCCCCTCTCTGTAACGCTATTTATTTGAAAAATAAAGGAATCTTTTAAAAAACAGAAAATTTCTTTATATTTGATATTATTTAACTAAACTCTATATTATTTTTTTAGTAACTAGGTTTATTTTACACCCCAATTCGCCCTAGCAAGTTCCCAGGGATGCACTGTCAATCACATTAGGCCTATATTACTAATATTTTTCTATTCAGAGTTGGTGGTTTCATCACTTTGAAATCTTTTTTGAGCCAAACGATCTTGGGTACATTCTACTGTCTTGAGGACCATTGATTTGTTCCCATGAAGGGGCAGAAAACGCTGGCCTTGGCAATGCTAACTCAGCTAGCTGCCCTCTGAGTTGATCCAGAGGGACAATTCAGGCAGGTTAGATTCTTTGTTCACTCTGGTGGCCTCTGAGGTAAAGGCCTCTATGCTTCCCCCTAGTAGCTGGGCCCTTACTGAACTCGTGGCCTCTCAGGACTCATGTTGAGCCATATTTCAATATTACTGCTTGGTTTTGTTTGTTTGAGAGCTGGATTCCCCCAGAGCATGTGTTCATCAGGGTTTCAGGTTCTATTGCACCTAGAGCTGGCTCAGGGATATATAAGAATCAGTCTTTCTGCGCACCTCAATGCAAAAGAGTTAGGATGGTGATGGGTAGTGTACTTACTTCCCACATAACTCTGTTTTGAGTCTGTGCGGGCCTAAGTGGTTGATATAAAGCAGCCCTCCTTGAGATCCATGTTGATAAGGAAACCAATTAATGGCCACTGTGATAATATTCACACACTGAAACCAACCAGGAGTTCTGGAAAAATGAATACGGGTCAAAATTCTGTTGCGGGTTCCCCAGCCCTTATCTGTGTTAACAGAGCAAGCAGGATCAATGCTGCATAGACAGAGTTTGTGCCTCTTCTTACTTCCAGGCATAATTAGCATGGAAGTACCAAAGTGTGCAGCAAAATGGTGATGAGTTTATGTATCCACTGGATATAAAATTGATACTAAAAATCTTTCATTTATTTCTTTGCAAACTCTTCTTATACTAGGGCAGAGGAGATTCCTATTTGCACTTCATTCTTAATGTTACTGGATCCAACTCCATCAACTGGTGACAGATCTTCAAAATATATATACTAAAAAAGAAAAGGAAAGAAGAAATGTGCCCTGACCTTTACATTATGAAATAATACAGCAAGCTTTAGGTCACTGCTAGCAATCCTGATTTGAAATTGTCTTGCCTTACCTGAAACTGTCTAGCCACACATCACAATTGGATACTCGGGGTACAGTCATGCCAAACCATCACAAAACTAAGTACGCAGATGCTGTTTCTTAAATCACATGCAAAACAGCTTTGCATGAGCTGCACTTTTATAGTAAGGGCCTCATCTTCCATCAGAGGAGCCATCCAGTGGCTTTGCAAAAACCACCACTGGCTTCATGACAGAAATGTTCCTGCAGTGCTTTGCACGCCCTCCTGCAACCCCCTCTGCAAAGGGCCACGGGAAAGTCTTCTCTCCAAACCACATGCAGAAGTCATAATTTCCCCATGCCCTGTTTTGCTTTTTCGCCCAAAAAACATCATGAATTATACAGCCTTTTTCCTTTGGCCACCAAAAACTAACAGCCAAGTTAGAAAACATATTTAGGATCCTCTCACATATCCACATTTTAATAACCCTCTCTCCTGACACCTTTTATGTTACCCCTTTTTTCTCCTTCTGGCCCTTGTTAATTTTATTTTACTGTTTCATTGCATGAATACCTAGAGGCCACTTTACATCCTTTCTCAAACAATATAGACTAATAGAAATAAGGAAATTGGTTCTGTTTATATTTTACGGTCCTTTCCAAGGAATCAAATATAAAAAATAACTGAACAGAAGGTTTACATTCTGTAAAATTATTCATGATTTATTCTTCTTTGAGTTATATATTTACCTAAGAAAATTTATAACAATAAAATGAGACCTCTTCAATTATTGTACTAATAAAGAAGGAAGCTGTCTCTATAATTCTTCCATTTCAAAGTGAGTACAATAGTATTGATATAGGCACAGACATTCATTACAGCATATTCCACCAAAACAAAAATGAAAACCACTCAGTGTGCATAAATGAGTGATTAATTGGGACCGGCGCCGTGGCGCAGGTTAATCCTCCGCCTACGGGGCCGGCGTCCCATATGGGCGCCAGGTTCTAGTCCCAGCTGCTCCTCTTCCAATCTAGCACTCTGCTGTGGCCTGGGAAAGCAGTAGAAGATGACCCAAGTGCTTGGGCCCCTGCACCCACATGGGAGACTGGGAAGAAGCACCTGGCTCCTGGCTTCAGATCAGCACAGCTCCGGCCATTGCGGCCATTTGGGGAGTGGACCAACGGAACAAAGACCTTTCTCTCTGTCTCTCCCTCTCACTATCTGTAACTCTAACTCTCAAATAAATAAATAAAATCTTTTAAAAAATAAGTGATTAATTAATAATGGTACCTACATAGCAAGTGTACAGCCATTTAAAAGAATAACTCAGTGGCTGGTGTGGCATAGCAGGTAAAGCCACTGCCAGCAATGGCGGCATCCCATATGGGTGCCAGTTTGTGTCCTAGCTGCTCCACTTCCAATCCAGCTCCCTGATGATGGTCTGAGAAAAGCAGTGGAAGATGGCCCAAGTGCTTGGATTCCTGCCATCCTGGTGGGAGATCCAGATGAAGCACCTGGCTCCTGGATTCGGCCAGGCTTAGCCCTGGAATCCTGGGAAGTAAACCCGCAGTTGGAAGACCTCTCTTTCCCTCTATCCCTCTCTCTCCATATCTCTGACTTCCAAACAAATAAATAGATCTTGAAAAAAAAAGTCAGTTTTCATGAGTTGATAAGTACTGGTCTCCAAAATGTAAAATTATATGAAAAAGGCATAATACAAGAAATGTTGTACTTTATACTATTATTCTATGGAAAAGAAAAATTATGAAAATCTTTATAAATCTCTGCAAAGATCATTAAGAAACAGTGGTTACCCATTAAGGGTTGGCATTATGTATCAGGAAAATGAATAAATTTGCTATGTTTTTAAATTTTTTCCTAAATATTCATTTCTCACTTTTCAAAAAGAAGACAATTTAAATATATAATTGGGATAAGGATTTAAATAACTACTGGAAAAGATATACCCTTACAGTTTTAAAGTCATCCTATAAAGTATTCTGGTACCAAAGTGTTTTGGTAGCTATTGAAAATCTTTTTATCATAACAGATATCCCTAAAAAAAACAGTATTCAGATCTCAGAGTTCTCCATGTGCCTCTCTAATCAACCACAGGTCTAGGGAAAAAGTACATATTGCATGCATATGGATAAAAATGATGGTTAAAGGATAAAAATAAGGCTGGTGCCGCGGCTCACTAGGCTAATCCTCTGCCTGCGGTGCCGGTACTCCAGGTTCTAGTCCCGGTTGCTCCTCTTCCAGTCCAGCTCTCTGCTGTGGCCCGGGAAGGCAGTGGAGGAGGATGGCCCAGGTCCTTGGGCCCTGCACCTGCATGGGAGACCAGGAGGAAGCACCTGGCTCCTGGCTTCGGATCGGCGCAGTGCGCCATGCCGTGGTGGCCATTTGGGGGGTGAACCAACGGAAGGAAGACCTTTCTCTCTGTCTCTCTCTCTCACTGTCTAACTCTGCCTGTCAAAAAAAAAAAAAAAAAGGATAAAAATAATAGATCAAGGAATTACGCAATTCTTAGAAGAATGTGTGAATCTTTCTTACAAAATAAAATAATACCACATCCCTAAAAAGTAGACAACTGAGAGGCAGGAGTTCAAGGTGAGACCCTGGCCAATGGGCAAAACCACCACGATCTCCCAGCATCAGCCAATGGCCTCTGCTCCAAGGAAAACAATGAAAAATGAGATCAGACAGATCTTTACCGACCTGTCAGAGGATTTTTATGGAAAATGTCTCCTAAAGTCAAGTAACAGATCTGAGTCTGGGTCTTGGGTTGCCAGAGCCTTTATTGAGCATTACCATCCTGTCTTTCCCATTTATCTAGTCACAGATCAGTGGCCAAATGATAAACATTACAAATGCTTATCCTATTTGATCACATATAAATTGTCTCCTGCAGAAATACTAGAGCACATACAAAACAAGTCCATTATAATATCCAACATTATTTTAGAATTGTTGGTATTGGCAAAACATTAGAATCCACACAAACATCCATCAATAAGAGACAGTATATGAAGCTATGGCATAGCCATACAACACAATACTATGAATCTGTAAAAAAGGAGGTTCTTCATGTACAATAAAGACAGCCCTTCAAGATACATGTTAAGAAAAAGAAGGAAGATACAGAGCAATGAGTGATACAGTATGATTTCATTTATATCAAACAGGTCATGGACAGGGGCACCTGGAGAGATACAGGTATAGGAATTCACCCCTAAGTATGTAAAATATTTCTGAAATGTATACAGAAAACCAATAACACTTATTGTTCCAAGAAGCAATATTTGAGGAAATTAATGCATTTTCTCTTAGGAAGCAAACTAGATTTTAAAGATTGGAGGTGAAAAATTTAAAAACTTAGACAAAATTGATGGGAAAGGGGCAAAAGTGTTGGTATGTGAGGGGTGGGAGAGTAACGAAGGTGAGGACATGAGACCTCTTCTCTCTCGCCATTTTGTCTCCCTAGAAAGGAGGCCCAGCTTCCGTGATGAGCATCTTTTCTTACTTGAAGGGTACTGCATGGCATCACTCAATATCATCTCACCTTTTCACCATGAGAGCATAGAGTTGATTCAGTTGACTCAAAACACATATAACATGGATTCTACAGATGAAAAGCACCAAATAGAAATGCTGAACACTACACTTTCTACCAGAGGGTGGGTGGGGTGGGAACAGACTTCCACTTAGGGAAGCCTATCCAAAAGCTCCAAGCAACCATCACAAGTCTTTTCTAGGGCCAGCAGCACCTCCTTGGTGCCCATGTGTATGTGCACGGGCACAGTCAGGCAACACACCCCTGTGGCAGGTGTCTGAGGCCATATCTAGCAGCTGAACTTGCCAAGACTAGAGAGCTTCCCTCCACTTGGCCTTTCTTCCAGCTTGACAAGCACTAAAATCTCTAATCCATTAAAGTTAACATCTGTTCAGATTAACTTTATGCAGGGTTCTCAGGAAATCAGTGGATCTTAATAGTGTTATGTCAAGATCAGTTCTAATGAGAGCAAGGAAGGAAAGAACTAAGTAATTTCTGTGAAACTTACCTTTGAAGAATACACATACTCAAAAATTACCTGTTTGCAAAGGTCAAACTTCTTCAACACTGATTTTCGTTTGGAATCTGCATTCCAAGACCACTTGAAGATACCCAAAGTACATGGTGTTCTTAAACAACCTTTCTAGGAAAGTGGTAGTTCAATAATCTTAACCAAAAGCTTCACTTCCTAAGGATCTGCAGATTCAAGCTTAGGGCCAAATGAAATTATACAACAGTGTATTGCATTTTTTATGCCTACTCAAAAAAGAAAAGAATCAGATTCTGCATTCTCATCCCAAAATCAGGGGAAGAAGCTAATCAAGTCAGGACAATGAAGTATGCTTAGCTCCATTAGGCTTGTCCCAGAGCCCTGCCAGCAATCTTCAAAATGGGTCTGAACAGCACAGCGTTCCCCCTACTACCCACTGCTGCCATTTACTCCAAAGCCTGGTATCATGTGTGGGTATTCTGAAAATGTTATATAGGAAATGGATGCTTGGCCCAGCAGTAAGGACCCTACATCCCCAACTTCACATCAGAGTGCCTGGGTTCCACCCCCAACTCTAGCTCCCAATTCTAGCTTCCCATCAATGCAGACTCTGGGAAGAGGCAAGTGATGCCTAAAGTGGCTGGGTCCTTGCCAGCCATGTGAGAGACCTACGTTAAGCTCCCAGTTCCCAGTTCCAACCCCAGCCCAGCTGTAGGCATCTGGGGAGAAGACCAGCAGATGGGATTTCTATCTCTCTCTCTCATTCTGTGTCTCTCTTTCTACCTCTCAGATAAATAACTTTTTTAAATGTTAAGTATATAAAATACTAATTCATATTCAGTGGAAGTTGCCATAGTTGTTGACTACAAACAAAAAGGCAATATTTATCAGAAATGTCCTCTATGTGGGGAAGCCACTATGTGTGGCCTTCAAAGAAGATTGCAATCTTTATTATGTACTCCTGTTATTTTAAAGAGTGTTCAAGGGGCTGGCATTGTGGCATAATGGCTAAAGCCACTGCCTACAACACCGGCAACTCATATGGGCACCAGTTCATGTCCCGGCTGCTCTGCTTCGAATCCAGCTCCCTGCTAATGCACCTTAGAAGGCAGCAAAGAACTGCCAAAGTGCTTGGGCCCCTGTCAGCCTTATGGGAGACTCAGAAGAAGTTTCTGCCTCCTGACTTCTGACTTCAGCCTGGCCTAGCCTTGACTGTTGTGGCCATTTGCAGAGTGAACCAATGGATGGAAGATCTCTTTCTGTGACTGTCCTTCTCTCTGTTAACTCTGCCTTTACTAGCTTCAGGGAAGACAGAGGAGGAAGTTAAGATTCAGAACTAACTGGAGCTGGTGCTGTGGTGTAGCCTAGGCTAGGCCTCCACCTCCCAGCACCTGTTCAAGTCTCAGCTGTTCCACTTCAGATCCATCTCTCTATTTATGCCTTGGGAAAGCAGTGCTTGGGCCTCTGCACCCATGTGGGAGACCTGGAAAAAGCTCCTGGCTTCTGATTGGCCAGCTCAGGCCATTATGGCCATCTGAGGAGTGAAACAGCGGATGGAAGACCTATCTCTCTGTTTTTTCCCTCTCTCTATCTGTAACTCTGCCTCCCAAATAAATAAGTTAAAAGAGGTAGAGAGGTAGAGAGATAGAGAGAAAAGACCCAATAAAGCAATATCTAAGTGTAGGTTTTCTATCTCTCCAATATCTTCAGAAGAAACATAACATCTGCATTTTCTCCAGTCTTAAGGATAAAAGATATAAAACCATCCTAATCTGCATCATTTCCTTCAAAAACCACAAACTGCTCACTAACAGCCAAAGAACTCAGAAAGTAAATAAGTTTGTTGAAACTTGGAACTAGCTTGAGTTCTTCTTCGCACCTCGGGAAAGTACTTTCCACAAGAACACTACTGTCCTAAGTCGCACAATGGCCGAATCTCCAAGTGAACAGAAAGACAACTCTGCAGGGTTGGAGTATCTGGATCCTATGTATCCCTTTCTACATTACGGATGTTCTTGGGTGGCTCCAAAGGCCACTGAAGATCTGCTTGCAAAATAGGAAAACTGCAGCTGGAAAATGTTAGTTACCTCATCAGGTACAAAAGTCAGAACTTGAACTCAGGCTCCCAAATTATCTAATGCTTTAGCTAAAAACTGTTTCCATAGTATACACATTCTGTTAAAATAAAATATACAAACTCTGACAAATCTGTTTGGCAGTCTTCAATTGGTAGGAGCAGATAAAATTAATTAAAGTGAAATGCACCACTGAGATGATAGAAGAGTTAAGGAACAGAGTAATTGCGTAGCAAGAAATAGAAATATTTTGTGACAATTCCTGAGTACGATTAAAGTGCTGTGTGCTGGAAATAGGGAACCATCAGTGTGTGAACATAATAAGAAATTTTCACTTGACAATAAAGAGCCACATCAATATTCATTCAAAACTGAAGGCGATTAGAAAATCACACTTTGAATTTTCAATAGCTAGACATCTATTTATAAGTCAAGAACACAAAACAATCAAATAGAAAGAAGCCAAGGGTATGACCCACAAAAGAACTATGAAAACACAACCTGCCTATTTCTGGAATGGGCCATGCTTTCCCAGTAGGGGAGGGGAGGAATGTTAGGACTGACTGTTGGGTGGTTCAGGCAGGAAACTGGAGGGCAGATTCTATGCCCACTGGGGTGGTATCTCTGATCCACCCCTCCTCATTCCCAAAGGGAAGGTTAGTAAATCTCCCAGCTGAGTATGGCTTCATGGCTCGAATAAGGAGCCAGGAGGGGAGGTCTGGCAACATAGCCCCCTCATCGTAGTTGTTCTCTCGCCAAACAAGTCCACAGAAAGGAGGGTGGCAAGTGAACATGAAACGAAGCATGTTTTGTGTAGTATGTATACTGGACTCTCATTCATATTGGGTCAGAACATCTCACAGACACTCACTCAGATGGAACAGACCTTCACCTACACATCGCTGCACTAGGTCATGGCACTGATCTGATTACTATAACAAGGGTGCCACTTGCTCCTGCTTACACACACACATCTCCTAAGAGATAGATGCACAGGGAGGTTCTGGGCACAGGTGGAAATAGTTGCCTTTCACTTTGCTGCACAAGACACCTCTGTCAAAGAAGGGAGCATGCTCCTCATGGAAGAGAACCCAGAGATTATAAAAGGGTCAGACAGGCAAAAACATTTTCTGCGTTACATCTCCTAGAAGCTCTTTGCCATTTTGATGGGTAGTCCATTACGAGATCTAATTGTTGAAGATCTTCAAGGTATTTCCCTTGAGTATGTACAGTGATCAAGCATTGAATTGCATCAAGTCTTCCTTCTAAACACACTCAGGAGTTCTCAGAGCCACTCCATGCATCCCCGTAAGTAAGTCTCTTTTGTTGCTTTTCTGCTCCTTGGAACCGACCTCTGGCCCCCACATTCCTCTACCTATTTATATCAAAACAAACACAGACAGAACTAGGAACTGACAAGAGACATTTGGACCATCTGAGATTCCGGAAAAATAAAACACACAGAAGGAACCATCCATCTTTGAACTCATTTTTACAATCTTGTTATCTTCAACATGCATGGTAAAGAACCATTTGGCTTTTTTGATCTAAAAGGGAATTTTATTTTACTGCCAACACAGAGAACCTTTATTTTGGCAGCATAAATATAAAAAGTATACGTATATATGATGCCTAATGAACAAAGAATCTGACTGCACATGTGTATTCTGTCCCATAACCTTGTTTTAGTAGTAATATTCTTTATATTTCTTTAATTTTACCACACCCATATGCAGTATTTACTCTGTGTGAGGAACAGTGTGACATGCTTTAAAAATTATAACTCATTTAATCCTCACTAAGGTCCTCTGAGAGATGTACAATTTGTGATTTTTTTTTTTAGATTTTTATTTTTATTTGTTCGAAAGGCAGAGTTACAGAGAGGCAGAGGCAAAAAGACAAAGGAGTTCTTCCATCCGTTGATTTACTCCCCAAATGGCCGCAATGGCTGGAGCTGAGCCGATCTGAAGCCAGGAGCCAGGAGCTTCTTCTGGGTCTCTCATGTGGGGCTCAAGGACTTACACCATCTTCTGCCACTTTCTCAGGCCACAGCAGAGAGTGGTCAAAAGTGGAGCAGCCGGGACTTGAACTGGTGCCTGTATGGGATGCTGGCACTGTAGAAGGCAGCTTTACTCGCTAAGCCACGGCACCTGCCCCTAGACTCATTTTTAAAGGTGAGAAAATAAAGCACAGAGAGGCTAAATGACTTGCCCAAAGTCACATAGCCAAGAGGAGATGAAGCTGGAATTTAACCCCAGTCTAGCTCCAGCCTAGGAGCTATTTCAAACATTCACCAAATAAGCAATAAAATGTGATTTGTGAAAAATCACCCTACATATTTTTAATAATATTACCATTCAATAATTAATTCATGTCAAGTTGCCGTTTCCTCAGATTCTGTTAGAGGAAGAATGGGGCCAGTGCTGTGCTATAGTGGACTAAGCCTCTGCCCATGGCACCAATATCCCATATTCATGCCGGTTCTAGTCCTGACTTCTCCTTTTCGGATCCAGCTCTCTGCTATGGCCTGGGAAAGCATTGGAAGTGCTTGGCCCTTGCACCGGCGTGGGAGACCTGGAAGAAGCTCTTGGCTCCTGGCTTCAGATCGCCCCAGCTCCAGCTGTTGCAGCCATTTGGGGAGCAAACCAGCAGATGGACGACCTCTCTCTCTCTCTCTGTCTCCCCCTCTCTCTATCTGTCACTCTACCTCTTGAATAAATAAATATCTTTTTAAAAAATAGTAAGAATGAAAAGAAACAAAATGACAACATAGTAAATTAGTGTATGTATCTGTTAGGAAAGTTACTGTGCAAAAAGTGAAACACTAGAAAATCTTTTGTTTAGATTTGGTACTGTCAGTGTAACTTTAAAAAGTCTCTACACTCATCCAAAATCAAGATCACCAAGCTAGATCCACATCAGATAAAATGTAATTGCATGGTACAGAAAAATAGAAAGCTCTCAGAGATGCTTCCTGGGGAATCCCACGTTTGATGAGTCTCTCAGGGATCCAAGAAGTTTTCTCCTTGGAATGCTCTCAGCACACCTGCAGATAGCCTATGTGCCCTAAGCCCCCACCTTCAGAGAAGTGCCGTCCATGGCTGCCTAGGGCCTTCTGCCAAGGCAGCCTGGGCCAGGGTGTGGCTCTAGGGCTGCACATACCTCAGAGCACTTGCATATTCGATCTGGGAGTCTGCTGCAGATTAAAGCGAGCCAGGAAGGAAGAAACTGTCTCCATTCCTGCATTTCTCGCTCTGGAGGGGTGTAAGTACACACTCAGGAATATGTGGTAGGGTCCTTGGCCTCCTCCACTGCCACAGCTGTGGCCTCTAGCTGTGCACATACTCCAGACAGTGTGGGAGGAGTGGCAGAAGCCCAAATTGCACCAGGCATCATTCTTCTCTTTCACCATCTTCCCTTGAAAGCAATGTTGACCAGCAGTTCCCCAACGGGGACCAGCAGTTCTTCCTTTACTGAGAACAAGTTACCACGATCCCCCTGTCCCCTGGGCAATGGCCCAGCCGTGCAGAGGAGCTAGCCCAGCGGCTTGCAGGGTGCAGGCAGACACAGCATCAGTGCCTTTCTCCTTCCAGCACCAACCAGAGCAACAGCTTCAGGCAGCCGGCGACTGTCCCTCTCCCTGCTTCACAAAGTTAAGGATGACCATCACAGGCATCCTCAAGAGTGAAGATAGCAGAGGAACTTTCTGGAACCTGAATTTACATGACTCCACATCCTGCCAACCTCCTTCTAAGACAGGCTCCTCCACTGCCAGTTCTCACCTTCCTGATCCCTTCGTGAGTCCTCCCTGCCCTTTCCTGGTGAGTGATAAAGCGAATATCCCAACGTGGAACTCACCTTAATTCCCATTACCTCGCCGGTGCCTGCCTAGCACTGAAAAGACACTCAGAGGGGTTGGCCTTGTGGCGTAACAGGTAAGAGAGAAAGACACCCTGGAAACAGACTTGATCATTTGGGGATTTCCCTTTTTGCTCCTGTTTTTTTTTTTTTTTTCATCTAGCAGAAAGACAGGGATAAAATTTTATGATCTACACAGATTGCTGGAAACAAATTTCCTAAGTGTCTCAAACTTTTGTGATGAGGTTCTGAATCTTAACATCAAAATATCCATTTGTGATCATGAAAAACTAACACTCGTGTTCTGATGTGGCACCTATTACACGAGGTTGATTACCCATGGAACTTCCAAGTGATGTTTTTCCAGAGATCTGTCTGTGGTTATACTAGGTGGTCCATTTAGAACACTGTCAATTCAACCTCACTTCAAAAAAAAAAAAAAAAAAAAGACTTACACATGGGCCACTTTACACAACAGCTATGGTGTGGATTTTGTAAGTACTCTCAGGCTCAGAGTCTATTTAGTGTAAATACAGTCTAGACTTATTATCTTACTCCCATCTCAGCCACCTCAGCCTGTAGCAAAACAAGGAAGTAAGCCTAATGAGAAAACAGAAGCTAGAGAGACCGGGGAGAAATACTAACATCCTTAATGGCTTTTATGTGAACGACAAAGCCACCCCTCTCCTCCAGGTGGCTCAGGTTGGAAAGGGGCAGGATAGGAAGTCAGAGACCTTCCCCGGAAAACTTCCAGGTCAGGCTCTCAGCACCAAGCCCTGCTCAGGCACTGAGCACTCCCAGGTGTGGCGTGATGCCCCGCCCCCCAGAGAGGTGAGGTCCCAGGTCTGATACTCACGTTGACACTGTCCCCAGGACTGGCGAGCCCAGCCCCAGCAGCAGTCAATCCTGCCACCGTAACGACACAGGCCAATGGACGACACTATCTGCCTGGGCCACCTACCAAGCAAACAGATTCAAAATAAATAAGGATCCTCTTGAGATCAAAGATAATTTCCTTTTTGTTATTTGAGAAAACTTGGCAAACCACACCCAACAATCTGAAGGCAGGTTTCAGACAGTTAAACAGATACACCGTCAGCACCCGGGGCTAGGAACAGAGCCGAGGGCACCATCCTTTCTCAACTAGAAACAGCACCAGCTACAACGCAGAATTCTCAAGGCTGCCACTCACAGGGTGGATTCTGAAGCCTGAAATAAAACAGATTCCTCAAAGACCCACACCTGGGGGCGGGGGAGGGGGAGGCGGCGCGGGAGCAGTTTGTACTGAGTCATCATAAACTGAAAGGTATTAAACAATACAAGATGTGGCACAGCTGAAAGAAAAAAAGTAAAAGGCGGATTGGGAAAGGGGCAGAAGGACGGGGTTCCTCAGAAACCAAATGAAATGAAGCGTTTTCAGACGCCGCACGTGGAGCTTGCTGCAGCAACAGTGCGTGCTCATTCCCTCTCTACTGTAAATAATGACTACAGAAAGTATGGGATTTCAAGGTACTGGTTTATCCACCGCATGACACTTGGACAAACTGCGAGGACTGGGCCACTTGCTTTCTTGCTCAGATTCGCACCTAAAAGACTTCTCCCTCCGAGAGGATCCACAAGGGAATTGGGTGTTCTAGCCCTCTGGTTAAAGCTACTTTAAAAGCGGACGCACGTCACGTGGCGCGCTTGCGGTAAATAGGCGTACAAGAAACGCACAGCGTGCCCAAAGGTGGGAAAGAGTTGCCTAAAAAACAAAAGGCGCAGCCTCGGGCGGCGACCCGTGTTTTCTTTCAACTCCCTGATCTTTTCAACTCCCCTTTCCTCCACCTGCGCAGGTCCAAAGTTCAAAATAACCCCAACTCCGTATTTCCTGCGCCCAGGTGCTCCACAGGCGGGGCCGTTTCCCCTCCGCGCTCCACTGGGTCCCGTCCTTTCCCCTCCCAGGTACGAGGCAGCCAATCAGTCGCGGAATTGATTCGTCCTAAGATTGCAGGTGGAACAGGCGCGGCGTCTCGCTTCAGGGCTGCGCCGAGGGGTCGGGGGCGCCGCGGGACCTCTGGGGCTGCAGCCCTCGCGCGCCCGCCGGGAGAGTCCGGTCTGCAGGTGCGCGCAGGCGGGGGCCGGGCCCGCCTCCCGAGCCATCCCCGTGCTCGGTCAGTCACTCACTCACCCGGCGCCCGCGCGGACCCCGCGGCGGGAGCGGGGAGCTGGGAGCGGCCGCGCCAGGGCCCGCTGAGCGGCGGCAGCGACGCGGCCCGGGGTTGTCGGGACCTGTCAGAGCACGCAGCAGGCGGGCGCGGTCTGCGGAGCTGCTAGCTCTCTCTCCCCATCATATACTCCTGGCGCCCCCCACCCGCAGTCTTCATTTTGAGGCCCCCATCAAGGGGGCGGCAAACAGGTCCCCCTAGTAAGCCCCAGCCGCTTCCTCGGCCCCACTCTTTGTTGTGAGGGCCCTGACAGCTCCGCCCCGCTCGCCCGAAGTTTTCCCCCACCGAACAGCAGTCTACACCAAGAGTCAGTGTCCCGGCCGGGGAATGCCCCCACGCGTCACCTCTGCTCTGGCAGCCCCACCGCGCCCTCGGGGCTGAGCTCCACGGCCCGCGCCTTCCTACTCCCGCAGCCCCAGTTCCCGCGCGGGTTCCGGGACTGGCCGGGGTCGCGCGCTCCCGGCGGCGGGGCAGCCCCTGGCCGCGCTGGACGGCGCTCGTCCCGCGGAGACGGTGCGGCCGCCAGACCTCGGCACCGGGGAGACGCCTCTCCGGCCGCGGAGAGGGACTCAGTGGCGCGGACAGGAAGGGAGCGCGGGAAGGAGGAGAGGGCGCCCCGAGGCCCCACTCACCTCCCGTCGAAGTCGGCGGCCGCCTGCAGGGAGAGCGAGGACACGAGCACCAGCGCCAAGGGGAAGTCCATGCTGGCCGGCGAGCCCCGGGCGAGAGCGCGGCTGCGAGCGGGCACAGGTTGGGTGCTGGGCGCGGTGAAGAGGCGCTCCCGCCTCCTCGGCTCCGCGGAGCAGCTGCGGGTCCCGGGATCCTTCTGTCGCCGCCGCCGCCGCCGCGGCTACCGCTGCCACTCCTGGAGCCAGAGGCGCCGCGCGCAGCCGGAGCAGGTCTGCGGCGCTGCGCCGGGAGTCCCCTCCGCCACCCTCCCCGCGAGGGGAGGCGCTGCAGGGGGAGCTGCGCCGCCCGCGGGGAGGGGCGCCGGGCCGGGTGGGGGGCGCGTGCACCCGCCCCGCCGCGCTCCGAGCCTGGCGAGCGAGGAGGGCACTCGGCCCCTCCCGGGGGCCCGGCGGGGCGGGGGCGCTGCGGGACCAGTGGGGCGAGCCTCGGGCTGAAAGAAAAGTTACAAGCCCGATCTGGGAAAAGGGTGAGCAGAGGAGAAAAAAGAGGCCCGAGACGAGGGTGCGCTTTCGGCCGGGTCCGCCGGAACAGGTGGTGACCGCGGGAGCCAGCGGCGCCTCTCACCGGGGGTGGGTAGAGACGCCCCAGACCCACTGGGGGTTTGGGGGCTGGAGCTGGGCACTGTCTGCGTTTCGTGAAACCACAGCACGACTTGGACAAATTAGCGAGGGCAAACTCTGCTTCTCCCGCAGAGCTGGCAGAGGCGGGCGTGTATTTTTTATTTTCTAACCAACGGAAAGAAATGTCTGGCCAGTGGAGTCGTGAAGAAGCAAACGTGCTGACGGTTCCCCCTGAGAAGTGCCAGTTCCACTGAGCACTTAGGGCAGTGAGCGGCGCCCCCTTAGAGGCACGTGCGGTCCGCGAGGGGAGGGCTGTGACCGCGCGGGAGTCGTGGTGCCGAATCTCGCGGAGATCACGCAGAGACATTTTAAGTTGCTGTTGCTCTGTTGTTGCAGAGCGCAAAGCACTCTCGTCTGTTCAAATGAAAATGGGCGATTAGCCTACCACGCTCCTGAAATGCGATCAAGGCATCCCCCTTCTCCAGCCCCATGGCGCTCACCCACCACGTGTCACGTCTCCTGGTTCACGGCCTACCTTTCACGACGCACACACCAGACATGACCCCACCGTGGGGCCACCGGACCCAGGCACCTGCAGGGTTCACAGCCTCACTTCCTTAAGTCTTTGCTCAGAGTGACCTCCCTAAAGAGACCAACCAGGACCACCCTGTTTGAAACGGCAACTTGCCCTGTCCTAAGGCTTTCTGACCTCTTTCTACGTGGGCTTTTCGCCACACCACGCAGCTTCTGCTCCACCGTACGATGTGCTTATTTCTTGTTTGTGTGTCTTTATCCTAGAATGCAAACTCCACAAGGGCACGTTTCTTTGTTTAGTGTCTAGAACGGTGTCTGGCACACAGTAGGTGCTCGTAAATGTTTGTTGAATGAATTTGCCACATCACAGACCTTTTCCTGTGTCTCAGTTTTCTTTTTGAGATTTCTACAACTTCAAAATTTTAATGGAAAGTTCTGTGGCAGGGTGATCTCACCAGCCTGATGTCTTCGTGTGTGTAAGAACAGGAACTTTCTGCAAGAAAAGGAAAAAGAATGGGTTCCAACTTAAATGACTTCTTTGATTTCCAAGTTGTTTTCTGTTAGCAAAACAAGTTTCTATTTTGATCTCAGGAAACATCCATGCCAATTCAGGCTTGGGACATTATTTTAGGCAAACAGCTTGGTGTCATCCATTTCAGTTCCTTCTAATGAAGTCCAAAAATGTGGGAGTCAAAATATTTTTTCTGCAGAAAATCAAATTTGTGTAAGCATCATGTAGGCTCTGTTCCAGGCTCCAGGGCCTACTCCTTAGCTGCTCTCCCTGTTTATTGATTCCTGGATTGGATTTACAAATAAGCCCACTGGAGCAATGGATGATTAGGTAGAATGAGGCTAACCTACTGGCTAAAAAAGAGGAGATGGGAAGACAAGAGGAAGAGTAATGGGCAAAACTGGAATTAATATCGGGAGCAAAAGTGTAACGACCCATTAACATGCCTCCTTTCCTTTTTTCCATGTATTTTCTTTGGCCTACAAAACCCTCCATGCATCTTCCTTCTTCATTTGGACAATCTGCACTTGCCCTCTGGGTCGCAGCTTAGCTGACGCTTACCCAGGGAAGGATTCCTGCCTTTTGGCTCCCCTGAGATGCTTATGGTATGTGCAACTATCACATTGCATTCTCCCAAGAGTAACTCTTAAGGTATTGTGTTGAAATTGCCTCTCTGCCACCGTGGGTCCCTTGGGACACTAGTCTCACCAAGAACAGGGTGAGGACAGTGGCCATCTTGTCACTATATCCTTTGTGTATAGCACAGGTCCTAAGTTCAGTAAATATTAAGTAGACTGGGTTGGATTGATTTGAACTCTGCCTTGTAGTAAGCAATGGCTAACTGCATCATCTTTGTTGAATCATGGAATGAGAAGACTCTAAAGAAGTTCCAGGGTCTCACTGGAAGCTCTCGCTGGGAGCTGCAGTTCACTGTCTCAGTCTTTAAAGAAAAAAAAAAAAAAACTAGCAAGAATGAGATCAGAACAGCTTACTTTTAATAACGACTACTTTTCTGGTAGGATAAACTTGGTTAGGTTTCCTTAGGTAATGATATCTAGGTAATGAGTGATCATCTTAATTGTCTAGTGCACAATTGT
This sequence comes from Oryctolagus cuniculus, assembly GCF_964237555.1. NCBI lineage: Eukaryota > Metazoa > Chordata > Mammalia > Lagomorpha > Leporidae > Oryctolagus > Oryctolagus cuniculus. The sequence continues at coordinate 59,283,749 of NC_091439.1, forward strand.
TCATCGCTGGTCACCATGTCATACAGATAAATGACAAAATGCAGTGAAGCAAAGACAACTTCAAATAACTATAAATCAGAAACTAATAATAATTTCATGAGTATTTGTGTTTCAGTAAATATCAGTTGAGAGCCTGGAGTGGATTAGCCATTTCCAGGTGCTGAGATTTCAGCGCAGAACAAAGACAAAGCCCCTGCCTTGAGGGAGTTTGGAGTCCAGCGGGGAAGCACCACAGTGAGTGCTCGGACAGGGAAAAGGTGGAAAGAGAAGACAAAGGGAGGTGAAGGAGATAGAAATCGAGGCAGGGTGGGATTTTAGATGGAGGGGTTTGGTCACCATTGTGAGGGTAACTTTTGAGCTGATTCTGAGTGCTGTGAGGGCAAAGGGTGGGACGGGTGTCCAGGCAGAGCTTAGAGCAAGATCAGCTTTTTCTATCAAGTTCTGAAATGACTTCTCATAGTCAAGTGTCATGGAAACCATGAAACAAGCTATGGCTTCCTGCATACCATACACACTGGTGGTAACAGGCACAGGACTGTTGCTCTTAAAAACTCCTATTAAGAAAAGGACGCACACCAGGTGTTGTTATAGCAATTGTGAGTCCCAGCTGAGCAACTGTTATGACTACTCTGCTCTGGCATTGGAGAAGACCCCGCTAGGGAAACTGTGCTGTCCATAATCTCCCAGGGGCTACTTTACAAGTGACAGTCTGAGCATCTGCCCTCCTTAAAGGCTGTGCATCATTCACAACTCACTGCCCATTTTCTCCTAGTACAGATTCAAAGGCCTGTATGTTGCTTTAAGGATCTAACAGAGAAAGACGTTTTCAGGCCAGATTCATGGTTTCTGTGGCAACTGGATTTCCTTAAAACCTTAATGGGCTTCTGATCTAATTGCTTCCAGTCAGTTCCTTGTGCAGATAACCACAACCACAGTCTTGCCTCGTCTGGTTCCTAAGCCTGCTTGCTTTCTCTGCTTCCTGTGTCCATACTTTACTCTCTCACCTTAACAGAGGCCACCTTGGGGCTGGCTGAAATACTAGGGTTGTTTGCGAGGGCAATGCCCTTGCTCTGATCTTTGCCACAAGGCTTGGATCCCTTCATTTGTATTAATGTTTGGGGCACAAAGCAGCCATCATTTTTTCAACCCTCAGGGGCCTTCCTTATTTCCTTCCACTTTGCTTGCAGAGCGGCCAACTCTTGCCTGAGCTCACCTCTCTCTTAAGATACCTTACTAAAAGCAACAAGGAGCAGTGACATGAACTAACATTCTCATTTCTTTCAGCCATATTTTCTTGCTCTGGATATGCGTTGTGACTTCCAAACGACTGCAGGCAAGGACTTTATGAACTAGCGCAGGTATCACCAGCTTTCCACCTGCACACAGTAGCTGCCTGTGGTAATTCCTTGTAAACCACAATAGGATCATATCCCTCCAATGGCTTCTCAACACAAGCAGAGTGAGAAATAAACTCTTTACTCTGCTCTCCTGCCTATTTCTCTGCATGTTTATGCGATGGTTAAGAAGATGCAGGTTTTGTGGTGGGCGTTTGGCCTGGTGATTACGATGCTTGCATTCCACATTGGTGTCATGGCTCTTGCCTCTAGTTTCCCCCTAATGTAGGCTCTGGGAGGCAAGCAGGGATTGTCCAAGCAATTGGGCTCCTGCCACCCATGTGGGAAATGTGGATTGCATTCCTGGCTCCTGGCTCCAACCCAAGCCAGCCACCCGGCCACAACTGCCATGGGCATTTGAGGAGTGAATCAGCAAATGGGAGTGCTCTCTGGAGAGAGGGAAAGGGAGAGGGAGGAAGGGAGGAAGGGATGGAGGGAGGGAGGGAGGGAAGGAGGGAAGGAGGAGGGAGGAAGGGTGGGAGGTGAAGTGGAAGGAAGGAAGGAAAGGACAGAAAATGCAAGCTTTTTTTAAGATATCATCCCTCCCTTCTGGTACCAGTTTCTATTTCTGCTAAGGTAAAAGGTTAAAATGCTGTAACAAAGAGACTAAAGAAGGTAATGGCTTTTACAAAATAGGCATTTATTTCCTCATCATGTAGCAGTCTGCAGCGAGTGTATCAGGGTGGTTGGCAGCTCTGTCTCAGGTAGTCATTCAGATTCCAGGCTGTCAGTGACTCTGCTACCTACACAGCCACTCTAATAGTTACCATTGTAGCCAAAGGTAAGGAGAAAAGCATGGGGGGAGGTACATCTGCTCTCCTAAAGACTAGGGCTAGCAAAGAGCACCAGTCATTGCTACTCAGCCTTCACCGGAGAGAAATAAATCAGATGATCACACCAAATTTCAATGGAGGCTGGGAAATATAAAGTATCCAGGGTGCCCAACCTTCTCTCTTCCAGTGGAAGGAGAGATCAGAATTTGGGGAGCAAATTCATATCACAGACGGCTATGAAATATCGATAAGACATTCAAGTGGAAAAGTCAAATAGTAAGATTATAACTCTAGAACTCAGTGGAGAGTTTTTGTACTCTGGCATAAATTTGGTAATCAGCAGTAGTGCTTAAACCTCCGGGAATGGAAGAGGTGAAGAATGAAGTGAAAACAACAAGCATTCATGATTAGGAGGACTAAGGACAGAGCCTTGCAATGCTCCAAAATGTAAGCGTCAGGCAGCAGGGTGCTGATACAAACCATGAGCCTAAGAAGGAGGATACAGGAGTGTGGTAGAAAACTCGGGAGAGTGTTTTGTCTTAGAAGCCCGGAGTAGAAAGGGTTTCATTAAGGATCTGAGAGTAGCCAGCTATGCTATGTGCTGCTAAGAGACGAAGTACAATCAGGACTGGGAAGTGATCATCAGATTTCACAAGGAGATCTGTGGAGATCTTGCAAAGAGTAGTGTTTGTGCAATGGTGAGGTCGAAGGCATGATTCTACTGTCCTGAAAAGAAAAGATGAGAACGAAATTAAGTTCTTTGGAAGCTTTGCTCTACAAAGGGAGCAGAGAAGTGGAGTAGTAGCTGGAGTGAGAGATGAAGACTGGAGAATGAATTTCATCTTTGAGGAAAAGATATTTATGCATGTGTATATGCTGATGTGAATGATCCCAGAGGAAAAAGAAATAATTACAAAATCAAGCTACTTTAGGAAGTGACAAAAAGTTAAGATTCAGTGTCCAGATTGAAACAAAAAAATGATAAACGTCAACTGAACTTGCAGACCTTCTAGAAAGCAGTGGTTAAAAAACATTATAGGTAGCTATTCATGTATTGTTACGCCTGAACTCTAAGGAAAATTCATAGCCCTAATGCTTACATTACTAAACAAAAGATGGTAAAATTACGAAGTTTTCAACAGAAGGAATTAGAAAAAGAACCACAAGGTAAACTAGGAACACAAAAAGAAGGAAGCAATATCAACAAGAGTATAAATTCAATGTATTAGGTAGGGGCCAGCACTGTGGCATAACGGGTAAAGCCACCACCTGCAGTGCTGGCATGCCATATGGGCACCAGTTCAAGTCTTGGCTGCTCCACTTCTGATCCAGCTCTCTGCTATGGCCTGAGAAAACAGCAGAAGATGGCCCAAGTCCTTGGACCCCTGCACCCACGTGGGAGACACAGAAGAAGCTCCTGGCTCCTGGCTTTGGATCAGCGCAGCTCCAGCCATTGCAGCCATCTGGGGAGTGAACCAGTGGATGGAAGACCCCCCTCCCTCTCTCTGCCTCTGCCACTCTGTAACTCTGCCTTTCAAATAAATAAGTCTTTTTTTTTTTTTTTTAATGTATTAGGTAACAGCAATAGAACTGGTAAGTATGTGTTAGAGTTGACTCTTTAAACATTTTTTTTAAAATTTATTTGTTTGAGAGGTAGAGTTACAGACAGAGAGGGAAAGACACAGAGAATCTTCCATCCATTGGTTCACTCCCCAAATGGCCACAACAGCCAGAGCTGAGCTGATCTGAAGCCAGGAGCCAGGAGCTTCCTCTGGGTCTCCCACATGGGTGCAGGTGCCCAAGGACTTGGGCCATTCTCCACTGCTTTCCCAGGCACAAGCAGAGAGCTGGATCAGAAGAGGAGCAGCTGGGACATGAACCAATGCCCACACAGGGTGCTGGCAATGCTATGCCACAGCACCGGCCTAAGAGTTGATGCTTGAGGGAGAAAAAAACTATTAAAATTTTTAAAACACTAGCTTGCCTAACAAGGTAACATGATTGAACAAATATTCAAATATAGAAATAAAAGGAATGGGCATAATTTTAACACAGCAGAAATTAAAATGGGCTTTGGATCTCAAAATAATTATCTCAAGAGAAATAGAAAACCTAAACTAACCAACAACCTTGAAGTAAGATAAGTTGTTTTAGAACTGCCTTCCAACCCTTCAAACTATAGACAATTATAGAGCTATTTAAAGTTTTCTAAAATATCAAGAAAAAATGTTTACACATTATTCCAGAGAAGTCCTTGATATTTGTCTAAATTTGGAAGGAAAAAAATCACCTCACAAAACATACACTTCTGATGTCAGATACAGATATCGATGCAGAAGTCCTACATAAAAGACTAGGAAGTATAATCTGGGAATATATTAAAAGGCTTTATTACAATCAAGTCGACAGAAAAACTCTGTGTGGATAAAGGGTTAACAAATTCCTCTCCCCTCCTTCATGAAAATGTGACCTGATGGAAACTCTCTCCCTTCCCCCAGCAACCTGATAAGGTGGTATGTGAATTATGTTGCTCTGTTGCTGTTGGAAATGGTTCCCTGATTGGTAAGCTGCCTTTAGACGGGGAGAATCAAATATACCTGATAGCAAACCCGAGCACTGAGCCCTCCTTACAGAGCTTACTCCTCGAAGGGACCCTGGACTCTGTGCTTGTGGTATTGTCTCAAGAGATGCTGCAGAGGGGCATGAAGGTGTTAAGACCAGGTGGTTTCACGTGTGCTGAAAGTGGTTTACACCTTGCACCTGCGCTGTGCTGCTCTGTGCAGAGTTCCACATAAGGAGCACAGCAGTGCTGGCCACTGTGGTCTCTGCTGTAGCCTTCTGAGTACATAGGTGGCCCACGTGGCCATGAAAGCCTCGTGAACCTGGGTGTTTGCTTACACCCATGATGAACTCCAGACGGTGCTGCTGACCCTGGGATCAGCACTACTGAGCACTGAATCTTTTTTTTTTTTTTTTAAGATTTTATTATTTATTTGAGAGGTAGAGTTACAAATAGAGAGAGGGAAAGAGAGAGGTTGGTCTTCCATCTGCTGGTTCACACCCCAAATGGCCACAGTGGCCAGATCCAAGATCCCAGATCATCTGGGATGATCCAAAACCAGAAGCCAGGAGCCTCTTCTGGGTGTCCAAGGAGGGTGCAGGGGCCCAAGCATTTAGGACATCTTCTACTGCTTTCCCAGACCACAAGCAGAGAGCTGGATTGGAAGAGGAGCAGCTGGACATGAGCCGGTGCCCATATGGGATGCCAGCACTGCAGGCGAAGGCTTAGCCTGCTACAACATAGCCCAGGCACCCCACCACCACCACCCCATACTGATTCTTTTAAAGACCTACTCATAGAATAAGGGATTGGTCTTAAGCTGATGTATCTCTAACAAAACTCCAGAATATTATGTAATGAGTACTAGGAGGACTTTTATTAATATCAGGAATGAGATAAGGATGTTCTTATCACTTTTTATTTTAGAATAGTTGTGAAATATTTGTTACAATTAGACAACATGTCAATTTTTGAAAGCAGAAAGCCAACCTCTCATTATTTAAAGATGATATAATTATTCAACTACATCAAATAGTCACTTAAATCTATTGGAGGAGCAGGCATTGTGGCACAGTGGAGTAAGCTATTGCCTAGGGTGTACCATAGGGTATACCATCGGAGTACCAATTGAATCCCTGCTGTTCCTCTACCTATTCAACTTCCTGTTATGCGCTTCTTGGGAGGAAGCAGATGATGGCTGAAGTGCTTGGGCCTATGCCAGCCACGTGCAAGACCCAGATGGAATTCCCAGCTTCTGCCTTTGGCCTGGCCCAGCCCTGGCTGTTGTGGGCATTTGAGAAGTAGACTGGTGGATAGATCTCTGTCTGTGTCTCTGTGTTTTTCTGTCAGTTTCTCTCTCTCTCTCTCTCTCTCTCTCTGTTGCTCTGCCTTTCACATAGGTGAAAATAAGTAAACATTAAAAATAAAATTCACTGGACAAATAAGAATATTCAGTAAGCTAATTATTTACAGAAATTGATAATTAAAATATATATCAATAAACACATATAAAAAAGCTCTAAATATAATGAAAACATTACCAATTTAAAAGAGTGATCTTTAAAATTTTAGGCCAGCTTTCTCTTTATAAGCTGAAGACATTGATTTTTTGATCTAATATAGTGCATATGAGACACCACAGCTTCAGGTACAACTAGTACTGTGAATGTTTCTTACCCATTTTCAAATAATTCTGCAAAAGACAATGGAAGATTTTATTTGCTAGGTCTTGGATTCTATTTTACTATCACTGGAAGAATTGAAAAAAGCAAGAAAAACAAGAAAGCTGTTTCAAGAATTGTAAAATGGAGTTATATTTTTACTCTCTACACTCCAGCGTTTTTTAAAATTGTGTCAATGATCTCGTACAAACGTAAAGAATTATGATTCATATTTTATTTATAAAAATAGGAAGATTCTTCTATGTTGACAGTTAACATTTTAGTATCACAAAACCAGGAAGAGTAACACGAGCTATTTTCTATAACATACTACAACCACCATCTTTGGCTTAACGTGATAAAAATTCCTTTCAGTTATGTAAAGTTTAATGCATGTTGGACAGCTCTTCCAAACTCTGCAAGTGGCTATCAGGCATCTTTCCCCTTCCTACTGTGGTTCTCTCTTACTGGAGTGCTCCTCACATGGCCACTTGGGAGACAGAAGAAAGATCATAGATTATCATAACTTGGGATATATATATATGTGTGTGTGTGTGTGTGTGTGTGTGTGTGTATCACTGGCCACTACCTAGTCATACGGCCTCAAAAGAAAACATGGAAAAATCATTTTTCCAGTGTACCAAGGAGGAAAATAAAAAACTTTGATTGACTACATCGTTTGTTTTTGCCATGGTCTCAAGAAACGAGTGAACTTAGTATTTAATTACTGCTAGAAAAAAGGCTGAACATTAATTCAGATATCACTAAAATGATTCTCCAAAATTCATTTAGTCAATGATTCTTATCACATAGCAAGTCAATTCATTTATTTGAGAATTCTTAACATATAACTCACCCATTTGAATTAGGCACACTGCATAAAGTGCCTAGCTCAGCACATGGCACAGTAGTAAGTACTCAACAGGTATTGATTGCCTTCTCAGGTAGAGATCTTACTACTGGAATTAAGTACTTTTCTACTCAGGTTTTTCTCTGTCCAAGGCAGGCAGCTACAAGCACTTGCACTGAAATTTTCTGTGCCTTTTACAGCTCTGACATGCTGTGGTGTGAATCCTTACATCTTCACTGAGATTTTTTTCAAAGTACTTCCACTAATTCTAAGTGGCCTAAAATTACCCTTACCTCCAACTGCCACGTGGGGGAAGTGCTAGTTAGGCTTTTCACCTTTCATAATAAATGTTCAACCTACCCTTCTGGTCTGTAAAATATGCATCAGTTTTCAAACCACAGAACACCAGTTCTTCAGGCAAAATTATAGTGCTTATTAAAATCCTTGTTAGGTGCCAGAGTCCAGCTACAGCAGGTCCAGGGGTTCCCGAAGATGTGGGAGGCGATGGCTCATGTTTATTAAAATCCTTGTTAGGAGCAAGTGTTTGGCCTAGCAGTTCAGTTGTCTGCATTCCACATCAGAGTATTTGGGTTTGATTCCCAGACTCCAGCTCCTGATTCCAGTTTCCTGCTAAGGCAGACCCTGAGAGGCAGCAGGTGAGGAGTCAAGTAATTGGGTTCCTGTCATTCACTTTGGAGACCTGGATGGAATTCTGGACTTTTGGCTCTAGCCCTGGCTGTTGTGGGAGTGAATCAGTGAACAGGAACTCTCCCCACTCCCATTCTTCCTCCCTCTGCTTCTTGAATAAATAAAATGTTTAATAGATTAAAAAAGATCTTTGTTAAAATAAATGATACTTATAGGATATAGTGTAAGTAAAGGATACATTAATCTATCACCTCTTCTGGATTTCCCAGATTTAAGGTTGGATCTACTTAGTGTCTTGAAACTTGATTTAGAATCTAGAAGATTCTTACACAGTTGGACTTTCAGCTTTTATGAATTTTTTATAAGAAATAGTCAAAGAAACTCTCCACCTGTACTTTCTGGGAAACTACTGTGGATATTATCTCATAAGTCTATCTTGAGCCCATAATGTAACTCATTTTTTGTAGAATTTAGGAACAAAAACAATCATCATCTCTTCTGAGAAAATTTCGTGTTTTCTGTTTCTGATGAAAATTTACCTCTTCGAGGCCGGTGCTGTGACTTAGTAGGTAAAGCTGCCGCCTGTAGTGTCGGCATCCTATATGGGCACAGGTTTGAGTCCTGGCTGCTCCACTTCCAATCCAGTTCTCTGCTAATGGCCTGGGAAAGCAGCAGAGAATGGCCCAAGTGTTTGGGACGCTGCACCAGCAAGGGAGAACCAGAGGAAGCTCCTGGCTCCTGGCTTCGGATTGGTATGGCCCTGGCTATTGTGGCCATTTGGGGAGTGAACCAGAGGATGGAAGATCTCTCTGTCTCTGTCTCTCTGTCTCTCTCTGAAACTCTACCTCTCAAATAAATAAATAAATCTTTAAAAAAAAGTGTATCAAGTTTCCCTTTAATAAGTGTGGATGCCAGAAAACGTGAAGACAGTAAAAAGCAGTGGTTGACAAGGCTGGAAGGAAGAAGGGATGAACAGGCATAGCACAGAGGACTTTTAGGGTAGTGGGACTGCTCTGTATGATACTATAGTGGTGGGAGTGTGTCAGTCTATATTTATCCAAACCCTCAGAATCTTCAATAACAGGAATAAGCCTGAATGTGAACCATGGGCTTCTGGTGATAATGATGTGTCAATGCAGGTTCCTTGACTGAGCAAATGTTCCATATTGACGGAGGGGGAAGTTGTGCACGTAAGGGCAGAAGACATATAGGAAGTCTCTGTACTTTTTTCTGGGAACCTAAAACTCTAAAAATTTGTCTATTTTTAAGTAGCTACTAGGAAACTCAGAGTTACATTCTGACATGAGTTATGTTAACTTTCAGGGTAGATTAGCCTATGCCTTCTTTTTCTGATCACCTAGTCTTGATTTTCTCATTCTCCTTTGTTACCCTTATTTTATGTTGTCATTTCCAGAGATTTTTCTCCAAGTCCATTTTAGAAAAAAGCTCAATAAACACGATAATAAAAGTATAAAGATACTCCCACAACTATTAACATTTAATTTAAAAGTTAGAGTTTATTTGTTTATCTGCTTGTTATTTTACTATATTCTATCAAGGTTTTTGGGTTTCTTTTTCCTGATATAACTCTGGAAATCTTTAAATTTTGAATTATATGGTCTTTCCTATATACAGGAAGTTTACCTTCCATATTAGTCAACTTTTTGTTACTGTAGTTAAATACCTGAGTGGAGCTACTGAGGAAGGAAGACCCTTTCTTTTGGCTCACAGGTTTGAAGCTTGCTTCTCCAAGATCAGGCAGCCCCCATTGATCTAATGTCTGATAGGGGTGGTGGACAGTGGAACGTGTGCATAGGGAGGATCATATGTTAAGCTAGGAAGCAGAAAGAGACACAGGAGGCGTACTCTGCTTATATAGACAACTGGCTCATGAGACCTGTCTTGGGATGGCACCCCCCCCCCCCCATTACTTAAAGACCTGCCACTGGGCTCACCTCCCAGGTAGCATTTAGATCAAGTCTCCACCTTTAATCCATTGATTGTTAACATTAATCCACTAATTGTTAAGACAGAACTATGGGATTTAAACATCTGCATGTGTTGGGGAAGCCAAATCCTATTCAAACCATGACACTTTCCTTTCCCCCTTCTGTGTACATAGTAAAATTTGTCTCCTGTGGAATGGATTATCTTTCCCAAAATGAAGATGCAAAGCACAATGCCAAGATGTCATAACTCTTTGCTGCATAATTCTTTAAATGCAATCTTAATCAGTTCAGGTTACTTTTACTTGTGCTACAGGTGGAAAAAACTAAACTCTTCTATACACAGCTTAAGATACATGGTCTATTGAATGAGTAAGGCTTTCGTTCTCAGTGCAAATAACCTGAAGTGTAAAATTCATTGAAATTGAGGTTGGGGGATATGGGTAGATTAATGTTTTTTATTATAGTGTCTTCAACTCTGCTAAATATGCATACTAATCATGATTAATATGCAAAATGATTTCATCAAAGAAGTAAAATCATGCCACAAGTATTATCTCATTTTTCTAAAAGAACATCTGGGAGTATAGTGTAATTCTGACGAATTTTACTTAAGAAAAAATTAATACAGGATAGCACTTAGGGTCAGATTTCAGATTTAAACCTGCTCATAAATACCAGATAAACTGACTAATCACTTCACCTGTCTGAGCCTCAATTTCCTCTTCTATTGCTTAGAAATACTAACGTGGGTCTTACAGAGTTATTGTGAAAATGCAATGAGTGAGTATATAATGATGTGACCACTGTGCCAGTACATAGAGGACATTCAGTAAGTGGTAGGGTAAAGGCGAGTAGATCTAACACAGGAGAGTAGATCTATCAGTACAGCATTTAAGATCCCATCACACATCCTGCTGCTTTTCATAGCATCTGAGATAGAGGAATGCTGGGCCATTTGTGAATTCATAAGGTTTTTTGTTTTGTTTTGTTTTGTTTTGACTACAGGGGTTTCCTGTCTCTTAGAAACTAGAAGTCCAGACACCTGCCTTTCAACAGCAGCTATGCATTGCTTCCTGCTAAGCAGCCAGTGTAAGGCTCAGGAAGCTCCCCTAGAGGGAAGGATTCACCTGAACCAGAGACAAAAAGAATTTCCTCTTTTTAATGAAATGAAGATGAAAGTGGCACATACCAATTCCGGACGAGGCAAAGAAAAGCTTGGCTGGATTGGACATCCAGGTTTGGTTCCTAGGAGCAGTGCCAAATGCTGTGTGCCAGGTGGAAGGTTTCTGTCAGCTCTTTAGCTGCTGTCAACTCTTGGTGCAATCAGATCAAATGAGTTTATAGTCTAGAAGGGAGATTTACTTTTTTCAATAAACAATTTACCAGGTACTTAATTGCATAACTTTTATGGGTATTTTACCGAATTACGTCTAAGTCCTACCCTACATCTAAGGCTGTGGTTGAAGCTAATATCATTCCTGTAGTCCCTATAATTTGGCTTGGTTTTCTTAAAACAACAGCAAAACAGATTGTCACCATGCTGTGACCTTTTTCTATGCTAATAAATCTATTTTACTCATCAAAAGTGACCCTAGAAAGGGTCAGAAACTAAAAGGTGAGGAATAAAGGCCTGCCCAAGTCTTCATTAACATTTTCCAGGTATCCATGATGATGTGATTTATAACATAAAAGAATAGATTTGGATTTCCCTGGAGATATTTCCACCTTTTCTTGTTGACCTCTTCATGCCTTTAAAGGCCATTTTCCCCAGTAAAATTCATGTGGCAGGCTGTTTGAAATGGTTCCACTTATTTTTATAGAAGTCTGCAGAAGGTCATCAGATATACAACGAAAACACAGGTGAGAGTTCTGCTGCCCAGAATGGTAGACCGAAATTTTTGAAGTAACCCAACTAACCCTGTCTTTGAGAACAATTAGAAAAGCTATCTAGGCCACAAGGAACCAGGATGGTGGGGATCCAGATAGGGAACCACAAGAAGCCCAAAGAAAGGAACCTGTCTGAGCAAGGCTTTCAACAGGGTTAAAAAAAAATAGACTTCAGAGCTTGCCAAAGAGGATGGGTTTTGGTAAACTCCTTAGGCATCCAACTGGGATCCTGAAGGAAGTGAGAGAAAACTAGGAGCCTGATTGATTGGTAACCTGCATCTGCTGTCTTAGCCCAGCTGCTTGCCAGAGGCAAAACGAACCCTCTCTGGAGGAAGATAACATCAGCCACACCCTCAAATATCCTGGAATGTTCCATACCAATATTTGGCACACAGTTAAAAATTATCAGGAATATAAGCAGATGAGATGGGAAAAAATACAGAGGATAATAAATATAGAGTTGCATTATCAGGAGATAGATATTGGAGTTATTCAACAGACTTTTTTTCAAACTTTGGTTAATATGTTTGAGAAATTAAAAAGCACGTTGAGAATTTTGGCAGAGAATAGAAATGAAAACAAAATTGAAAAGTAAAAAGGAAATTCTAGAATTGAAAACACAATAACTTTAAAGGATTCAATGCATGCATTTAATAGCAGATTAGACAATTGAAAAGGAATCAGATATGTCAGAAGGAAATAATCTCAACTGAGTCACAGAAAGGCAAAAGGACGAAAAACACAGAAGAGTGTAAAAAGCATATGGGATAGCTGAATAGCCTCATGACTACGTAGTTATAATCCTAAAAGGAGAGGGAGATCAGGAGACAGAGAATTAGAAAATGAAGAATTAGAAAATGAGACAGACAATGAAGGTATGAAGAGATAATGGCTGAGATGTTTCCAAAATCGTTGGAAGATACTAAGCCACAGATTTAAGAAACATTGTGAATCCCAAACAGCATATATTAAAGAGAAGCATATCTAGACAATACCATTAAAACCAAGGACAAAAATGTTAAAAGCAGGCAAGAGAAAAAAGATATAAAAGGTGCTTGCTGTTCCTACTTCCTTCCTGAGCTGGTGATTTAACAGGACAGTTTTGCAAGGGGACCTGTGCAGAACATGGACAAGTGAACTTGGCTTTGCTTCACTCCATGTTTCTGCATATTTTCAATCACTTGGGAGACAATGCAGCAACATTCCTCATTTTCAAAATCCTTCTCTTTAACTTAATGACAATAGATATTCACTTGGAGTTTAAAACCTGCTATGCTTTGTATATATAATTAACTTTGAGTGCTTATGGTGTGGTACACCCTATTATTATCCCTGACTTTAGCAAACCAAGGCATGGAGAAATTAAGTAATTTGCCTAAGGTCATGTGGCTAGTAAGAAATACAGCTGCATTTCACACTCCTATCTGACTTAGGGCCTTGCTCCTTCCCCCTTCATTTATGTCATCCAGTAGAAAAAGCAAATTCCTAATGGAGGGATTATGACGCAAACTTTGCCTTACCCCTCACGCTGCCTAAGCTTGTGCCTTTTGGACAGTGGTTGCTCAATAATAACAAATAACATTTACTGAGCACTTAACAATACACCAGGACTCGCCTGCTGCCCTCTTGTGGGATGGGTACTAGTATTATCCCATTTTACATACTAGAACACTGAGGCATGGAGAGGTTACATATACTGCAAGGTCACAAAGCTGTGAAGTGGTGGAACTGATATGAAATTAAGCGATTTGGCTTTTGAGTCTGTGGGGTTTTTTTGTTTATTTGTTTTTATTGACAGGCAGAGTTAGACAGTGAGAGAGAGAGAGAGACAGAGAGAAAGGTCTCCCTTCTGTTGGTTCACCCCCCTAAATGGCTGCCACAGCTGGCGCGCTGCGCCGATCCGAAGCCAGGAGCCAGGTGCTTTCTCCTGGTCTCCCATGCAGGTGCAGGGCCCAAGGACCTGGGCCATCCTCCACTGCCTTCCCGGGCCACAGCAGAGAGCTGAACTGGAAGAGGAGCAACCGGGACAGAATCCGGTGCCCCAACCGGGACTAGAACCCGGTGTGCCGGCGCTGCAGGCAGAGGATTAGCCTAGTGAGCCATGGCGCCGGCCTGAGCCTGTGTTTGTAACCACCACATGTACTGTTCTTGCTCGGCTATTTTTCACTAAGAAGAACAGTTGTGGAAGAGAAAATAGTGTGTGTCCATCATCAGAACAAGGGTAAAATCTATGATTGTAAAACAGGGTACACACTGACTACGGAAGGCCACATTTTTAGATATGCCAGAAGACAGATGACCACATAGGAAATGTCAGATCATGCCATTTGGCATGAGTGTAGTCAGGTGCATTTTCCCCACCAGGTGAATTCCCTACTCAACTAACCAGTTCTTTTAATCACTTGGTTTTCATTCTCCTCTATTTTGGGGAAAACACTTTTTTTTTGTATCTTCTCAAATTTACTTTACTTTCATCCCTCAGGCGGAAAAGTAAATGAACAGATTACACATCAGAAATAGTCCTTTGTTGGTTCCCAAATTAGTTGAGGCTTAACAAAAAATGCTGAAGTCCCCAGAGCTGGTTTAGCCGTGTTTGCAAGAATATCAGCATGGAAGGGACAGGCAGATTCCGTGGGAAAGACAGTCAATGTTAACAAATGCCGGGAGAAGGCAGAACTATTCAGCAACCATCCTTCTTCGTCAAGGAGAATGAAGCATCTTCACACGGGAAAGAGTAGGGCAAATGTAAAGTGAGTCATAAATTTCACAACTCACTGTCCACAAAGGATGAATTGCAGAAGATGACAGCCTGACTTTCTCTAAGGCGATATATATCCAAGTTGGTACTGTAATTAACATCAAGTGTAAATGTCGATAGTCTCAGAAGGATGAATACAAATCTTGGATGACGGTATTTCAAAGACGTCATTACCAAGTACTGCCTTTCTGTGGAAGAAGTTGGGTAGAATTTTTAACAGTCTATGGCTTCACTCTGTCTGAGGGCTCATTTGGTTGCCAGAAACAAACCCATTCTGGCTACTTAAAGTAAAGGAGGACTTATGATGGAGCAGCTCCTCAAGGAACCCAAGAGAGGGTGATGGAAAAGTCTTCAGGATCGAAGCAGGCTTTCTCTGGGGCTGCACTACTCCCACCTATATATTTCATTTCCCTTGCCTTATCTAGCTCCTGTCTGTGTGTTGCCCATGCACGACCATCAAGAGCATCCTTAGTCACTCATTCCACATGACCTTGCAGCTCTAGGCACATCATCACCTGACTGCAGCCTGTGTCTCTCAGTTCAAAAGCTGAAACTGATCAGATTGGCCTAGTTCATGACTCAGGAGTCCACCATTTTTATAATCAGAAAAGGTTGGGTTTCTTTGGCACAGACATGGGAGGGAGGGCTGTTTGATGATGCTTTTTTTTTTTTTAAAGATTTATTTATTTTATGCAAAAGGCAGAGAGAGAGAGAGAGAGAGAGAGAGAGAAAGAGAGAATCTTCCATCTGCTTGGTCACCCCCCAGGTGGCCACAATGGCCAGGGCTGGGCCAGGCTGAAGCCAGAAGCCAGGAGCTTTTTCTGGGTCTCCCACATGGGTGCAGAAGCCCAGGGACTTGGGCCATCTTCCACCGGTTTCCCAGACCATTAGCAAGGAGCTGGATTGGAAGTGGAGCAGCCGGGACTCCAACTGGCACCCATATGGGATGCCGGCACTGCAGACAGTGGCTTTACCCACTATGTGTTGTAAAGAAGAGAATTGGAAAGAACGTTCAAAATGTGTCCCAATCACTGTGATCTGGACCCAGTGCTTCAGTGTTCTGGAATCCTCATGAAATTTTAAATAACTGCCAAGGACGAGTTCCCATATTGTGACAGGAGAAAATCTACTAAAGGGGAAAAACAAGTATCAAGTATGTGAACTCCTCAAATGAGGCTGAAGCTTATTAGTTTCTCTCCCCCAGTGAAGTGAAATTCTAAAGTTGGAATAAAATGTTTAGTGACACATTTGAACATTGACCCAAGATTTTAAGGACAAACACCAATGAAGCTGTACATCTAAAATCCACAGGATGCGAGGCATTTACCAAAGAATAGTCAATTCATGTCCAGGCAATAAACAATTATCAACACATGATTTTTAAAGCAGAATTCCTCTTTATCATGCTATAGCTTGACTGAGACACTGGAAATTTTCAGTAAGCCAAGAGTTGCCTTTTACATTTTTCCTTTTACCCTTTGGGGTAAATCTACTCAAGGCAGGGTCAGGATTAAGATGTTTCCAGGGCACAGCCCCTGCTGCCACCAACTGCTTCAAATAAGATCCAAGCTCAGAGCCGGATACTAGTCTGCCCAGATCTGGGGGCCAGAGAGAAGGGGTATCAAGGGACCTGTGCTCAGGTTGGCTGACTTTCGCTTTCTAGGGTCACCCTTTCAGGATCAGAACTTATCCCTGGCAACAAAATAGTTAAATGGCAAATAGCATTCTCAGCTTTTGATAATTTTTGAGTCCTTTTAAAAATACAGGGCATGCGATCTTTTACATATAAACATGCTTTAAATTTTAAAAAATAAATGGTTTTTCACTCTTGAAGCAAGAAATCATTTTGTGTATATAGGTGTATTTTTTGAAAGTTTTGAAACTTGAGTTTTTAAAACTTTCCAGGTAAAATTGAAAAGGAAAATTTAATTGTCATCTATTTGATTGTAAATTCTGTTTGAAGCATGTGTGATTCATTTTTTTCTTTTGAAATCGAGCTTCATTGTCACTGCATAACTATTGTTGTCTTATGTCTGAATCCTTTCATGTCAAAACTTTAAATATAGTTTTGTGGCTATCATTTTCAGCCAAAAGCTATAAAAATTATATAATTTGTATATTGTTCTAATATTTGAGGATATTTTACATCCAACTGGTTTTTTAGCAAAAGACAACATTCTTCTTTAGAGGTAAGAAAATGTCTGATTGGGGATTATACTCATTCCTTGACCTTTATTTGTGGAGAGGGAATGGAAGTTGAATAAGTAAGCAGAATTTTTGAGTTGCTTTTCCAGGAAAAACAAGTACCCTGGAAGGTCAGTATTATCCCTGGTTTTCTAATGAGAAATCTGAGACCTAGAGAGGTTAAGCTACTCACCCAGTGTCACAGAGCTAGTAGTGGCAGAG
The DNA here is from genome assembly GCF_964237555.1 of Oryctolagus cuniculus. Lineage (NCBI taxonomy): Eukaryota > Metazoa > Chordata > Mammalia > Lagomorpha > Leporidae > Oryctolagus > Oryctolagus cuniculus. The sequence goes on from NC_091439.1 coordinate 59,300,635, forward strand.
TCTGGTTACTAACTCACTTCTGTGCGACTCCAAAGCCATTCTCCATCCACCACACCCCGTGGCCTGCTGGTTTCCCAGACTGTGGATTCTCAGCACTTGTTCTAGGGCAGAAAAAAATGTATGCTGGAGTTAGTTACAGCATAATCCAGTCTACAGGCTCTGTTTTGCGTGCATGTGTGCATATGTGAGCATGCTGGCGTGGTGGGAAATCTCTCACTCCATTATTACAAACTTAGACTCTGGGAAAATGGCCTTGTGAAAGCCCATTTTCTCCTGTGAAGTCGGAGAAAAGAGCTAATAATATATTGCCATAGAACCATGTACGGTACACCCGCATTAGGTTTGAATTATTATAGCTAAAGTAGATATTGCAGCATGATTGCAAATAACAACCTAAAAGCTACTCAGCTCTTTAGTATTATTAAAGGTGTGGTGAAAGGAATATTGCTTCACACTTTTGGATTTAAAAAAAGCTTTTAAAGATTTTATTTGAAAGGCAGAGACATAGAAAGAGCCAAACAGATGGAGAGAGATCCTCCATCTTCTGGTTCACTCCTCAAATGCCTAACAACCACAGCTGAGTCAAGCCCAAGCCAGGAGCCCAGAAGTCCAGCCAGGTGGGTGGCAGGGGTCCAAAGTACTTGAGCCATCTTCTGCTGCCTTCCCAGTAGTAGTAGCCGGAAGCTGGGTCAGAAGTGGAGTAGCCAGGACTCAAAGCAGGCACTCCAGTATGGAATGATGGTGTGCTAAGCAGTGGCTCATGGCTCAATCTCTGTGCCACACACTGTCGCTCCCCCTCTTCGTGGAGGAACGACACAGGACCCTGCGCTGTTCTTTTGTCTGCTTGGCCCTCCCTGGGTTTGCTGCTGGTTCTTCCCGGGTTGGCTGCCGTCCCTTCCACCTCCGTGGAAGGGCGGTTCCCCCTGCCACTTTCCCCACTTCCGCAGGGGAGCGGCACACCGCCGGCCGGCTCTCTCGGGGGTTGCACAGGTGTTCCTCTTAGATGTTCCTGGTGCATGTTGTCTCTCTCCTCCTTTATAGTCCTCTTCCACCAATCCCAACTCTACTACCCACACGCCGAGTACGCTGCTCTCCTCCAATCAGGAGCAGCTCCTGCAGCTTGTGAAGTTGGTGAGAGGCAGCTGGGTAGACGCTGTTGCCTCCTCTCCCAGCGCCATAGTGTGGGAGAGCAGATGCATAGAATAAGTCTTAATTCCAGTAACTTAGTCTAGTCCGAGTTGCTCCCCACACACAAAACTCCATCTGGGGACTCTTACTGAAGAAAAGCTCCGAAGTCATTTAGACTCAGCTGATAGGTACAAAGTGAAGACTAATAAGAATATTTAAGTTTTAGCACTGTCTGTGTATTAAGGCAGAGAGTCATGGATGGAACCAGTTAAAATAAAAATATTCCTGTGGCCTCTCACTTCAGGCTGTCAGTTACCATCTTCCTTGAGCGGAATCTCCCAGAGGGCATCTGCTTGTCTGCTTTTAATGGATGACAAGAAGTGGTTCTAAAGACGAAAGAACACTGATGTAGAACATGCATGGGAAGCACTGAAATAATTTTTCCTTAAGTGTTAAGAAGAAGTAACATTATTAAGTTAATTATCTGTAATTTCATATTTTTGATTTAGGTATCTACATTAATAAATCAAATATTTTAAACAAACCTATGGTTATTACATTTATTTAAATTTACATACACAAGTGAAATAAAAAGGAAATTTGGAGAAGGAATATCTCACTAGAACAAAAAGGATTTCCAAGTGGGAGATCAGGATGGAGTTTCTGGCTCCTAGGTTTGGACTGGCCCAGCTCTGACCACTGTGGTCATTTGGAAGGCAAAACAGTGGGTAGAAGAACTGTCTCTCCCACACACCTATCCCCTCTCCCTCTCTCTGAAACTCTGCCTTTCAAATAAATGGATAACTCTTGAACAAAAGAAAAGAAAGGAATTCCATCTTTTGTCATTTAATGATTGATTTTTTAATGTCTCCATTTGTTCAAGTGTTTATTTCTACTCCTCAGTAGATCTTAGGTAGGGAATATTATGATGATAAAGGTCTTTAAGAAAGATGATTATGACAGCTATGAATAAGTAAATTGGAAAATTTAAAATCTGGAAAGGAGGCTATTATAGTTATAAAAGAGTACAGGAGGCCGGCGCCATGGCTCACTAGGCTAATCCTCCACCTTGCGGCGCCGGCACACCGGGTTCTAGTCCCAGTCGGGGCACCGGATTCTGTCCCGGTTGCCCCTCTTCCAGGCCAGCTCTCTGCTGTGGCCCGGGAGTGCAGTGGAGGATGGCCCAAGTGCTTGGGCCCTGCACCCCATGGGAGACCAGGAGAAGTACCTGCCTCCTGCCATCGGATCAGCGTGGTGCGAAGCCATTGGAGAGTGAACCAATGGCAAAGGAAGACCTTTCTCTCTCTCTCTCTCTGTCCACTCTGCCTGTCAAAAAAAAAAAAAAAAAAAAAAAGAGTACAGGGAACTGTAAAGAAACACAAAGAATCTCTACCAAGAACAACTCAACAAATCTTAGCGAAGGAATGGGTGTAAGGGATCACATTATAAATAAATGAGGTTACAAAGGGACAAATACCATATGTTCTCCCTGATCAGTGACGACTGACTGAACACCAAGAGGGAAACCTGTTGGAGTGAGGTGGACACTATGGGAAATGGTGGCTTGATCAGCATAGCCCTGACTGTTAATGAACAACTTAATACATTATCCCTCTTAGTAGTTTTTTTATCTGTTCTACTTAATATGACTGGTTTAGATCTGTAATTGATGCACAGTTATTCTTAAGTGTTGAAAATTAACTGAAATGTGATCCCTGTTGAACATGGTGGTGGGAATGGGAGAGGGAAGAGATGTATAATTTGGGACATGCTCAGGCTGACTTGCCCCAAGTGGTGGAGTTGGAAGCATACCAGGGGATTCCAATTCAATCCCATTGAGGTGGCATGTACCAATGCCATCTCACTGTTCCAGGTGATCAGTTTCAGTTCACAGTTGGTCATGGTGAAGGACTGGGAGTCAAAGGGAGCACATAGACAAGTCTAGTACCTGCTAACGCTAACTGATGGAGTAAATAAAGGGGAGAGTGATCCAACATGGGAAGTGAGATACTCAGCAGACTCATAGAATGGCAGATGTCCTTAATAGCACTCTGGCCTCAGAATCAGCCCTAAAGGCATTCGGAGCTGGCTGAAAAGCTCATGAGAGTATTTCAGGCATGGAAAGCCAAGACACTCTGGCAAAAGATCTCTGCGAGTGAGATCCCAGTGGAAAGAACAGGTCATCAAAGAAGGAGGTACCTTTCTCTGAAGGGAGGAGAGAACCTCCACTTTGACTATGACCTTGTCTAAACAAGATAAGAGTCGGAGAACTCAGAGGGCTTCCATAGCCTTGGAAACTCATGACTGGAGCATAGGGAGATTACTGATGCCATAGACAGGAGTGTCAGTTGGTAAAGTCAACAACAGGAGTCACTGTGCACTTACTCCTCATGTAGGATCTCTATCCTTAATGTGCTGTGCATTGAGATTTAATGCTATAACGAGTACTCAAACAATATATTTCACTTTGTGTTTCTATGGGGATGCAAACTGTTGAAATCCTTACTTAATGCATACTAAACTGATCCTCTGTAAAAAAAGAAAAAAAAGAAAAAAAAGAAATTATCAATTCCCAACTTGACTCTCACTGGGATTAAACATGACAATAGGTCTTCTCTGATTTCATCATCATTTAAAAAAAATCATCTATTATTTTTCACTTTATGTTTCTGTGTGGGAGCAAACTGTTGAAATCCATACTTAATGTATACTAAGCTGATCTTCTGTATATTAAGATAATCGAAAATGAATCTTGATGTGAATGGAAGGGGAGAGGGAGTGGGAAAGGGGAGGGTTGTGGGTGGGAGGGACGGTATGGGGGGGAAGCCATTGTAATCCATAAGTCGTACTTTGGAAAATTATATGCATTAAATAAAAGTTAAAAAAAAAATAAAAAATAAATAAATGAGGTTAATGCGATCCTACCTCCAGGCTCTTGCTTGGGGATGTGCTCAGTAGTAGCAATATCAGGAGTGGCATTATGATTCTCTTGATCCAAATTCTTCATATTAAGGCTGGGCTTATTTTTCTCTAATGCTATTGTTCACTCTATATCTATTGAGTGTAAATATGATTGATGAGGACTGGGGTAACAGGTTTTTTGTGATATGTTGTTACTTTTCCATGTAGTAGTGTCAGGGCACTGACTTCTGTTCATTCCCAGTCCTGTACAAGTATATTCTGAATGATTATTCTAATTTTTCTCCTATGTCCATAGAGGCAAATTGATGTGTCAATTGAGTTAGTATAAAGTTTTTTTGTTTTATTTTGTTTTGTTTTTGAAAAACCCTGGTCAACACTTCGGCTGATATTCTCTGATCATCTCCTGAAATGACCCCAACAACCAGATCTAGGCTAGGCAAAACCAGAATCCAGGAGCCAGGAACTCCAACCCAGGCCTTGGGTCATCTCCCATTTTCTTCCCAGGCACATTAGGAGGCTGCTGGTTTGAAAGTGAAGCATCTGGGATTCAAACCAGCGCTTCGAAATGGGATGTTGGCGTCGCATGCAGCAGCTTAACCCACTGTGCAACAATGCTACCCTTGTACACCAACTTGTTTAGACGCTAGAGTTTGTGAAGTCTGATTAAATAATTTGTTATATACAGTCATAATATTTTTATATGTAGTAAAATATTTGGGGACAAATTACAAGAGACATATGAGAAAATGGAACTAAAACTATAGCTTTCACTAAAAATGGGGAAACTGTTTTACAAGTTGATCTTGAAGACTATGGGGCATCTATGCTAGGGGCAATCTGAATTCACCTACCTTAGACCCTTGATCAGAATATCATCTCTCCAATTCATTTGCTCCCAATGCCTGTCATACAGTTATGTCAAATACCAGAAGAAAAGTGCTTTGTTTTTACTTGGAATATCTCTATTGGCCTTCTCTTCCATAAGAATCTTGTGAACAACTTTCATCTTCTCAGTGCAGGACAAATTAGGCAAATAGTATCTGAAGCTATTTTTCTCTCCGGAAGTCTGTCAATAATTTAAAATTTACTTGCTAACATGATATTTTGTGCAAATACACCAAAAATGTGTAATGCCTAGCCCTCTTACTTCTGCCTGCATATTAACATGATAGAAAATATTTGTGGCTAGATATTCATCAGAGTAAACATTTAGTCACCTAGCTGTGGGTCACAAAATCATTTCACTATGTTTAAATGGAATTTTATGCAGACCACAGTAATTCTTAAATCTTTTTAAGAAACTCTGTAAATAATATCTTCAAGAATATTCAATAGCCCAAAATAAATATGATGGTATCATTGTTTAATGTACTGGTCAAGTAAAACTTAGTATCTGCTTGAAAATGATCCTCATTCCTTTTTTTTTTTTTTGTAAAGTGATGAATCACTCTTTTTTTAAAGATTTATTTATTTTATTATTTAAAAGGCAGAGTTACAGGGAGGCAGAGGCAGAGAGAGAGAGAGAGAGAGAGAGAGAGAGGTCTTCCACCTGCTGGTTCATTTCCCAAATGGCCACAAAGGCCAAAGCTGTGCTGATCTGAAGCCAAGAGCCAGAAGCTTCTTCTGAGTCTCTGACGTGGGTGCAGGGGCCCAAGGAGTTGAGCCATCTTCTACTGCTTTCCCAGGCCATAGCAGAGAGCTAAATTGGAAGTGGAGCAGCTGAGACTTGAACCAGCACCCATATAGGATTCTGGCACTGCAGGTGGCAGCTTTACCCCCTATACCACAGAGCTGGCCCCCTTCATTCTTTATTTAAAGACTAAAGTAATAATAAAAAATGTATCAATTAGCATTGCAAAAGTACTTACTATGTACATAGAATACCCCATTTATCTAAAACAATGTAGGGTGGGCATTTGGCTTAGTGGTTAGGATGCATGCATTCCACATTGGAGTACCTGTGTTCAACTCCAGGCTCCAGCTCCTGATCCAGCTTCTTGATAATGTGGACCGTGGGAAGCAGTGATGATGGCTCAACTGACTGAGAAACGGCCTTACCAATGCACCCAAAGAATGGACTCAGAGTCAGGAAGTACAGCAAAAGTGAGACTTTATTGATGATCTTGCAAGATTGAGTGTCTGGTGCGACAGTCTTGTAAGATTGGGTGCCTGGTGGGTTATGGCAAGTTATTTATTTTGTGGCATGCAGGTACCTCACCCAGTTCCTCACTGGTTGAGTACTGTGCGGTTATAATCTTCCTGAAATTTCTTCAGCTGTTTTGGCCACTCCTAACATCCTGTTTGCCTGTGAACTTTCCAGATGCATGTAACTTAGCTGTTCCGCTAGCTAGCTACTTGCAGCTTTCCATTCATCTACAAGCTGTTACAGTAGCTATTTGTCTACTCACAGCTGAACACCTTACTTGGAAAATGAACTACAATTGGGTTCTCACAATTGGGTTCCTGTCACACACTTGGGACACTTGGGAGACTTGGATTGAGTTTCCAGATTCTGGCTTTGTCCTGGCTGCACCCTGACTGTTGCGGGCATTTGGGCAATGAGAATAAGTAGGAGATCTCTTTCTCTGTCTCTCTGCCTCTCAAATAAATAAATAAATAACAATGAAAAAATATTTAAAATGTAAAATATGTAAAGTGTGTACTAACATAAAATTGTACTAATAATTATATAATATTAGGACATGTAGATAATGTATAATATTTATGATGTATCTACTTAAATATGAAAAGAAAATTTCTGGGAGACATTAAGACACATTTAATAGTGAGGTAATCACAGGTGTTTGCCCACATCATAGCTATTGCCCTTCTCTCTTGCCAACACACCAGGTGATGAATTATCAGATCAGTCAAGCCAATTTCATTCTCTTTTGCCAATAGTGAGTTTAGGGATAGGCAAGTGACTCAGTTTTTGCCTGAGTAGTGAAGGATAAGGGGAGATCTGCATGGGACTTCTGGGGAGGACTATCTTCCTCATGAAATAGAAATGTGCATGAAAGAAAGCTTATTTACTTGTATCCATTACCTTTCTGCTTAGGAAACTTTCATCTGAAAATGTGCTGTCTGGAGCTGTGTTA